>NC_081843.1:83059231-83363667 GCF_963259705.1 Myotis daubentonii | reverse complement strand
GGTGAGCAAACATATTAAGAACCGTATGCCATATATGCCAGGTCCCTTGAAACGGCAAGGATGGACCGGCTCCCGGCACTTGTTCATCAGTTTATGTTGTTCATTATATTCCACAAATGAGTGAGATCATGTGGTATTTATCCGCTCTCCAGTTCCATCCATGCTGTGGCAAATGGTAAGAGTTCCTTTTTCTTCTTCCTCTTCTTAAAGAACACCTTTCAGCATTTCATACAATGCTGGTTTGGTGGTGATGAACTCCTTTAGCTTTTCCTTATCCGTGAAGCTCTTTATCTGACCTTCAATTCTGAATGATAGCTTTGCTGGATAAAGTAATCTTGGTTGTAGGTTCTTGGTATTCATCACTTTGAATATTTCTTGCCACTCTCTTCTGGCCTGCATGGTTTCTGTTGAGAAATCAGCTGACAGTCGTATGGGTACTCCCTTGTAGGTAACTGACTGTCTTTCTCTTGCTGCTTTTAAGATTCTCTCTTTGTCTTTTGCTCTTGGCATTTTAATTATGATGTGTCTTGGTGTGGTCCTCTTTGGATTCCTTTTGTTTGGGGTTCTCTGCGCTTCCTGGACTTGTAAGTCTATTTCTTTCACCAGGTAGGGGAAGTTTCCTGTCATTATTTCTTCAAATAGGTTTTCAATATCTTGCCCTCTCTCTTCTTCTGGTACCCCTATAATTCTGATGTTGGTACGCTTGAAGTTGTCCCAGAGGATCCTTACACTATCTTCATATTTTTGGAATTTCTTTTCTTTTTTCTTTTTTGGTTGGGTATTTTTTGTTTCTTTGTATTTCAAATCTTTGACTTGATTCTTGGGATCCTCTTGTCTGCTGTTGGATCTCTGTAAATTATTCTTTATTTCAGTCAGTGTATGCTTAATTTCTAGTTGGTCCTTTTTCATGTCCTCCAGGGTCTCACTATACTTATTGAGGGACTCACTAAATTTATCGGTGGTTTCCATAAAATTCTTGAAAAACCTTATAAACGTGGCCTTGAACTCTATATCCAGTTGTTTGCTTTCCTCCATTTCTGCCATTTGTGACCTGTTTCTTTGTCTCCGCATTTTGGCTGCTTCCTGTGTTGATAGAGTGGCTTTGTGTGCTAGGTGTCCTATAGGGCCCAGTGGCTCAGCCTCCCCAGTTACCTGAGGTGGACACTCTTGGTGCACCCCCTTGTGGGCTTTGTGCACAGTCTTGTTGTAGTTATGCCTTGGTTGTTGTAGGATCACTGGGAGGAATTGACCTCCAGGCCAATTGGCAGTGAGAATCAGCTGTGTCTGCAGTGGGAGAACGTCTGTGCTGGAGACACCCTTCTGGGGCAAGACTTGCTTCAGTGGGGCTTTGGTGCTCACTGAGACTGCACCCTGAGTGTGTCCCTTATGGATCTGAGGAGTTATGATCTGGATGGTCCCCCTCTGACCACTGGGTACAGTGGCTCTTGGATCTAAGGAGGTGCTAATTTAGCCTCTGCCTGAGGTTACACAGCAGGAGCTACAAAGAGGACTGCAGATTCCCCTTCCTTTTTTGGAGTTTGGAGGTGCCCTGATGAGGCTCAGCTGTGAAGCAATGCAAGCCGCTGTGGGGCCTTGGGCCTTCTCTTGGAAGTTCTGGGTCTGTCTGGCCCGGCTGCAGTTAGGTAATTATCAGGTTGCAAAGGGCTGGGGCATTCATATGCAAAAGCCTCTGCTGCAGCCTGGGTGGGGCAGGGTCTCAAGGAATCAAAGGGCGGAGCAAGCAGCTATGACGGATCCTCAGCCCTGCCCTAAGGAGTCGTGCGTCTCAGTGTCCCGGTAACGGCTGCAAGCACCTCTGAGGGAAAGCTGCCCTCAAGTTCGCCCGCTGCCAGATAGTCCAGTTTCTCCCCGTATGAGTCCTGGGTCCCCAGAGACTTCCCGGAACTGGAGTTCAGAGCCGTCGGGAGCTTGTGACTCCCTCCCGATTCAAAAAGACAGCCGCATCCTCAGGTGCCAGCCCCTCGCGCTCGAGCCCCCGTACCTCTGCACTTTACTTCCGCAGCTCCTCTGGCTCTCAGTGTGCTTTTCTTTCCTTCTAGTTGTAGAATTTACACTCAGCCGCCTTCCTGTAGTTCTGGATGATGTCCGTTTTGTGTTTTTGCTGTATTTTTCAATTGTTGTGGGAGGCAGCAATTTCCCGGTGTTTATCTATGCCGCCATCTTAGTTTCTCCCATTTAAATTTTTATAACACTATCATAAAGAGGACATTTGAAAAAATATTAGCCACCTTCATGAATTCTCCTAATGCCTGGGTATGCAAATTATTCCATTTGATACTCTTGTCATCATTCTTAACAATTTTATATGAGTTTCTGATTTTTTTTCTTCTTAATAGTTTGTGAGTGATTTTAGCATTTACCTGGACTTCATGATTTCCTGTATTTTCTTTGCAGTTCTTGAAATTTTAGAGCAATCTATTTATATTGTATTTATATTGTTTATGGGATCTTTACAGCATTGATGAACCAGAAAAGAAGGAAAGATGCTATGATGATGGATAGTTATTACTCATGATCAGTGAGGAGCAAGCAGTGTTAGAAAAGTTGAAATTCATATACAAACGGTCAGCTAATTAGTGACCATTTTAATGTTTTATTATTTTTGTTTTTTCATACAGACTCATAACTTCAGAGATTAAGATGATTAATAATGATGCTTTCTGTATTAATATAAAGCAGAAAAAATAAATATAACAGGCACAGTTTACACCAAGTTCTATAGGAGTAATCAAGAAAGAGCAGTTGTGACTGTCTGGTGTGGCTCAGTGGTGAGTGTCGACCTGTGAACCAGGAGGTTACAGTTCAATGCCCAATCGAGGCACATGGCTGGGTTGTGGGCTCCATCCCCAGTCGGGGGTGTGCAGGAGGCAACCAATCAATGATTCTCTCTCACTGATGTTTCTATCTCTCTATTCTTCTCCCTTCCTCTCTTTAAAATCAATAATATATATATTTTAAGAAAGAGCAGTTTAGTCTATCTGGATGAATTGAGCCTGCTTCCTGAAGAAGCCTATATCTTGAGCTAAGACTGAAAGATTGAGTAGGATTTGAACAAGGCAAGGACATTCTCAAGCTAATAAAGGCAGAAAAGTTCATGGTATCTTGAGGGAATGGTAAGCTGTGTGGGGAAGTTAGAGAGCATAGGGCTTGTGAAAGGGATGTAAATGTGAGTTGGGATAGTGGTAAGGACTTAGGAAATAGTATGAGTCAATGAAGAAAATAACTGGTTGCAGTGTGAGGATTAAACGAGAAAGCTAAAATAGTAGAGGAAAGGATAAATATTAGGAAGTTATTTGAATCATCCTATCTTACCGGAACCATGGCTTACCTAAGAATTCTGTCATTTCTGTCTTGATTCTGGACTCTGCCTCTCCATCCCTCAATCTCTTTGCCTTCATTTCCTCCCCACCCCCATGTCGCACTTTACTTCTATATATAACTCTGAGCCTTGTAGCCCTAAACATCCAATCGGTACCCAAAGAAGGAAGAAAGGAACAAAGATCCCTAATAACCTCTGGGCCACCATCTGAAGGGACAGGGAAGCAGCATTTTCAAGGGATTCCTACATACCAGCTCTAAGTTGGTACTTGACATATTTTATTTCACTTACTCTTAACAAGCCTATGAGTTGGGGACTCTTAATCTCCTTCTATAGGTGAATAAACTGTGACTTAGTTGGTGAATCAGGAATTCATATCCAGGTTTACTAGACACCAATTCCTGCTGTTTCTATCACATTTGTCTGTATTAAGCAGTGAAGGAGGAATGGGCAAAATGGGCCTTCTGATGTGAGAAAAATAGTTGGAAAGAGAGATTGAGGCATTAAAAATACATTAATAGTCTAAGTCACAAGGTCCTTACTAGTTTTTTTTTTTTTTTTTTCATTGTTGCTATTAACTTCTGTTTTTGTTTCTTCCCCAAGCCACATGGCAGGAGATTAGTCTGGGTCACACGTCTGAATCAACTCCCTCCAAAGGATTTCTCAAGAAACCACACCCGAAGTTTGTATGTTGAAGGCTTTACTGCTTGCTAATTTCGGGCTTACTCCAGGCTTATCGTTTTTAAATGCTTACATAATTTCCTCAAGAAGAAGAGCATCTTGAATTGGATTCCCAGGGTGAGAAGTTTGGAAGGAGATCAGAAGAATACAAAGGGAGTATATTATATTTAAATTCAGGAAATAATTTATTCCATAAGTATTTTGAGTGCCTAAAATGGGCCTGGTACAACATTTTTTTTTTTTTATTGCTTAAAGTATTACAAAGGGTATTACCCTGGTACAACATTAAGCATTAGGGATAGAGTGATTGTAAAGCAGTCATGATTCCTTTATTTGTGGCACATATGTTTTAGTAGAAAAGCCATATCCGTAGGAGACACTGTAATTAAATGATAGTGGGCAGGTGTCAGAGGGAGCAGTTGGTCGTCTTAGGAGGAAGAGCTTTAGCAGGTAGGATCTACTTCCCCTACCTCCAGCTTTTCATTTCAGAAACATCCTCCTCACTGGATGCTTGAAAAACCACCATCCATTTGTTCTTCAAGTTAAATGAAGGACCAGGTTGAGGAGAATCAGGTCATCTATACCAGTGATGGCGAATCTTTTGAGCTCGGCGTATCAGCATTTTGAAAAACCCCAACTTAACTCTGGTGCCTTGTCACATATAGAAATTTTTTGATATTGGCAACCATAGTAAAACAAAGACTTATATTTTTGATATTTATTTTATATATTTAAATTCCATTTAACAGAAAAATCAACTAAAAAAATGAGTTCGCGTGTCACCTCTGACACGAGTGTCATAGGTTCACCATCACTGATCTATACCCCAAATTGAATTAATTCCTTTCAAGGTCACATAATGTATTGAGTGCTTACTATGCAAGAAATCTCAAATATGGATCTGCGATGAAACTATTCAGAGCCATAATTCTTGAATCCCAGCAATTATTTGACATTTCAATGCCATGTCAAATGAGATAACATAACATAGGCATAGTAATAACAACTTCTTATATAGTAGCTCCAAGGAGTCAGCGGGGAAGGCTTTCTGCTTTGTGGACTTGAAAGAATCAGCAAAAAAACCAAGTAAATTACAACCACTCAAGAATTAATCTCTATTTGGAAATTTAGATATGACACCAAGCACACATTAATCTATGCTTTCCTTAAGAAAAGCAAAGCAAGGTATGTTACAGTGCTAATAGGAAGAAGTATGCTTTGGCTCCTGGTACGCAGGAACTATCCCTAGCATCAATAGTACTATCTTTTGAAAGTAGAAATTAAATTCCACAGTTGCCCTAGAGAGTGTTTCTCTTGAATTGAAAACAGAGGCAGAACTACTGCCTATAAGACCCTACTTAATATGTTCCCTTAGCCCATCATTACCTCAACTTCTCTCATTCTCCTTGTTTACTTAGTTTTAGCACCCCTAGCTTCATCCTCACCATTCCCAAGTTCATGCTCCTGCTCAGGCCTTTTTTTTTTTATAATATATTTTATTGATTTTTTACAGAGAGGAAGGGAGAGGGATAGAGAGTTAGAAACATCGATGAGAGAGAAACATTGATCAGCTGCCTCCTGCACACCTCCTAATGGGGATGTGCCCGCAACCAAGGTACATGCCCTTGACTGGAATCAAACCTGGGATCTTTCAGTCCGCAGGCCGACACTCTATCCACTGAGCCAAACCGGTCAGGGCCTGCCTCAGGTCTTTTCCACTTACTGTTCCCCCTGCCAGGAATAATCATCCCCTAAATATCCGTATGGCTTATTTCTCACTTGCATCAGGTCTTTGTGCAAAACTCATCTGAAGCCTCCTTCGTCCCATTACAAATTGCAATCCAGCTTTATTTTTCTCCTTTCACTTAATCAGTAACTAATATGCTATTTATCTCTTTTATAATCTATATCCCTGCTACAAATAAGCTCCAGAATGGCAGGGAGTCGGCTGTTTTGTTTACTGCTGTATCCTCAGGAGCCAGAATAGACTTTGGCACATAGCATACTCTCAGTCAATATTTGTTGACTGAAATACCATAGCCTGCTAAAGCTGGAGAGGCCTCAATGGAAGCCCTTCCAGCTTAGTGTGAAACCATCTGGAAATAATGGTTTCCAGAACTCTGAGCACCTCCTTCAAGAAGGACTCCTGGCTTCCTCACCATTCTTCAAACATACCAGGAGGCAATTTTTTTAAAACTAACCTTGGATGTCAATATGTTTATGTCCAATTTGCACTAATAATACCATTATTAGGAAGAATATCTATATGAGAACAAGAATATTTTGCCCAACCAGTTCAAAGTAAAACTCTACCACAGAGCCCTTGAATTATGGCGGGCATGAAATACAAACGACCCAACTGGTTCAACCTCGTAAGATCCCAGTGAGCTTCAGATCCAGGGTTGGTGTTCTTTATGAGCAATTTCAGGTAGAAGAAGCATGTTTGCAGTGAAGCATTAAATTGGCCATAAAACACAACCACCAGCAAAAGTAGTTATGACACCTTCCAGGGAAATAAGACTATGCAATTATCATGAACACAGCCTTTCCTCAAGAATGACAGCCGTTCTCATACACATTTGATTTACACTGTTAAGAACAAACACATCAATGGAAAACACAAATATGCATGATTTTAGAATTGACTCAGATAGCTAATAAAAAGGTGATGTTATTCCATAGTCATTGTCCATTGAGGGCTGTGGCTTCCCCTTTAGCTAGTTTAAGAATCATAGCATGAGGTTACAAGGATCTTACAAATGCAATATTTCCAGCCATCAGGTACCTTACCTCTGGGTGAGTGTAAGTAGGGCAGAATATAATCAACCTAGTAGGTGTTTCCCAAAATAACTGCTCCGCTTATTGAATTCTAAAGACACCTATCGAGCATACATTTCAATAATAAGGAGGCCAATTCTTTCTTCCATTACTAAGTGTAAAGTTTCTCAGCAAGTATCCTGAAAAGGGTAATACATTAACTTGAATTCGAAAAGTAATGTCTAGTATCCACTCCTTTCTTTAGAACATGTTTTGACAGTAAAGAGATTATAGAGAGTTGTTCATTGTTCTTACTTTCACTCTCCTTTAATGTCCTGTGATTGTTGTTGTTAATGCTGTTGTTATTGTTAGAAAAATAAGAATACAGATGGTTCTGTTGCCAAACGAAGTTGAAGAATAAAATCGCCCACTGTGAACATTCCAGATGCATGATACTGGCTACTGATAGAAGTGAATTGATAAAAGGATAAGAGACAGGAGGAAAATCAAACAAGATAATGAATGTACTTTATAAAGCATAATTACAAATTTAAGGGGATGTTATTTTAAACACTAAAGAGGAGACATGGGAGGCTAAAGATAAACTTTAGTAATTTCACTTATTTTTATTGTAATTAAATCAATTATGTGCACATTCTTTGGTCTATGTGTATTAAAACTCTTTAGTTCCTGTGTGATGAGTAGACTGTTTCTGAAGTGATAAACTGGCCTTTTCAGACATCCCTTCAGCTATGCATACTTTATGCTAGCTCTTAAGATTCCATTTCCTGAAAAGATGTACAAACAAGATGGCCACACATAAGAACCTTGTTCTTCAAAACACCCATCAGCAGAGTGAAGGATTGAGCCATCTAAAACACTTACTAAAATGGAAAGTGGCTCACATATTCTCTCACGTCTTTTTTTGTTTCTTCCTCTATTACAGTGGTTCTCAACCTTCCTAATGCTGCGACCCTTCAATACAGTTCCTCATGTTGTGGTGACCCCCAACCATAAAATTATTTTCGTTGCTACTTCATAACTGTAATTTTGCTACTGTTATGAATCGTAATGTAAATATCGGATATGCAGGATGTATTTGCATTGTTACAAATTAAACATAACTAAAGCGTAGTGATTAATCACAAAAACAATATGTAATTATATATGTGATTTCCGATGGTCTTAGGCGACCCCTGTGAAAGGGTCATTCGACCCCCAAAGGGGTTGCGACCCACAGGTTGAGAACCGCTGCTCTATTATCTAAGACCATCACTGTTCCTAAATCATTTCACTGCTCCCACTTGGTGGTGTAAAGAATGGGTCCAGCCCTACCACTGTGTAACGGTACAACCAAACAAGTTGTTTGCCCTTCCCTGGCCTCAGTGTCTCTTCCATAAAGTAAAACTTTGGCTTCCCAGCTCCTATCAGAGAAAATATTACCAGTTGTTCTGTAATCACTCTTATTTTAAATAGGAAATTGTCAGATTTATAAGAATTGGTCTGGGATTTTTAGGAAACCATTTTTCAGAAACTTGTCTCATTTTAAATTGTCCTAAGGCACGACATGAAGCAAAACAATGTAAGAAACCTGTACATGTGAAAATAAAAAATAAGTATGCCCTTACTTGTGTTTTAAATGATCTAATCAGATATTGGAATGCAAACATTTAAGGATTAACACCTTATTATTTCTTAATAGGACACTGACACAAACCAAGAAAGGAACTGAGGCAAGATAATTCTTGGAAAATGAAATAAACCAAGGTTTTTAACTTTAAATCAGTGCCAACAAAATCCACAGGATATTTAATGGTTTTCAGTTGTGGGTAAAGAAATGAGAATTCAACTATGGAGCTTTCTGGGAAGATGGAGTCTTTGGTGCAAACCCTTGACTCTCTTCTCCTCAACCCCCTCTATAGCATAATACAAAACCCAGAATATAAATCTGGTGGGGCATAAAGAGGTCACGTGGGGCCAAAGGTTGTCAGCCATAATCTCTAGGGGAGACCAGGTGTGGGATTGGTGAGAGAGGAGGAGCAGAAGAGGAAAGCGGTGAAGGACAAAAGGATTTCGTGCCTCCTTTGGGCCACTCATGGTAGAAGCCTGTGAGTCCCAACAGATAGAAACTGCATGTCTGTCTATGGCTGCTTGTGTATTGCTCTAGGAAGCTAAACCCGGTGGGCATGATGGATACCTGCAAAGGTGGGTGAAAATGCTCTCAGGTTCAGGTTTGTGAAGAGGGGCCCTCATTCGGAGGTCATTTTCCAGGCTCTAGAGACCCTCTGGGCCAAAGCTACTTTCAGAACACCATGGACAGGCAATGAAAATTCAAACTCACTGAAGGAAAATAAATCTGATAGAAACTGCTATGGTGTGAATGTTTGTGTCCCCTTCTCCAAATTCATATGTTCAATACAAACCCTCAAAAGTGATGGCATTAGGAAGTGAGGCTTTGGAAGTGCTTAGGTCACCAGAGTGGAGTGTTCATGAATGAGATCAGTGTTCTCATACAAGAGACTCACAGAGCTCCCTCACCCCTTCCCCACAGGGCACAGTGAGAGGCTCTGGCTTTGAACCAGGAAGAGGGCCCTCAATGGAATGCAGTCATGCTGGGGCCTTGATCTCAAACTTCCAGCCTGCAGAACTGTGAAATACATTCCTGTTGTTTATAAGCTACCTCCTCTGAGGTATTTTGTTAAAGAAGCCCCAACAAACTAACACAAAGACCAAGCAAGCTCAACATCTAGAAGATGTGCATCCCACTGAAGAGCTGAGAGAAAGGACATAAGAGAGCTTTCATTAAAAAAAAAAAAAAAAAAAAAAAACACTCAAGAAAACAGTTTAGAACACAAAATTATTCAAAAAATTAAAATTAAGATTTTTCAACTGGTAAATACATAAATAAGAGGACATTTATTAATAAGACTGCATTTGCATTCTGGAAAACAAGGCAGAAAAAAATATATTTCAGGACCTTCATATTATACAATATCATGCAACAGCTAAAACATGTATTAGATTATAAAAAAAAGTTGGGCCGAAACCGGTTTGGCTCAGTGGATAGAGCGTTGGCCTGTGGACTGAAGGGTCCCGGGTTCGATTCCGGTCAAGGGCATGTACCTGGGTTGCGGGCATATCCCCAGTGGGAGATGTGCAGGAGGCAGCTGATCGATGTTTCTCTCTCATCAATGTTTCTGACTATCTCTCTCCTTTCCTCTCTATAAAAAAATCAATAAAATATTTTTTAAAAAGTTGGGTTCATAGTAAAATATATAGGCTTTCCTCATTAAAAAAAGAAGAAGAAAAACCACCCCATATATTGTATATGTATTTGGGGACACAAATCATGATGTTTACAGCAAAGACTTTAAAGAAGTGTAGCTAGAGATGGGATACTAGCATAAAAATTGACTTTTTAAAAATTATTGACAGACATTCCCCATTTTCTCCATTTTTGCCTCTCTCCATCCATGCCCCACCCACACCATGCCTTCCCCACACTATTGCATATATGGATGTCCTTTGGTTAATCTCTTCCTGTTTCTTCTGTCCCCTACTCCACTGATATCTGTTATTCTGTTCCATGCATCCATGCCTTTGGATCTATTTTGTTCATCAATTTATTTTGTTCATTAGATTCCACATATAAGTGAGATCATGTGATTTTTGTTTTTCTCTAACTGGCTTATTTCGCTTAGTATAATAGTTTCCAGGTCCATCCATGTTTAAACATCTTTAAATTGTTTTTACTTCCCTCAATGAACATAAATTACTTTTGAGATTAAAAAATTAATTTTGATATGACTGTTCATGTTACCAATGCAATGACGCTTTGTCAGATAATTTTAATTTCACTTAAAGAAGAGCTAAACAGATTTCTTCACCATGCACTGGGACCCTAAATTGGGTATTATGGATTGAATTATCCCACTAAAATTGTATGTTGAGGTCCTGATCCCCCAGAATCTCAGAATGTGGCTTTCATGGAAATGGGGTCCCTGCAGATACAATTAAGTTAACATGAGGTCATACTGGAGTAGGGTGGGCCCCTGATCTATATGACTGTTTTCTCTATGAGAAGATGCCGTGTGAAGATGGACAGAGATTAAAATGTGACAGAGATTGGAATTATGCAACTACCAGGCAGGGAGTACCAAGGACAGCCAGCCATCATCAGAAGCTAGGAAAAGGCATGAAACCGGTTCTCCCTCAGAGCCCTCAGAAGGAACGAATCCTGCGGACACCATGATTTCAAACTTCCAGCCTCCAGATCCGTGAAAGCATAACATTCTGTTGTTTTCAGCCACCTAACTTGTGGTACTTTGTTATTGGCAGCCCTGGTAAACTAACACAGTGGTAATTACAGCTTATTTGAATGCATATGAGAGGTCTGATCAATTGTTTTCCTTGTTTATAGTCAAGAAAAATAAGTTATTTCCAGAAACAAAGATTCTTGGTGGCTTGCTTTGAAAGGTCTTACTAGAAACTCCACATGAGACATGCCTTGGTAAACCTTTATTTTTAAGTTTATACAAGATTACACAAAATCTTCAAGAAAATCATTCCCAAAACATGGCTTTTACTATGCGGCATCATAGAATATTATCACTAAAAAAGCATCATAAAGGTTATTTTATGGTTTAGCTCAACTGGATACAACTATTGAATATGTACCCCCCTCTATGTCAGGCACTGTGCTTGGGGCTTAGGATATAACAGTTAAACAAGACCCAGTCCCTGCCCTTCAGGAGCTTACAGTCTAGTGGAAAGCAGAGCCAGGGCTGCGGCAGAGATAAAAATAGTAAGAGATTGGAGAACAGTCATGTTAGAGAGTGGAAATGGCATCTCCAGGGAAGGTCTCCCCTGAGGATAGTAACATCTAGCCTGGAACTCAAAATTAGAGTACTAGATAAGCAAGTGGGTGGGGCCACATGCAACTAGAGGTTACAGAGCATAGCCGTTGGCAGGCACAGCTGTGCACAATGTTGTGGGAACACAGAGTGTGCCAGTAGAAAGGGTGAGTTAAGGCTAGAGAGTCAGCAGGACTTTGTAGACTGTGTTATTAAAGATTTTAGACTTGACCCTGAGGGCAGCATAAAACTTCAAGGGATCTTAAATATGGCAGTGATATAGTCATATTTTACTTTAGAAAATGAACCTGTCAACAATGTTGGGATGGATTAGAGAGAGCAAGACTGTGAGCAGTAACCCAGGCAAAAAGAGGATGCTGCTGGAAACAGGAAATACTCGTAGGACAGAAAATACTGGGTGAACTGGAAATAAGATTGGAAAAGAGAATTGATTTGATAATGGATTGAATGGAAGAGTATGGCAAAGGGAGAGATAAAGGTCAGGTTTCTGGCTTGAGCATGGAAAGTGAAACCATTCGCTGAAAAAGGCAATACAGAACAGTTTGGAGAGGAGATAATATATTCCATCTGGGTGTGGTGATATATATATATATATTGATTTTGAGAGAGAGAGGCAGGGAGAGGAAGAGAAACATCATGTGAGAGCAAAACATTGATTGGCTGCCTCCTGCACGCCCCCTACTGGGGATCAAAACCCCTAACCCAGGCATGTACACTGACCTGGTATTGAACCAGCAATGGTTTGGATGACGCCCAACAAACTGAGCCATACTGGCCATGGCAGGTGAGGTGAATTTTATTTGTCTATGAGACATATAAGTGAAAATGTCTATAACTCCAAAGGCAAACTGGGCTAAAGATTCAGATGTGGAAATCATCATGCTACAAAGGCCTGGTAGTAAATGATATTTCCCAGGAAAAAAGTATGAAGTGCTGGGATGGGTGTGTGAGGTCAGAAAACGTAGGAAATAACCCTCAGGAACATCTGGCAGGGAAGGAGACTTAGAAGACATCAAGAAGGGAGTGCCAGGGAGGTCAGAAAAAAACAGGGGAGCACTGCACCCTGATAACCAGAAATGAAGTGTTCCAGGAAGGAAGGAAGAGTCTACAATACTGAACGTTTCCAAGAGGTCACATGAAATTAGGATTGAATAGCACTTACTGGATTCAGCAGGAGGGGTTGGCTAGTCACCCCAGCAAGAGCAGATCTCATGGGATAGGGGGGATGGCGATCCGGTTGCTGTGAGAGGACGAGTGAAAGAGGGAAACCAAGGAGGAAAGTGGCCAGGTGTTGATTGTAAGTTTATAGTTTTTCTGGTAGATGCAGCTGATGGCTCCCTCTTTATATATGAGGAAACCAAGTCACAGAGAGGTGATAGGGAATATTCAGAATCATGTGAGTTATTAATTTGCATTGAAATATTAGTGTTCCCTTTATGTTGTTTAAGATATTTAGGAAAGGGAGTTAGTCAAGGTTATTTATTAAGTACAAAATGTGCCTACTTTTCTTTCCAGGAGTTTCAATTCTAAGAAATGAGAGAAAGCAGCATATTGAATAGTCACAGTGAAAGAAGCAGGTTCACAAACTTCCTGCAGGGAAGATTATAAGATACAAAACATATAGAAAATGAAGACTGAAGACTATCAGTTGTCAACAACGTCCGGTGTGAGTGTGGTACCTGGAATCAGGTAGGGATAGTCTACAACAATATAAACTAGTTGTTGTGAAACAACATGGTGCTTCCTGCCTTCAGAAGCTTTGTGGGAAAATTTCCCCAAGTGCCACCAGGTGGGGATAATATTACAAAAGTAGTGTCCATCACAAAGGTTTCCTTTTTTTTTTCTTTTTCTTGTTTTTAGAAAAATAAGATGCAGTGATTGCGTTGAACTAAGTAATTATGAATATGTTTTGATTTTTTTCCTCCTCATCCCAAAATTTTAAAATGTGGTTATACTGTTTTTATATTTAATAATGAATACATACATTTTTAAAGGGGGAAATGCAGTGAGCCCCCCTCCACCCCTCCACCCCCCAAACACAGGCTATTTCTAAGGATTAACTGAAACTTTTAAAGTAAATTCTGGTCATGTTGGTGTTTCTAATCCGTGGTGGTGAGATGTGTTTATCCTAGTAGATATCTGGCATTTATAAATTTGTTGATACTTAATTCATATTTGGCAAACAATGAAGAGGCTTCTCTATGACAGTTTCTGGAATACTGAAAACCCATTTCCATACCCAAAGCAGTTTTGTTTTGTGTTGCATTTTTTGTTAAAAAAAAAAAATAGTTGCACTTTTTAAAAACTTTATTTTTTCATTTGATTAAAAAAACCCCAACACAATAGGAACAAATTTCTTCAGGGATGTGTTTCCTCTGTCAGCCGATCCATAGTGATGCTATCAGCTAGGACTGCCTGAGGGCCTCCCCTGGGCCCAATGCCTTGAGGCTGCCCCCAAGGACACTTCCCTGACCAGAACCTAGTGGCTCAACACTCGACTCAGAAACAACCAGGAACTTTTGAAAAGATTTACTACTCACAGGTACTGGAGGATACACAGCATGCTCAAGGTTCTCACGACGAGTAAGGTCCAGGTTAGAGAGGAGAAGGGAGCGTGGAGACCTGGGGCTCTGCCTTAATTGGGGTACAAGGTTGGGGTGCCTAGGGTTTTGTGGGTTCTTCATTGGTGAATTTAAAACATTAAAGCAGGAATAAGGGTATGGAAAGTGGGGTCACTTGAGAGTTCAGCTACCTAGGTTTCCCAGGGCTTTCTAAAAGAGGAACTTCATGGGTGGGTAGCCTGATTTCTTATCCAGTTGTGCCACTAGGAACTGTGTCGTACAGCCAGCAATATGTTTATTTGAGATGGATGTCTTGGCAATTAAAAGCTTAAATGCCAGGCATTTCATACTACAGGATATTAATTTAAGAGGGATTTTATTCTCTATTTAGTTTTGTTTTTGTTATTTGTTGGTTGGTTGGTTTGCCTAAATCGTTCTTATGCAATCTAGTGTTAGGCAGAGCTGCAGTTGGCCTTGTGACAGTCTGAAAGGCTGATGTTATGAATATAGTAGGGTTGGGTGGGTGGGTGGGTGGGTGGGTGTTTGGGGGTTGGTAGGGTTATTTTTCCTGATATCAGCTTCTGGGTTTACAGGGATACTTTACATGAGCCACGTTGTGTAACAGTTTGAAGGAAGAACCTCTGGAGCAGTGGTTCTCAACCTTGGCTGCACTTAGAATCACCTGGGAATCTTTTTAAAATCCTGATTTCTGGGCCTCATCCTCCGGAAATTCTGTTTCTTTGTTACTAATGTTGTGGCCTCACCCCATAACAAAGAAACAGAATTTCCGGAGGGTGAGGCCCAGAAATCAGGATTTTAAAAAGATCCCCAGGTGATTCTAATGCCGCCAAGGTTGAGAACCACTGGTTTAATATTTCTAAGCCTAGTCTTCTTGAAAACTGGATCTTTATCATCGTATAGACCTCAGGTCTTCTTATATACTTTTACCATGAAAAGTAGAGTTCCAGGGAAAGTTATAAGACAGAAGATTTCATGTAGCCATTGGAATCCAATGTAAAAAAAAGTATGTTTTTTAAACTAAATCTCTTATTTAAGAAGCGCAGTTGTGGAAACCCTCACTAATCTTCTCTTGATAAATTCTTTCCTCGCATGATGGCATATCTGATGTGGTATGTAACTTCAAAAGTTCTTTGCTTTTTTTTTTTTTTTTTTTTTTACCATAAATAAAGTACAGAGTGCCCATGTTCCTGGCAGTGGAGGGGAAAAATTGTGCCTCCTGCAAACTTCCTTATCTAAAATGGGAACACAGACTAATATCTGGACCGGCTGTTGTTCAGCTTTGCTTGATCAAACATAGTAATTAGGTAGATTTGGGTTAATGAGGCTACTGCCGGCCAACTGGTGGACATTTTATTACTTCTAATTTTTAAAGGAAGCAGAATTATTATACTAAAGCAAGTTAAGAGTTAAAATGTGGCTTTATTTTTGCTAATTTAATGAATTAATTTGGTCTTTTAGTCTCTTGTGATCTTTCTTCTGAGCTACTATCTTTAGAGCTACATATAAATGGAATCATACCTACACTCTATGTTCTTCTGTGTCTGGCTTCTTTTGCTCAGCTTAATGTTTCTGATATGTGTCCATTTGTTACATGTGTCGATAGTAAGCCATGGTGTGAATATTCCACAATTTGTTTTCCAGTTTTTCTATTGACTGATATTTGTGTTATTTTCAGTTGAGCTATTATGAATAGAGCTGCTGTCAACACTCTTGTGCACATTTTTATCATTTTTTTTATTGCACTTCTCTTGGACTAGGATTAGAACTAGGATTAGCACTAGGACTGGACTATAAATTAAGTGTATGTTGTGTCATTTAACAGTCCCACCAACAATGCATGAAAATTCCAGTTGTTCTATATCCTCACCAACATTTGATGTTGTCACCCTCTTAAGATGTATTCATGCTTATGGGGGTGAAATGGTATTTTATTTTGTTTTTAATTTATATTTTCCTACAAATACTGATGTTGAGTATACTTTTATTTGCTTATTGACCATTTGTATTCTTCCATTGTAAAGGATCTGTTGTTCTTTACCTATGTTTACTTGAGGCTGTTTATATGATTATTATTGAATGGTAAGAGTTATTTGTATATTGTGGATACAAGTCCTTTGTTGGACTTGTATTAGCTACTCATTATCTTCATTATCTCAATGGAGTATTTTAATGAGTATCTGTTTTAAATTTTGATGAAGCCCAATTTCACTTTTTTCTTTTTTTTTTGTTTTGCTTTTAGGATGAATGTTTGTGGTCTTCTGTATAAGATGTTCCCTACACCAACGTAATGAAAATACTATCTTATGTTTTATTCTAGAAGCTTTATTGTTTTAACTTTTATATTTTGGTTTATGGTTCATCTCAACTTGGTTTTTCTTTTCCTTTTTAAGTATGGTGTCAGGTATTACCATACAATAACAATAATACAAAGAGCATCAAGTAAATATAGGCAAAGGACTTTAACAAAAAAATGTTTCACAATGAAAGAATACAAATGGTCAGTAAACAAATGAAAATACACTCACATCACCATTCATCAGGAAAATATAAAGATTCCAAATAATGACTCAGTTATTCTACCATCATTTAGCAGGAGGGAGAAAAGATGTTTCCTTCCTCCATTGAATTGCTTTCATGCCTTTGTCAAAAACTAACTGATACTTTAACTATAATATGGGTCATTTCAAGATTTTCTATTCTCTTCCATTGATCTATATTTCTATCTTTATTTTACAATAACTCTTATTTTTCTTTCAGAACGTTAACAACGTAGTACCATTGTTTTCTGACTTGTATTATTTCTGATGGGAAGTAGAGATCATTTTTATTGTTGGTCTCCTATATGTTATATCTTCTTTTTCTAGTTTCTTTAAAGACTTCCCTGTTATATGTAATTTTCAGCAATTTGATTATGCTGTGCCAGGTGTGGGTTTGTTTTTTTTGTTTTGTTTTGTTTTGTTTTTACGTTTAACCAGCTTCGGATTCATTAAGTGTCTTGGATCTGTGGGTTGATAATTTTCATCACATTTGTAGAAGTTGGGTCGTGATTTTTTCAAATATTTCTTTCAGCCTCAGTGTCATTCTCTTCCCTCTCTTTTTAGGACTCGGATTTCGTGTGTGTGATACCACCTAATGTTAAGTGTGTGTTGTTCTTTGTCTATGTTCTTTGCCCACAGGCCACTGAGTCTTTTTTATTTCTTTTTGTTTTGTTCTATGCTTCAGTTTGAATGGGTTCTTTTAACCTGTCTGCATGTTTCCTAATCCTTTCTTCTGCATTATCTAAGATACCATTGAAAGTACATTCAGGAAATTTTGCATTTCAGATAATTGCGTTTTTCTTTCAATAATGTCCATTGAGTTTAGTGTATAGTTTCCATGTTTCTGATGAAATTCCCTATCTACATTATGCCCATATCAAGGATGTAAATGCTTGAGTTGTTGCAGCTCCTCACAGCATCTCGAGTTCTTCATAGAGATGACTCTAATGTTTGGTTCTCATAGTAGACTGCGTGGACTGAGCAATCCACAGGTCAGAAAGGAAAGAAACTATATATTATTGCCACCCACCCCCCCCTTTTTTTTTTTTTTGGCTGGGGAAAGGACTATAATAAGTTATTGCTTGCTGACACCATGGTTGTATAACATCATGTTCTATTTCTTTGCCACTAGGCATATAGTACACCTACTCAGGGCCTATTACATTACACTTTACTTTTTTTTTTTTCATTTTAACTTCAGTAAATTGAGGTCATGAAAATAAAAATAGAAAAACCCACCAACAATCCCAAAACACCATTGCCAGGCTCTCCGTTAGACCACACACTCTGGAGCCAGAAAGAATTAATTCAGCTTCTGGCTGTGCCAAGCTGTAGGAGTTTTGGCAACTTACTTAACCTCTCAGTTTATTCAACTTTAAAATTGAAAAAGGGACTTATGATTCCAAATATGACCTAATAAAGGGTATTAGACAGATCTTTTCACAGTGAGCTACTATGATACTGTGAATGCTGATCCTTGAGTGAAGGAAAATACATAAGGTATTTCACCCCAGCTTTCTGTTTGGGGACACTTTCCAAACTGTGGTACTTGTAAGTGAGAGTCAAACAGCGACCAATGATCCAGAAATAAACCACAGTGAAAGCAACTTCTGGCAAGCCATTTTTGTCAGTCTTTTATCCTAAACCAGTCTTTAATGGTCTTGTCTAATACATCCAGGCTCAAAAATTATATCACTAAGTCCTTTTGTAATCAATTTCTCCATAAATTACAAATTAATTAGAATTCTGTAACTTAAACAGCCTTATAGGTACTTCCCACAATATCACCAGGCTCAATAAAAATTTCTAGTTGGACTGCTCACAATAACATCTATGTTCCTTTTCATGAAACACTGAAAGCAAAAGAGAAGGAAGTTTCTCCCATAATGGGGAATTTAGAGTTTTGCTTTGGCATTGTATTTGTAGGCTCTGTGAACCCAGATTTTTATTGCTAAATCACAAGTCCTTCCCTTGATTTACTAGTAATGAATCAATATGTATTTGAAGGAGATTTTATGTGTTCCAGAAGCTTCCTTCAGAAAGCAGAAAAGTACTTCCACAGCCTTTTCTCAGGACAACATTAAAAACAATCTTGGCATAATTCCAACTATGAATACATATTCCTAGCTTTAGTGGAATAACTAGAAAGATTATTATTATAAACTCTTAAAAGGTAAAAATGTTGTTACTTTCAACCATATTTATAATGTATCTCTTGGAGATATGATATTGTTTTCACTTACTTTTTTATTAGCTCTACATGAAAGGAGGCAATAAATTAAATATGGGCCTGCCTCCGTGATATTGGGGATTCACTTCTAGACCTGGGTAGGTGTACTATATGCCTAGTGGCAAGGAAGTAGAACATGATGTTATACACTGCAATAAAGCGAGTTGTAATATTTTAGCTGATGGAGGGCCTTGCCTTTAATATGTAAAAAACGTGAAGTGCAGTAAAACAAAGTGCAATAAAAAGAAGTATGTCTGTAGTGAAAAACCTTGGTCAAGGGCATAAACCTGATAGGAAATTAACTCATTCTTCAGGTACAGGAAACTAAAACGGTAAGAGGCTTGTGTTGAGATATGTACCTCCCCATAGCCCTCTTCTCTGGGAGCTGCCTGTTAGAAGCTGTAGACCACTGCATTCAAATGTGTACCTTGTGACTTCAACACGACAGCTCACTGAACGAGGGATATGCACAAGACTTAAACTCGCAGGGGTGGGGAACCTTTCTCGGCCAAGGGCCATTTGGATATTTATAACATCATTTATGGGCCACACAGAATTATCAACTTAACAATTAGCCTGCTATATTTGGTCAAACATTTCATCAACTCACACCTACTGCCTTGGCAGGGCCAGACTAAATGATTTTGTGAGCCTTATAAGGCCCATGGGCTGAAGGTTCCCCATCCTTGACTTAAAGTATCCAATTCTCTAACCAGCCAGTGATCAGTCATATTCTCTATGCTGATTTAATTTAAATTAAGAGGTGCTGTGTGGAGAAAAGTGATATGTGCAATTGAATTATAGGCTGCCTTGAGACAGTCTTTTTATTTTTACCCAAACCCAGAGTGTTTAAGTTGCAGTTTACATTCAGTATTATTTTGGGTTAGTTTCAGGTGTACAGCAGAGTTGTTAGACAACCATATACTTTACACTGTGTTTCCCCAATATTTCCAGTACCCACATGGCACCATACAATTATTACAATATTATTGATTATTGATTATGCTGTACTTTACATTCCTGGGACTATTTTGTAACTACCAGTTTGTGCTTCTTAATCCGTTCACCTTTTTCACCCAGTACCCTAACCCCCCTCTCATTAGTCTATTCTCTATCTCTATAAATCTGTTTCAATTTTGTTTGTTCATTTATTATGTTCTTTAGATTCTAAATACGGTATTTGTTTTTCTCTGACTGATTTATTTCACTTAGCATACTGCCCTCTAGGTCAGGGGTGGGCAAACTTTTTGACTCGAGGGCCACAATGGGTTCTTAAACTGGACCGGAGGGTCAGAACAAAAGCATGGATGGAATGTTTGTGTGAACTAATATATATTCAAAGTAAACATCATTACATAAAAGGGTACGGTCTTTTTTTTTCAATAGTTTTATTCATTTCAAACGGGCCGGATCCGGCCAGCGGGCCATAGTTTGCCCACGGCTGCTCTAGGTCCATCTATGTATACTGTCACAAATGGTAAAATTTCATTTTTTATGGCTGAGTAATATTCCATTTGGTAAATGTATTTTTATCCACTCATCTATTGATGGACACTTGGATTGCTTTCATACTTGACTATCCTATATAATAAGAGGCAAATATGCAAATCAACCAAACAGCAGAATGACCAGTTGCTATGATGCTCACTGACCACCAGGGGGCAGGCGCTCAATGCAGAAGCTGCCCCCTGGTGGTCAGTGCGTTCCCACAGGGGGAGCACTGCTCAGCCAGAAGCCCGGCTCACAGCTGGTGAATGCAGCAACAGTGGCACAGCTTCTCCAACCACTGTGGCAGTGCTAAGGATGTCTGACTGCTGGCTTAGGCCCGCTCCCCGGGGGCCGAAGCCAGCAGTCAGACATTCCCTGAGGGTTCCCGGTCTGCAAGAGGGCTCAGGCCAGGCTGAGTGACCCCCCCTCTCCAGTGCATGAATTTCATGCACCGGTCCTCTAGTTGTAAATAATGCTACAATGAACATAGGGGTTCATATATTCTTTCAAATTAGTATTTTGTATTTCTCCAGATATGAACCCAGAAGTGGAATCTAATTTTTTGAGGACTCTACACACTGTTTTCCATAATGGCTGCACCACTTGGCATCATTACGACCAACAGTGCACAAGGGTTCCCTTTTGAGATAGTCATTTTTAGCTATCTGAATGATGATAACTAAGCAGAGAAAATATATTTGCAGGAAGTGGAGCAGCATTTAAACACAAGCAGAGTCAAAAGACCAAAAGCTCCTTAAAAGGTGGGTGAAGAAGCCCTGGTTTCTTGTTTCTTGATTCCTGTTTTCACAAGCCTATCTGTAGCTCAGTTTTTTTATACTGTTATGCAAAGTGCTGAGGTCCCAGAAAACCTCAGGGTATTGTTCATGGGTTCCAAAAAAAAATAACCCAGAGGACTGGCGGTGAAAGACATGGTTTTATTAGGATTACGTGTGCACCAGTGGCTGCTGACTGGTGAAGTTTACCACCGTTCTGCCTGCCACTGGGGAGATAGGCTGCACCGGGGGTAACAAGCTGGTGCTGTTGTTTTGCCACCACTTTCCTAATGCAAGGTTTATGGAGTACAGAAAACAGAAAAACAGGGCATGTAGCAGGAGGGGGATAGGCCCCTGTGCAAGCTGTTTGAGATCAAAACACTAGCTGTTTACAATCCAGGCTCACATCTAGGCTCACAGATGCCCTTTACTATGATCCCCACAGGGTGGGAGGGAGAGTTGGAACATGGGAAGGGGTCCATGTTCCCACTTACCATACATACACCCTTGAGGCTGCCTGTGGAATCCTTACAATTGACTTCCCTTCACTGGAACTAGCTTGAATAGCTTTCTTGCAATAAATATTCCTGACTAAGCTGCTCAACCACCTGGGCCTAATTATCCTTAAAATAAATTAGAATAAACACCTAAATTTCAAAAGTTTTTCTGGAAGTGATTATCCCAAAAAGGAAAGAGGTGGCCCATCCACTTACCTAGGTAAATTCTGTGTTCTCATTCCAAAAGAAAAATGAGCCATAATTAACCATGTGCAATAGATGAGCAGCTACGTTTCATTACTTAGCTGCCTAAGAAATCAGGGCCAAGAGACTGATACCAAGTAGCTACGAAGTTTGATGTCAAATCAAACTCAATAAACTAAAATGGAGATGGAATCCGCTGTTTATTTTCAGGTAGCACATGTTAATTAGCTTTTCATTCTGTCCGAACAAGAATTATATTAAAATGTCAATGGTTCTGTTCTTCTGTCTCCTATTCCTGTCAGGACATGTGTATAATCTTCACTAACAGAGCTTTCTATGTTGACTTTCTTGATCTCATTAGGCTTAGATGTCCTCAAATGTTAATATACCAGAACAGAATTTGAAATCATTTATTTCCTCTACCTCATTGCATTTGCAAGCATTAAAAACAATCATTGTAACTGGATATTTTCAATAAGACATCCTCTGAGACTACTACATCAACTTGTTCTAAATCTAATATTATCTATTGTTTGCAAGCATTTTAAAGTTTCCAAGTCCTTTCCTATGTAGCATCTCATTTTGTCCTTGGTAGGAAAGGAATACGGATTATCCCTACTTGGCAGATGAGGAGATAAAGGCCAGGGAAGCCCAATGCAGACTCTTGCTTCCTTTGTCAAATATTAATTGGCCCTAGAGCATGGTTCAATTTCTAGGTTCTCCGTTCTGTTCCATTGATCTATGTGTGTATTTGTATGCTAGTACCAGGCTGTTTTAATTACAATGGCATTGTAGTATAGCTTGATCTCCAGTACTGTGATACTTCCAACTTTGTTCTCCTTTCTAAAGATTGCTAAGGCTATTCGGGGTCTTTTGGGGTTTTATATACATTTTTGGAATATTTATTCTAGATCTGTGGTATATGCCATTGGTATTTTAATAGTAATTGCATTGCATTACTAGGATTGCTTTGGGTAGTATGGACATTTTAATGATGTTAATTATTTCTATCTATAAACTTGGTATATGCTTCATGTTATTTGTATCTTCTGCAATTTCTTCAATGGATCCATAACATCTTCACCATGTGGCAGACTCCTGAGTATTGTGAGACTTATCTCCCAACCTCTGTGTCCATGTGTTCTACCAAAGCACTTTGAGCTTTTTGCTCATCAGACCTTTTTAAAATATTGCCATCTACATATTGGTTGAAAGGAATGTCCAGACTGCCCAGTTCCCTTCTGAGTATATTGTACAGCATGTGGAAGAGTTAATACTGATCTGGAGACAGACTGTGAGATAACTAGTCAGTGTAAAGATGAATCACTTCTTCTTCCTTATAGCGATGGAAAGAATGCATTCACAAGATCAATAGCTACAAACTCTACACTAGAGACTTTGACTGGGGCTACTACCTGGTTGGATATGTGGAAACCTATGGGGCGAGGCTACAGTGTTTTGGCCAGGTTCAAGCCTCGGACTAATGAAAGGACAGGGTCCTCTCATTGCCATGTGCAAGTCCCAGCTGGAGGGCAGGGCCCTCCCAGCACAATCATAGCCAACAGCTGTGGTTGTAAGCTTGACCCTATGGTCCGAACATGTGGCCCCACGTGCCTTGTGATAGAGTTCAGGTACATGTAGTTGAGTAGGGTTGGAACTCACGAGAATGCTGTAAACAACTTGATCACGCCCCTACTTTGCCTCGTGGCATCTGCTATAAAATAAAGACACAGCTTGTGGGCGCTGGCACTGTCTCCTCATCAGGGAGCAGCGTCCCACTGAGACCCAAGTTTCATTCTCTTGTCTGTCTTTTCTCAATCCTTCACCCCCCCACTCAGGATCACCTTTGGCTGTAACAGAAGCCTACTGACATATGCCATGATGCATCCAATTTTTGCAAATGTCAGACTTGTCTATTAAACGGAGATATGACTGAGATCACCACCTTCACATTTTTTAAGTCTTTGAGTATTGTGATAATCTCTGTAATCTTCCCTGGGATGGATTATTATTTGACTTACTATAGTGGCAGGGGGAGGGCAGGGACATCTTCAAGGGCTTCTCTTTGGCCTTTCCTGATAAAATAGCTTGGATTCAATGGGTCAAAGAACAAGTGTGAGTTCCATTACGAATACATTTTAGGGACTGGAGACATTACCACCAGGTGGGTCCATAGACCTAACAGACTCTGTGTGATGGATGTAGGTTAGAGCTCCATTTATCTTGGACCCTGATGTGTCCCTATTCTAACAGGAGGTCAGGGATGGTGCTTGAGTTTCTTGGTGTCAGTGTCAACTTTAAAAATTGTGGGTAGTCTCTTTTTCATAGTTTATTTTTTTATCCTAGCATGTGGCTGCAAGGGTATTTGGGGAAAGGACAGCTAGAATCCAATATATACATTATATACACATTACTGTATGCTTTTGCCTTACTGTTGTAGGATGTTTCCTCATGCAGACCCAGCCTCCCCTTTAGTTGATAGATCCTGGGTGCAAGAACTAATTCAGAGACAGAGACTGCTAAGGGATAATGACTTTTCATTGATTTGTGACTTCAGCCTTCTGCTCATCCAATCTTGATTGCTTCTAGAGATATATGTGGTCTCAATCTAACCTTGGCCCTATCCATGCAGCTGTGGAAGCTTTAGACCAGTGTAGTCCAAAGAAATATACTGTGAGCCACAGGTGTAAAAAGAAACAGATGAAATTATCCTTAAATATAAAAACCCTGGGTCCGTCACATCCACAACAACCTAACACCCAGGCTGCATGCACAGCAGGTTCTGGTGGGTGGGGACTTGTGGCAGCAAAGACAGGGACGGGGGAGGCGGGGCCAGCACTCACACTCACTCACAACCGCACACATGCACAGACACACATAGCACCCACCAGCTCACAGCCTTTTCTCCCTTTCCCTCCCTCGCAGCTCGCAGCTCGCTCTCGGAGCCTCCCTCAGAATGAGGAAACAAAACAGACTGGGCCTGAAGAGGCCTGGATGGAAGGGAGGGTGGGCAGAGGGTGGAGTGGCCCCCATTGGCCCCGCCCCCTCCCAGCCAGGAAAGAGGAAGAGGGAGACAAGGAGGCAGGAAGGCCTGGAGGACTGCTGAGAAAAACAAAGAGAGAGAGACTGGGTGAGATCAGGCTGGCAGGGGAGGGCAGTTGGGGGCAACCAGGCCGTCAGGGGAAAGCAGTTAGGGGTGATCAGCCAGGCAGAGGCAGTTGGGGGCGAGATCAAGCCAGCAGGGGAAAGCAGTTAGGGACAATCAGGCAGGCAGGCAGGCAGGTGAATGGTTAGGAGCCAGCAGGCTGGGCTGAGGGAACACCCCCCCCCCCACCCCCCCGCATGAATTTCATGCACGGGGCAACTAGTTTTAATATATTTGTTTCACCCCAAATATATACAATATTGTCTTTTCAACATGTAATCAGTATTTTAAAAGATAATTAATGAGACATTTTACATTTTTTCTCAGTAAGTCTTTAAAATCAGTGTGCATTTTATACTTCCGGCACATCTCAATTCCAACCAGTCATGTTTCAGGGGCTCAGTAGCTACATGTGGCTATAACTGTATTGGATGGCACAGCTTTAGGCTGTAAACAACACCACAGAGATGTCCCACCTTGAGTCAAGCGTGGCCATTCAGTTAGTGACTATCTCTATCCAGTCAGTTAGTACCTGTTTTTAAGAAGGCGTATCAATGTGAGCTACTCCCCAAAGCTGCAAGTGCTGGCCTGTTGCAAATGGAGACGGAGGAAACAGGGCAAATCTAATACATCTAGCTAGGTAAGTCTGCCAAGTAAAAACAAATTCTTAAGTTAAAGCAGTGGCTCATTAGCCGGGAACTTGTCAGAAATGCAAATTCAGAAACCCTGAAGGTGGGGACCAGCCCTCCCGGTGATTCTGACTCTCGCTCAAGACTGACAACCACGGAGTTAAATGTACAGTTTAACTTGAGAAGGCAACCTCTGCTTAGCACCACAAAGGAAGACATTAAATATCTATGTCCTTTGACTCCTTTGAAAAGTCAGACTAGCTGTCTAGATGAACAACCCTGATACTGTGTGCGCTTTCCATGAGAGGTCCGGGAGGGGCAAAAGGCCTTCATATTTGATGTATTCCTAATTAGGATAGCACAACTTACTGCTTCTATATGGTAGAATGCTTGAGGCTAGTGTTCTATTTTCAGAGTTTATAGGACAGAAAATGATTCTGAATTTTTACCTGATGTGTTTCTGTGGGAAAGTACAGCACAGTATGACACCTGCTGGTGCAACAGACCTAACACATTGTGACAGAGAAACAGAAAGGATAGCCATGCCTATCCCCTCTGCCAACCTGCCCTAGATTTGCTAAGATTCATGGCTAGGTAGATCTGGGGAGTTCACAGAGGGCTGATTAGTTTCTTCCCTGAGGATGCAAGGCTCTCAGCCAAGTTTCAAAGAACAAACTAGTGATCAGGACATAAAATAAGTTCAATTAGCAGCCAAACACAAAAAAATCATCAAAAAAGAGCCAAGGGACTCAAAATACATTGAAGACTCTCCCTAACATCAAATAATGAGCATTTTATGTATCTGATATTTTTAGTCCCTTAAATATTAACCATCAAAACTTACTTGTTTATAACAAATAGGACAAAATAGGACAATGTTTAGGTATTGAATTTAATTAGTTCAATGCCAATTCCTATTCTCACAGTTGCTATCATTGCCATCTTGTTCCAATTCCAATCCATTTAGAAACTCTGCAAAAGTTGTTGCAAACATTTGCAGATATTTCTACTCTTAAATGTTTAGTAAAATAACAGATAATACAATATTAAAATGTACTTTTCTATATATAATAGCTCTGTTATGCATGATGATTCTATTTAGTACAGTGGATCACTAAACATTGATAAAGCTTGCCTGTGTACCTTGGCTTATTGAACAATTTTCAAGGAACAAAATGTACTAAAATGTATAGCATTTAAAAGCTATAATGAAGAAGCCAGATGTGTATGTGTACTAGTATGTGTGTATGAGAGAGCATTTTAAGTGCTAGCTGTATTGCTGGATTATCATCATGACCATTTCCTGTGATTGTACTGTTCATGTGTAATGAATTAGATCAGAGAACATTGAAATCTCATTACCACCATTTACCAGTTACAAAGCCCTGAGCAAGTCATTTAACTACTTTGTGCCTCAGTTTCCTCTTCTGTGAAATGGGGATAATAGTAGTGCCCACCCACGTAAAACAGTTTGAACAGTATCTGACACAAGATAAGCACTATTTAAAAATGTTAGATAATATTATTAATTAAATGCCAGGACATATAATTTACTCTCTATTTTTTTCTAAAGAAATGGATAGGCAAATTTGAAGCCAATTATTTTATAGTCTCTTGAGATATCCTTTGGAGAAGGTGGAAAAATAAGACTAAATGACAGTTCAATGAAGTGAAATCACAAGAACCAAGTAATAGCATTTTGATTAGTGCTATCAATGATGATATCAGTGATCATGGAAACCTCTACTGCAATTTTCAGAATTCTCTATCTATCCCTATTTGTTTAATATGTTATTAATGACCTGAATAAAGATGGAAAAGCATACATACTTATCAAATTTTCAGGTAAAGTTGAACGAGTCCATGAATACAATGTCTATGTATAACAGAATCAATAACAACAATAACACTAATTAAGAGTTACATCTATATTCAGTACTGTTGTGGGCTATTTATATGCAATATCTGTAACTGGCAGGGTGATCCTTTGAGATTGTTATCATTCGCTCCCATAGCTGGACATTTGTGATTATCTACCTTTCCTTCCTCAATAACAGCACCTTGAGGGAAACCACCTATCCCATATGAGTCCCAACCTCAACTTCTGTCCCAGGGGTACATAATGTTTGTCTAAGCTAGTGGCTATCTGGATGCGGTCTCTACCAACAACATCAGTATCATCTGGGAATTTGTTAGAAAAGGGCATTGCTGGGTCCCACATCAGACCTATTGAATCAGAAACTCTAGGGGGTGGAGCCACGAAAGCTGTGTTTTAACAAGCCTTCCAGGTAATTCTGACACATAGCTAGTCTGAGACCACTGGGCTAACCAAGCCAATCTGATCATCTCATACCCCCTGTCAGGGACAGATTCAAACAGTCTTATGATAGAACACTGGTCGGTGAGATGTGAGGGGAAATCTGAGGGGCTTTTAGGAAACTTTTTCTTCTTTATTAAAAGGAACTTTTGGGGAAGAGGAGCCCTCCTTTGCTGGTGGACGTTTTCATGCCTCCCTGCGATGCATGGAGCTGTGGCAGCCATGTGGAAGCTGCGAAGGGAATTAGCCTGAGGAGGATACACCGAATGCAGCAGAATGGGAAAGTGGAAAGAGCCTCAATGATGTCATTTAGCCACCAAATTTGCCAAAGTAAAACTCTCTTATCTCTAGATTTCTTGTGTTGGATAATATATTCTTATTGATTAGCCGTTTTATTGTGGAGTTTCTCATATCTGCAATCAAAAGCATCCTAAGCAATACCACACAATTTTACAGCAAAGCAAACTGAAGCTCTGAGAGACTGAGTTACTTTCTCAAGCTCATAATTCAAAACTATTTCATAGACCAGACATGTGGTTATACATCTGTGTAGCTTAGGAAAGGTCTGGAAGTAAAAGAGAAGAGATAGAGGTGAGGCGTTACTTAACATAAGTTTGGATGAAAGGCCTAAGAAATTCAGATGTTGTATAAGCCAACAGTGCTAGTATAGCAAGCTATAAAAAGAGAGAGAGAGAGAAGTTTAAGGTAATCTAGGTCTCTGCCAGTGAAAGTCTAGGACAAGGGGGCATAAACAAGGAAGGAAAATGTTTGACTGTATTCACACTAGTGTATTCTATTCTCATCCAGAGTACTATGTTCAAATCTGGGTACTCTAGTTTTCATGGGGACATTAATAATTGAGAGTACATGTAGTATAATGTGATTCCAAGATGAAAAGGTCTGAGAATAAAACCATAAATTTTTATAGCCAAGAAAAGACTCACAAACATATTTTTGTATTATTCAAGACTCTTTAGGGGCAATTAATAGACACTCATCTCAAACTGGCTTATGCATAATTTTTGGTTCATATGTCTAAAAGTATCTAAAAGAAATAATATAGCTTAAGGACAGCACATGGTGATTTAGCAACATGGTCACGGATCTGTTTCTTTCTATCTCAAGGCTCTGCTTTTTTTGGGTTAACCTCATTTTCAGGCAGGCTCTCCCCTCAAGCTCTAAGTTCATATTCTAGCAGCTCCAAAATATGGAGAGCTTCTCTTCTCTAGCATTTTCCATAGAAGTCCTGGTATAGAATGCATTGTACTAGTTTGGATCACTAGCCTAGGACTGAAATAATCACTGTGGCCAGATGAATGGAATATGCTGAATGAGAGGGTCTCAATTTTTGGCCAACTCCTAGGGGGTGGAGAAAAGAAAGATTTCACCCCATGATAAACCACATCAGTGGAGAATAGGATGAAGATAATTTCCCATTGAAAAATTGATTATGCTGAGAAAGAAACATAATTGGATTCTGGGCAGGCAAAACTAGATGACCTCTTAAAGAATACCTGTCTTAAAATATTTAAATGTCTGACAAATCAAAAATAGATTCAATTTATTTTGTGAAGTCCCACTTGAAATAAAATTTAATGTATAGAAGTTACTGGGAGACATATTTATAATCAACATAAGAGAGAACTTTAGAATCATTAAAGCTGTCAACAATGAATAGCCTGCACCAAACAGGGAAGGTGCCCTATGGCTGGCAGTTTCCAGGTTTCGGTTAGATGGCCACCTGCAACTGGTGTGATCCAAGGGATTTCCTGAATTTGTAGGAAGGAGGTGTAAATAAAATCTAAGGCCCTTTCCAACTCTAAGTCTGTAATATATTCTATAAACATTGGGGCTGAAAATTATCTGTTATTGTTCCTTTAAAAACCGATTCAAGCTGTACTGGCATTTCTGGAAGGCCTCTGTCTGGCTTTTGGGAAGATCAGATGATGAATTTTTGACCAACTCTTCTGTTGTTATGGTAACTAGACAAAGGGACATTGCAAAAAGAATTGGCTCGTGATTGGAGAGCTCTTAAATAGCAATCGCTAGGAATGAGGATTTGATAGTATGTAGCAAACAATGCCAGAAGAGCAGTCTAGCTGACCCATCATTTGGAGAAGAAAAGTCGGGATGGGATATGCAACCAAAAAGCATGACAGAATTTCAAATACAAACACTCACCTAAACAAGAGGAAGGAAGATGAAACAACTGTCGATAAATACTGGGATAGGAAGTCTAAAACTTTTCAGTCTGTAAGGTGGGTTTTTTTTTTATTTTTATGGTTTCTGATTTCTGGTATTATAGATAATCCAGTCTTTAATAGCAGTGCATCCACCTGCTCTTCTTAAATCTCTGGGCTGAATAAACTTATAGAAAAAATATTAAATCAGGGATATATATCCTACATGATTTTTATTAATTTGTGTAATGAAAATACAATTACTTTCATCTTATGTGTTCTTTTACTTAGTTCAGAAATCTGCTTTGAAACTTTTAAATACTGAGGTGGCTCCTATTGTCCTCTGAGTCTAAGAGGAAAGGCTGTTCTCATTTGTCCGTGACAGCTGGAAGGTGTGCAGACTTCCTGTAATAACCTACTCCTTTCTCTTCGACATCATTATATTTTTCCTTTTCTCATTTGTTTCACAGGCATATTGGAGTTAGCATAGGATTCAAGATATCCATTTCTGAAGCTAATCCTGTCACAGGGATCACTAAGTGCTTTTAGTGGGTCATAGAGCCTTTAAAAAATCTGGTGGGTATATTCCCTATGCTTTGCATCCCTGTGGCTATTTTTATAACTGGCAATTTGTGCTTCTTCTTAATCCCTTTCACCTCTTTGTCACCCAGTCCCCAAACCCTCTCCCATCTGGCAAACACCACTTTGTTCCCTGAATCTATGAGTTTATTTCTGTTTTGCTTATTTTATATTTTATATTCACACATAAGTTAAATCATATGGTATTTGTCTTTCTCCTCCTTACTTCACTTTATATCATACCCTCTAGGTTCATTCATGTTGTTATAAATGGTAAGATTTCATTTTTTCTGTGACTGAGTAATATTTCATTGCATCCTCTGGACTATTTACACCTAGCTTCATCTTTTATTATTCTTTTTTCTACTTTTACCAAAATATCCATCCTAAAATGTTAAACATTAAATTATCTTAGCCTGAGCTATAAAAAACATATGGCAGGGTATGTTTTCCTGTCCTTAAGTCTATACCAGTGGTTGGCAAACTCATTAATCAACAGAGCCAAATATCAACAGTACAACGATTGAAATTTCTTTTGAGAGCCAAATTTTTTAAACTTAAACTATATAGGTAGGTACATTGTTATTAACTTAATTAGGGTACTCCTAAGGCTTAGGAAGAGCCACACTCAAGGGGCCAAAGAGCCACAGTTTGCCGGCCACGGGTCTATACCATTGCTGACATAACTTGATTTGGAAATAAAACACTAAGCTACTTAAAATTATCCAAGGCCATTGGTTCTTTTTTACCATTATTAGTCCTAGCAATTATTTTCATCTTGTAGCTTAGTATTCTATCTGTATTTTCTCTTAAATATAAAACATTGGTTTGTCCCTGAGGAATGTATACTTAACTTTTTCGTGTAACCTAGACATTTTAGGGAGGGTACAAGAAAAGTGTTCTTGCCATAATTTTTTCATCTTGTCCATGTCTCCTTGAATATCTTTTCTTCCTCTTCCTACTCCCATGTTGTGGAATTTTTGCACTCTGATGAAAATATCACACAACTTCTTGCAATGTCTTTTCTACTTCGTCACAGATCCTTTCAGTGGTGATTCTTAGGACCCTGTTGTTCTGTTTGATCAAGACAGGCTCTGAAGTAAAGTTGTGCATAGACCTTTGATGTGACCTGCTCTCTGACTACTCGGGGATGTTTCATTCATTTCCTGCCTCAGATTTGTAGCTGGAGGGCAGGATAATGTGCACCGATGTGCAGGGCTTTACCTCTGCTCTCCTGAAGCAGCACCATTGCTTGCAAGTGTGTTACTCTGAACCCCAACTCCAGAACGAGCCCCTCTGTCATAGCTCCCAAACCACTTTTCTTGTTAGTATTACTCTGCCCAAAGCCTATGCTGCACCTCTAGCTCTGAACTACTTCCCTTCCCCCAGTTCTTGCCCAGTTATTTTGTGATGGAAATATCTTGGATGGGTGTGGTAACTTAATAGGGAAGAATAACATTTGAAGGTTGACGGTGGGGCAAGGAGGCAGGCAATTCAGCACCTTTGGGGTAGAGAGACACCTGCCTACTTTTCTGAGTGATTCAGATCCTGGGGCTCTGGGGCTAGGACTAGACAATAGTAATGGCAGTATGGTTTCTCTTCAAAGTGTGTTGTATTTCATGAATCAGAGCCCAGATATGCCATAAAAAGGAGCAGAACTCTTAATATCATATTGCCCACCTGTCTCAGTTTTTGGAGGTGATGTGAGGTTACCCTTTTTCTTTTAGTGGAAAGTTGGGAGAGATGGAGAAATGCTATAATTGAGGCTGCCAGACAATTGCCATATTAAATGAGGAGTCATTCCTGTAGGAGCTTATCTCTCAAAGTGCCTTTGAATTTTAATCCTTTTTACTCAAGCACAAATCATTTTTCTGAACTTGGTATTATTCATGAACTTGATTACTATGCATAGCAGATTGTATTTTCCAAAAATAGCCACAAAAATATCTCACATGCTCTTCTGCATTGTGTCCTTGATATTCCCTCATCAAGCAGTAGCGTCAATTTCTCTATCCCCTTGAACCTGGGTAAGACTTACACTTCTTAACCAATAAAATATAGCAGAGTGACACCATTAAGGCATAGTCTTAACTTGGCACTTTTACTTTTTGTTTCTTATGAAACTTTCTCTTGGGGTGCCATCCTATGAGAAGCTCAAGCTACGAAGAGAGGCTATGTTAGATGCCCTAGGGCAACAACCCCAGCTGAACTCTCAGGGGACAGCTAGAATCAATTGTCACCATGAGAGTGAGTCATCTAAAATATCTAGCCCAATTGAACTTTCGGATCACTCATGCCCCAGGAGTCATATGATGAATTAATATGAGAGCCCCAAAGAATCACCCAGTTGAGCTCAGCCATCCACAGAATCAGGGTAGAAAATAATATCCCTGTTTTAAGCTGCTAAAGTTTGGGATGATTTGTTAAGCAATAAGAAATAGCCAGAACACTGCTAAATGGAACCAAATCGTATAAATCATCATCTTTTTTAGTCTCCTCAAACTGATCTTGAGCTTTTCAATGATAACTTTTTGGAAAACATACAGTATGCCAAAATGTCTTTGAGATTAAGAGTAAATTGAACTAATATTAATAGTATTGGTCGAAATAGTGTGTAGATGTGTGTGTGTGTGTGTGTGTGTGTGTGTGTGTGTGTGTGTGTGTGTTGGTTGGACTATTAGTTCTCTGGGGCTGCTTTAACAAAGCCACCACTGGTGGCTTAAAACAACAGAAATTTATTCTCTCATAGTTCTGGAGGCCAGAGTCTGAAATCAAGGTATCTGTTAATATAGGCATGCTCCCTCTAAAGTGTCTTCCTCTTCTTCTTCTTCTTCTTCTTCTTCTTCTTCTTCTTCTTCTTCTTCTTCTTCTTCTTCTTCTTCTTCTTCTTCCTCTTTCTTCTTCTTCTTCTTCTTCTTCTTCTTCTTCTTCTTCTTCTTCTTCTTCTTCTTCTTCTTCTTCTTCTTCTTCTCTCTCTCTCTCTCTCTCTCTCTCTCTCTCTCTCTCTCTCTGTCAATTTAAAACTTATGAGTGTTTATTTCTGGAATTTTCCATTTAATATTGTTGGACTGAGGTGGACCAGGAGAATCCTTCCATGTCTCTTCCAACTTCAGGTGGTGCTTGATGTTCCTTGGCTTGTGAGTACATCACTCTGGTCTCTGCCGCTATCTTCCTGTTACCTTCTCTGTACGCCTGTCTTCTCTGTATGCCTGTCTGTTTCCTTCTACCCAGAATATTCAAGATCATCTCCTCATCTCAAGATTCTTAACTTAAATATATCTGCAAAGACCCTTTATCAAGTAAGGTAACATTCTTAAGTTCCAAGGATTTGGCATGAATATTTTTGGGGGTGGTGCATTGTCTGGCCTAACAATTGGTACGGGAAGGAAGTCTATATCACCCTAAGGTTAGAGGGTAGGTAAATAAAGTTTATAATTATCAAGCCAGTGAATCAGTTCATTGCATAACACTTAAAAAACAGATGGTAGTTTATACTGCAGTGTGAGTTCTTTGCTGACCAAGTGTGGGATGCTATCTGTATTTGCCTTCTGTTCAGTTGTTATGATCACTGACTACATATATTAGTGTGAGATAAATCTAGACTAAATAAGTATTTGTAAATGTATTGAAATCAAGCTCAATTAAGTATTACATAGATACTGACAAGGTTAATGTTGCCAGACAAAAAAGGATGACTTTTTGTTACACACTTTGGAATTCCCATGGCGAATTGCCTACCTTGACCACATATTAGTTGGTATTTAGCCATGCTATGTCTTTAGATCATCTCCTTCATATAATTATCCTAAATTTATTTCTGATTTTTTTTCTTTGTAGTATTTTATCATTATCCTGGTACTTCAAACAATCTAAGCTTCTTACTCACCCTACTGTCTCTAAAAGAGAAGAACTCATAAGTAAAACTCATAGCTTTTATTCTCTCACTAAGAATAATAAGAACTAATTAAGTAAGGTCCAACTAAATATTCCAATAGTATTGTCAGGTGATATGATATCTGCTGACAAATGCACTGAAATACCTAAGTCAGTTAATGTTGGCAGTTGTGTTATTAGATGTTTATGATGTAAATTCAATCACTACTGACTGAAATCGTGCTATATCTGAGCCAAGAATAAATAGATAGTTAACTTCCTCTTCCTAGCCACACATATCCATTAAATACTTGCACTAGTCAAAATAAGCTGATTTTGAAATATAGAGAATTATCATTCTCTCTCTCTTTCTCTCTCTCTCTCTCTCTCTCTCTCTCTCTCTCTCTCTTCTCTCTTTCTCTTATAATTCTGACTAGTGGCCTGGTGCACAAAAATTTGTGTACTCGGGGGGGGGGGGGGAGGTACAGAAAGGTCCCTCAGCCCGGCCTGTGCCCTCTCACAGTCTGGGACCCCTCGGGGGATGACCATCTGCTGGCTGAGGCCTGCTCCCTAGGGGATTGGGCCTAAGCTGGCAATCAGACAACCCTCTGGCAGCCCGGCAGCCATCGGGGGATATCCACTTGCCAGAGGGGAGCAGACCTAAGCTGCAGTCGGACATCCTTAGCGCTGCTGCAGAGGCAGGAGAGGCTCCCACCACCACCGCTGTACTGGAAGCCATCAGCCTGACTTGTGGCAGAGCAGAGTTCCTCCATGTGGGAGCGCACTGACCACCAGAGGGCAGCTCCTGCATTGAGCGTCTGCCCCCTAGTGGTCAGTGTGTGTCATAGTGACCAGTCATTCCCAGTCTTTCTGCTGTTAGGGTCAGTTTGCATATTACCCTTTTACTATATAGGATAGAGGCCTGGTGCACAGGTGGAGGCCGGTTGGTTTGCCCTGAATGGTGTCCCGGATCAGGGTGGGGGTCCCCACTGGGGTGCCTGGCCTACCTGGGTGAGGGGCTGATGGCTGTTCTCAGGCTGCCCGCACCCCCTTCAGGGTAGGGGTCCCCACTGGGGTGCCTGGCCAGCCTTGATGAGGGGCTGATGGCTGCTTTTAGGCTGCCTGCACCCCCTTCAGGGTGGGGGTCCCCACTGGGGTGCCTGGCCAGCCTGGGTGAGGGGCTGAGGGCTGTTTTCAGGGTGGGGGTCCCCACTGGGGTGCCTGGCCATTTGGGTGAGGGGTTGAGGGCTGTTTTCAGGCAAGCCAAGCCTGCAACTGAAGCTCCCAGTCTCTCCTTTTTTTCTTTTTTCTGTTATTCTGGGATTTATTTACCCTCTGTAATTGAAACTTTGTTGTGGCTCCAACTCTGAGGCTGGCCAGCTGAAAGCAGGTATCTGGGTTTTGTTTAGCTTCTATAATTGCAACATTGTTGCTTAGAGTGCAGCTTAGAGCCCAGCCGCCGCAGGCAGGGAACCTTGGCTTCCTCTGTCACTGGAGCAAGCAAGCCTCATGTTCGCTTCAGCTGCGTGGCTGCCGGCCACCATCTTGGTTGGCAGTTAATTTGCATATCACCCTGATTAGCCAATGGGAAGCGTTGTGGAGGTATGGTTAATTACCATGTTTGTCTGCTATTAGATAGGATATTTAAACATACACACATACATATACAGAGGGGGAGAGAGACAGACAGACAGACAGACAATGGCTGTGATTTGATCTGCCAAAAAAAATTAAGACAGAAAATAAGAAATGTCAGAATATAAAAAATCTTGCCCTCTCTAGTCTTAGAGAAGAAAAGCCAAATAGAAATATAGACAACATTTGTTATACTATGTTCCTTTCCTAGTACATAAGTCTGATTATTGGGAATTATTTCCTGAGTCAAAAGCTAAGCATTTTTTAAAAAACATTAAAGCCATAAAATTAAACCATCACTATCACAGAGCATATTCAATGAGGTTAGTGACACATGTCAATATTTGTAATGGAGAGGGTCCCAGTTTTGCATGTGTAGCCAGTCTGTTGAACAATCTGAACAAGAAACAGTTTTATTTTTAACCAACTCCTTGTTTCATAAGTTATCTATGAGATCTACCTTCCATGCTCCCTAACAACATCTCAGATATAGTCTCATTTTAATGAGGATAGTTCAACTTTAGGTATTAAAAACATCAACACCAACTTCACACTCTGTCTCTAATTGTATGTACACCCACAAATGCCAGGGAGTGAGATGTCAGTCTCACCTTCTTACAGTCATTTCGAATCTCGACAAGAAGTGTTCTTAGGATCCCTCTGAATTGGAAACCCCTTTATATTAGTTTGCCAGCACTGCCATAATAAAATACCACAGACTAAGTGCCTGAAATGATGGAAATTTATTTTTTCATAGTTGTTATGGGCTGGAAGTCCAAAATCAAGGTGCTGGCCAGGTTTCTTTTTCCTGATGGCCTTTCTCCTTGGCTTGCAGACTATTCTCTCACTGTGTCCTCACATGGCATTTCCTCTGTGTATACACATCCCAGGTTTCTGTTTTTCTTCTTATAAGACCACCAGTCCTATTGGATTAGGGCTCCACCCTAATACTATCCCCAAATACTGACACATTGGGGGTTAGGGCTTCAATATATGAATTTTAGAAGAACACCGTCACTTTCTGCTCTCTCCAGAAACTTGCAAACAATAATCACTTTTCTTCTGTACATAGTCATCTTCTCTCCCTCGACTGAGTCTTTCTCATCAATTCTTAGATAACTTCAAGTCTCTAATACATTTAAAACCCTAATTTGTCTATATTCCCCATTTCAGCAACTTCCCTGTAATTCTCCTTTTTGCACATTCTCTCTTCTCAAGTCATTTTTTAAAACTTCACTTTCAGCTCATTACTCAACCTATTGCAGCTCATTACTCAACTTATTAAAGTCTGCCGTCCCCCCACTAATCCAATAAAACCTTTCTAATAAACCTATACTTTTGAACAGATGACACCAAATTTTTATATTCATCTTAGACTTTCCTCTGAGTTTGACTACTGACCTTGACATTGCCTCAAATTCCTGATGTCTGTAACCTTTTCCCACAAATCTGGTCTTTTTCCGGTATTCCCCAAATAAACAATTAAATGCACTAGTTATGCAAATCAAAATCCTTGGAGTCATCCTTGACCCATCCTTATTCCTCACCCTTCTTATTCAGCAATCACCAAATCCTAAAAATCTCACAAACCCCTTTCTTTCTGTCTGCACTACCAACACAAAGTTCCCAGCTACCATCATCTCTTCTTTGTACTACTGCAATGGATACCTAAGTGGCCATCTAACATCTGCTCTTACTATCCTCAAACAGTAGCCAAAGCAATCCTCTTAAAATACAAATCTTACTACCTTAACTCCCTTCTAGAAACAGTACCAAGTTTTCCTATTGGTCTTATAAAAACAAACCTCCCTATTGTTGCCTGCAATGCTATGCATGACTTGGTCCCTATCCACCTTTCCAGCCTCATTTTGCACTTCTCTGCTCCCTTTCATTCGGAACATTCCAGCCACACTGGCCCTCTTTCAGCCCTTTGTGTGTGCCAGGCTCACTCCCAGCTCAGGACCTTTCCATGAATCATTCTCTTGTCCTGGGAAGCTCTTGTGTCCTCCTTCAACTATTATGAAAACAATAGAAGAGGCAAAACCTGTCCTGGGAGAAAGACAAGGAAGATTTCCTAAATCTTGGGCCTTTAGTCTGATTCATAAAGGTGCTGGGGCAGGTGAAGGGGGCAGAGAGAGCATTCATGGCAAGGAAACATAGGGGCAGTGGAACAGAGAGATTGATACTGTTAGAGCCAGAAGTGGAGGGAGCAGTTGAAGGGAGATGAAGTTGTAGAAGTCGAGGGGATCGGTTTATATAGGGCTAAGAGTATTAAAGGCCATCCTGTAGCCTGAGAGAGTGCATTAGAGAGTGTTAGGGGAAAAAAATAATAGATTTAGAGTTCAGTGAATTGTTCACAGTCACCAGTTAGTTATGGAATCTGGACAAAGTCCTCAGTTTTCTGACACTCAGACCAAATGTCATTCTACAAGCCTAACACATCAGAATAATCTAAGGGCCTGTTAAAGCACAGATTGCTGGGCCCACCACTGGAGTTTCTGATTCACCAGACCCTTGAATGGGCCCAAGAACTTGTATTTCTATTGTTTCCAGGTGCCACTGGTCCAAGGACCACACTTTAATAATCGCTGCACTAGACCATCTCACTCAATAAATGGAGAGTCATTCAAAGAAATTTGGCTCTTAAAAGAATAAGGAAGAAAACCTGAGGCAAAAAAAATTAGATAACCTAAGCATCATTTATAATTACTTTTGGAACATTTATTTTTTTAGCAGGAAACATAACTTGCAGACACAAATTAATCAATCTCCTTGCACCTCATTTTCCTTACCTGTGAAATAAGGTCATTGAACTCCAGTTCTAAACTTCTACAATCCTACAATTTAGCTTCTTAATTATAGTTTGCTAAGGTTTTTATTAAATTACTTTTTACTCTGTAAGTATACATTTGGGTGCAAATAAGGAGAGGAGAACAGTCTAGGAGAGTCCTGGGAAGTGGGTAAGAGTTGAGAGAGGAATCCTATTCATAATTAAAGGAAGAGCCTGACCATCATGCCTAATACACAAACCTATGAAGGATGGTCATGAATAAAATTAAAAGACAAAAGTTGTAATTTCCTCAAATTCCTGAACTTAGAAACATATAACAACTCATCTTTTTAGGCATCCTCCTAAATGATTGTCTTTATCTGAAACAAAATCTAAATGATTTTTTCCCTTTACCAACCATCTCAAACTATCCTTCTTTGCCAGAAATGCCATCTTATTAGCTAAGATCCCTATGGTGAGACAAATTTTAAAGCACCACACAAATAGTAAGCAATGTCCAGAGTCTATGTAATATTCATGAGTGGGTTGTTTTTGTTCCAAAATCAGCATCAAAAAAATGTTTTAATAAGATTTTACATGATTCCAATTTTTTTTTTAAGTTTCACTTTTTAAAATTGTTCTTAAAGATGACCAGATTGTTTCTTTGTTACATTTTTATTCCTTACTGATTTTGTATTAGGAATTAAATAGTATCCAGTGTTTTCTTTGTGGATATTGATTTTTCTGTCCACTTAATGCCTCTATATAATCATCTGTGTCATTCACATTAAATTTTCAGCTAGATTCTAAACAAATGATATTTACGTTGTCACAGCCCTGGAATTTTGTCAAATGTCTTTATTTATTGAGATGACCCCTTTTTTTTCCTTTCAGTTTGTTAATATGGTGAATTACATTGACTTTAGAATGTTAAACTGAACTTGTATTCCTGGAATAAACCCTACTTGGGATTTATATATTGTTGAATTTAAATTGCTAAAATTTCATTTAGAATTTTTCACCTATGTTCATGAGAGATACTGATCTGTGGATTTATTTTCTTGTCTGATATTGGTGTCAAGAAAGGCTGTCCTCATAGAATGGCTGAGAATGTCACTTTCTCTTCAATGTTTTTGAAGAGTGTGCATAGAATTTTTTTTTCATAAAGACTTGCAAATTAACTAGATAATGGTAATAAAACTTTAACTGGGATTAGAACAAAACACATAAAGGAACAAAACTTCTGGGCCAATGTTTGCCTAGGAACAAGTGTAGAGTAAACCAGAGAAAACCACTGCAATTATTCTAGGTGACAAGATTCAGCCAACACTAAGAACCGCACAGTTAATGTTCCAAATGGATCCTCGTTCCCAACTAGTACATGGAGCCAGACAGAATCCGTTCTTGCCAACAGAATTAATGTCCAACAACAAAAATACTGAAGCAGCTATTTAAACAGCTTGGAGAGAAGAAAGAGCTCTTTTTTCTGTTTTACTTGAAGGCACTGGTTATTAAATAGCTTTTGAAATGATATGATTTTAATTTATTCAATATAAAAGTGGTCAAAATGAAAAGCCCATCCACTTTGTTTAGTACTCCTTTAATATTTATTGAGCACTTACTATATAACAGTAACTGTCACCAAGCATACAAAAATGAGTACAGTTCGTGCCCTTTGGGAAATTATAATCGCATAGCAGAAAGGACATGGAAGCCAATGATTATTACATCTCAGGGCTATAGAGAGGTAAAAGGAGGCACAATGAAAACACAGAATAGGGAGCTATAGGCATCAAGAAGAGCTTCCCTGAGGGGATGACATATAAACTGAGTCTTTAAAAATATGTAGACATTCTGCAGTAGCACAGGGAATGTGGGAATAGTCATGGATTGGCAGGTACTCTACGATACAATCCTGTTACTGCTAGCAGATATTTTTAAATTGATTTTGAGAGAGAGAGAGAGAGAGAGAGAGAGAGAGAGAGAGAGAGAGAGGAGAGAGATGAGAGAGAAACATGGATCAGTTGCCTCCCACATGCATCCCGACTGGGGATGGAACCCTCAACCTGGCTTTGTGCCCTTACCTGGAATCAAATCCATAACCTTTTGGTGTATGGGGTGACGCTCCAACCAACTGAGCCACACCAATCAAGGCTGCTAGCAGATATTTTAATTGTTATGAATTAAGGAGAAAAAGTCAGAGGCAGAAGTAATTCATACAGGATACAGTCATGCCGTCAAAGATCATATAACTTCCTAGTGGGCTAAATGAACTATAGTTTCACAATAGTTCAATAGATAAAAGTAAGAAAAGAATACAGGCATCATATATCACAAGGCAAATGGGCAATTATATCGCAAATGAAGCTGCATCATTGATGTCCAGATGGTGTTCATATTGCGAGTGATAATTCAGTTTTAGCAACAACTTCTGCCATGTTGAATTCATGTTCTTCATTTGCTCTCATCTATTCTTTTGGCTCTTAATACCACTGTAAGCTATATCTCAAAAAAAAAAAAAATCACTGCCCTAGATTTGTCCTCTGATCTCCAATTTGTTATATGGCCAATAGGCATCTCAAACTAAGCATTTCCAAATAACAACTCTTGTTCTCCTCTCTACCTTCATCCCTCCAACTTGCCCTTCCCCCAAACTTCATCTCAGTAAATGGCAACACCAGTCGTCTGTTTGCTCAGTCATCCAGTCTTCTTCTTTCACACCCTCATTCAATCCATCAGCAAATTCTCTACCTTCAAAATAGACGCAGATCTTGCCCATATCTCGCTTCATCCATTATATCATGCTGGTCCAAGTCACTTGTCTGCCTCCTTATCCTTTCCCACTCCTACAGTTTATGTATCATATAATTCTCAGTGAACTATTTAAATATGCCATGTTGCCCTGGCCAGTTTTGCTCAGTGGATAGAGCGAAGGCCTGTGGACTGAAGGGTCCCTGGGTTCGAACCAGGTCAGGGGCCCATGCCCAGGTTGCAAGCTTGATCCCCAGTAGGGGGCGTGCAGGAAGTAGCTGATCAATGATTCTCTCTCATCATGGATGTTACTATCTCTCTCTCCGTCTCCCTTTCTCTCTAAAATCAATAGAAATATATTAAAAAATAAAATAAAAAACTGCAATGTCATGGTGCCATGTTATACAGTATTCTCCATTAGCTTCCAATCTGATTCAGAGTAATATACACACACATATACGTGTACATGTGTGCCTATCCTATATAATAAAGAGCTAATATGCAAATTGGCCATCATGCCCTCACAAGATGGTGGCGCCCACAGTGTGGGCGGGGCTGGCTGCTCTGCGCAGGTCCCCTCAGCCCTGCCTGGGGCCTCGGGTCCTCCTGCACCCCGCACTGACTGATGCTCAGGCAAGCAGGGCCGGCGGAGGCGCAGGCAAGCCTTGGATGGCAGCTGCCCAGCCGCCCAGGGCCGGCCAAGGCGCAGGTAACCAGGGCCGGCTGAGGCTTGCGCTGCCGGCAGCCGTAGCAGCAGAGGTGTGATGGGGACATTGCCTTCCCCTGATCGCCGGGTCGCCTCCTGCCCCTGAGGGCTCCCGGACTTGAGAGGGGACAGGCCAGGCTGAGGGACCCCCCCACCTCCAGTGCATGAATTTTCACACACCGGGCCTCTAGTGTATATATACATATATAAAATTGCCTACCAGGCCCTGTTAAGTGTTCCCACCTGCCCTGCCACACATTACTATGTCTAATATTCTCTCTTAGTCACTCGGCTCCAATGCTTCAGCCACACTGGCTTCCTTGATATTCTTCAAACATATCAACCAGCCATGTGCTTCAGTGTTTATTGTCCTCTTTGCTATGGTGTCCTTTAGGTCTCAGAAAGTCCTTCCTGACCTTACCTAAAATGTAAATGCCACACCTTCTCCGTCCCTTCACAGCTTTATTTCTTTTTATATAAGTCCTGACTTACCACATATTTTGTTTGTTTATATATTTCTTTTCTGTCTCCCTTTCCCTGTTCCAGGAGGGCAGATCTTTGTATCTTTTTTTCATTGCTGTATCTCCAGTGCCTGCTATTGCTGGCACACAGAATCTGCTCAATAAATAGTATTTAATTTTTAAAAAAAGTTATGTAGCTTTTCATCACACACTACATGCAATTATAATACATTTCTAGGATTCATTAAACAAATATTTGTTCAGCATTGAAACCAGAAGGGGGCAGCAAAGCTTCACCAGCTCAGCAACCAACCACCACTCTGAGCCAGCAATTCAGAGGGACAAGTAAGGGAAACAGGCTGACCAAAAGCCCCAGAGTATGAGCTGAGAGGGAAGCCAGGTTTCTGGTTAGGACTGTGTCCTCGCCAAGAAGCAGGGAGAGAGGCAGGAAGAGAGAAGACAAGGTTTGTCCAGCAGAATGAGATCCTCACTGGGGCTCCGTGAAAGGAATAGATCAGAATTTGGTGGTACAGAATTAGGCAAATTATCCCAGCAAAGTCAGGCAAAACTGTTGGTAGTGGCCACAGTGAGGTACCCCTCTCAAACACAAGCCTATTTATCTTTGTAGCCAGAGTCTGGAGTCAAAATTCACCTAGATTTAAGAGGACAGGTATGGTACCCCTTCTCTGACTTCTAATACTTTATTAAGTATAAACAAAGATGGCAAGTACTTAAGTTCAGGTTATTACAAAATAAAACCAGATATCAGGGCCTTTAAATGATCAAAACAAGTTAAAATTGGTCACAAATGGTCAGTAAAAAGATGGGCTTTTTCCATTATTCACTTGGACTTACTAAGAAATCATCATTCCTTAGATTTTAAATATATATATATATATATATATATATATATATCACAGTCCTTTCAACCTTCTGTTTTTAGTCTCCTCAAGCTTTGTACCTAGTTCCTTTTTCCTCATGTTTCACGCAACACATTCTTCTTGTCTTCCTTACATGACTCAGAGCTACTCTGGCCATATGTGGATGGCTCCTGAGGACTTGAAATGTGGCTAATACAACTAAGGAACTAAACTTAAAATGTTATTCAGCTTCGATTAATTTACATTTAAAAGCTCATACTTGATTCCATTACTGAGTATGAGTCTACTTGCAAATGAAAATGTTATGAAATACAAATTTTCAATTAAATTTAGCATCTGAATTTAGATAGTTTACAAGTATAAAATACACAGTGGATTTTGAAGACTTAGTTCAAAGAACATATAAAATATTTTAATAATTTTTATATTGATTGCATGTTGAAATGCTATGTTGGAAATATTCGGTCAATTAAAATACATAAAAAAATTAACTTCATCTTTTTTTTACTTTTAAAAATATACATATTTTTATTGATTTCAGAGAGGAAAGGAAAGAGAGAGAGATAGAAACATCAATGATGAGAGATAATCATTGATTGGCTGCCTTCTGCACGCTAGGGAATCCAGCCAGAAACCTGGGCATATGTCCTGACCTGGAATCGAACCGTGACCTCCTGGTTCATAGGTAAACACTCAACCACTGAGCCATGCCAGCCAGGTTTTTCTTACTTTTTTATTGTGGCTGCTAGAAAAGATTTGAATTACACATATACCTATCTTCATATTTCTATTGAACATTTTGGTCTAGAGCAGTGATGGTGAACCTTTTGAGCTCGGCGTGTCAGCATTTTAAAAAACCCTAACTTAACTCTGGTGCCATGTCACATATAGAAATTTTTTGATATATGCAACCATAGTAAAACAAAGACTTATATTTTTGATATTTATTTTATATATTTAAATGCCATTTAACAAAGAAAAATCAACCAAAAAAATGAGTTCGCGTGTCACCTCTGACACATGTGTCATAGGTTCACCATCACTGGCTAGAGCCTTACTACTCAAACTATTCTCTATGCATCAGCAATAAAGGTGTTACTAGAATGTCTTAGAAAGGTAGAATCAGAACCTGCATTTTTTTTATTTTTTTAAAAATATTTTTTATTGATTTCAGAGAGGAAGGGAGAGGAAAAGAGAGATAGAAACATCAGTGATGAGAAAGAACCATTGATTGGCTGCCTCCTGCATGCCCGCCCACTGGAGGTCGAGCCCACAAGCCAGGCACATGCCCTCGGCTGGAATCAAACCCAGGACCCTTCAGTCCACAGGCCGATGCTCTATCCACTGAGCCAAACCAGCTAGGGCGAACCTGCGTTTTTTAAAAAATCCCTGAGCAATTTGTTTACCCATTAAAGCTTGAGATGCAATGATCAAGATGGCAACCACTAATCACCAGCCACCCACTTTTCCTCTGATCTCTGGCATACAGAAGCTGTTCCATCAACAGTGTGTAATTTTAAAACAAATTTGTAGCTTCTCATTACACACCTGTCATTCCCCTCCAATGGCTGGGTGTACTGTCCTGACCAAGCAATCTGCCAAACAGCATTGGTCTAAAAAAGTTGCTGCCCCGTCTCCCCAGGCCTTCCCTGCTCTTCAGGTACCTATATGCTACCCCGACTCTGTCACTCTGCGTACTATAATCATACTCAAAGAATGCTAGAATCAGACAATGACTATCATAGGTTCACTGCCCTGGGAGCAGAGTGTGAGACGGAGTTTTGTATTCAAGTGATTTATTCAGGAAGCATCTCAGAAAAAGATGAGGGAAGAAAGCATAACAGAGTGGGGGGGGGGGTGAGGGGGTAGGGGGGCCAAAACTAAGCAAGGATATAGTCTCCCTTGAGACCAGCTTTACTCTGATCCTACAGGGATGTCCTGGAGCCCAAATTGCACCAAAGTATTGCTCCCACTTTAAAGCAACGGTGGTCCTTCTTGTACTTTCAGGCTAGTCAGTCATTGGCAGAAGCTGGGGGTCAAGGCATGGCCTCCATACTAGTTGGTCCCTTTTATCTGAAGTGTTCTATGGATGAGAGAAGCTGTGATTGGAGGGTGTACCAGCCTTGAATGGGAATTCTTCTCTGACGTCCTGCTACTCTTACAATTAGGTCCTGAGCCTTCCCTTCAGAGAAGTCCTCTGGCTGCAGAAGATGCTGCCAAGGAGGCCCCCTGATCCTCACTCTGCTTTATATTGTTGTGTAATAGATAGAGCTTTGTCATCTCTCTTCAACAAATTAATGGCACTTAGCAAGAGCCACCCAATGTCAGTCTTCAAATATATCTTTATTGATTTCAGAGAGAAAGGGAGAGGGAGAGATAGAAACATCAATGATGAAAGAGAATCATTGATCAATTGCCTCCTGCACACCCCCTACTGGGAATCAAGCCCACAACCCGGGCATGTTCCCTGACCAGGAATTGAACTGTGACCTCCTTCCTGATTCTTGAGTGGATGCTCAACCACTGAGCCACACCAGCCAGGCTCTTTTTTAAAATGGCTAATTTCACTGATAGTTTGAATCCTTCAGGATCTTAATATTTCTAGTTTGATGTTTGACCTCAAAGTAAATAATTACCTGTTTTTAAAAGATAGTATGGATTGGAGGGGGGGGGGGGGGTTGGTGGTGGTGGTGATGGTGATGGTGATGGTGATTTCAGAATGAAGATTTGAGACCCAGGAGGAATGGCTCTAATTCTGGAATTGAAAATGATAAGCTTTTCCTATCTAAATATAATATGCACACATACTTACATAGCATATGTACATGCAAATGACACACTTAACTCTATTTTCTATAGCCTTACATACATCAGGCCTGTCCTCTGCTTCTTCAAGTTTGCCATTGAGGATGCCCAAGTGTGTAACACTGTGGGGACTTTATTTTTTCTAGTGCATTACAGAAATTACCACAAACACAAGTGTGTCCTGCTGATGGATGCTCTTGGGAGACTGACATTCAACATTACCTTGTTTTGCAACAAGTACTTAGGATTGTGTTTGGGTTGTTTTCTACCAATTATTTCTACCTGGTGGGCCGACAGGCACAGTACACTGAAATAAAGGCAAGTCTTCTTGCTAGAGGAATCCTTACTTTGCACCAGGGACATCATCCACAGCTAAACTGTCTGTGGGAAACTCTGGTATTGTTGGAAGCTGTGGCCCCATCTGGAGGGATGCTATGCTATTTCTTACTTTTTTTCTGTATCCTTTCTTACTTAAGAAAAGGTTCATCCTCCACATCTGCCCATTTTATCTGTCCACCATTCATACTACTGTTCCATTATGATGACGCTGTGTGCAGAATCATGCTCGCTTCCTTAATAAGGAGCTGAACAGTAGAGTTAGTTGAAAGGGCCTCTCACATGGTAATGTTCAATAAATGCACTCCGTGTTATTTTATCTTTCCTCTTTTCTCTTTTAAGTCCATCTCCTTGATCCCCTTATCTCCTCCGTGGGCTCTTTCTCAACTGCAACAATAATGCACCAATGAAAGGTGTGTGTACTAGCAATACTCATAGCATTTATAAGGGAATTTCTCCTTTGTAACCCCTGCCTTAAGCTACGAGAACACCTGCAAAAAATTAATATTAGCCCCCCCAAAATATTTTTCCGTCATTTTCCTAAAAGACAGAATCCAAACTCTGCCTCCATTTAAAAATCAAAGTTCAAGCTCTGGAGATTATTTAAAATTACTTTATTTGGCAAAAAAAATTAAATAAAAAATCCTACAAATAAATGAATTAAACCAATAATCAGGTAACTCAATAAGGGTTTTTTTAATGCTGAAAATTTGCCTACTTTAACATAAAACAACTTTTCACTAAATATGGCTATATGTTTTCTGAAAATTTGTGAACTTTAGATTTAGTAACTAAGCATGTAAAGATGTTGATGATAAAGATGATAAACAACATGTTGAGAAATTACCTAAACCAATTTGATCATTCCTAATTATTAGGTACTTGTTGGTAACCTGGTTCAAAGAGATATGTAAGGACTAAACTTCTCCTCCCCCAAAGTCTGGCTACCAGCAAGAATGTTACAATGAAAGCAAATCTCAGGCCAAAATTTGCCAGCGCTACAAACACTAGAAAACACGTAGGCAAAAGAAAATGTGACAGTGGAATGTTAGTCAGTCTGAGAAAGGAAGGAAATTCCTACACATGCTGCAAATGGATGCACTGGAGGATCTCATGCTAAGTGAAATAAGTTAAGACAAATATGCATGATTCCACTTAAATGAGGTGCTTTAAGTAGTCCAAATCACAGAGACAGAAAGTAGAATGGTGATTGCAAGGGCTGAAGGGAGTGAATCATAGGAAGATGGTTTAGTGGATGCATAGTTTCAGTGCTGTAAGGTGAAAAGGGTTCTGGAGATGTTTGGTGGTGATGGTAGCACAACATTATCAGTGTATTTAATACCCCCGAACTGCGCACTTAAAAGTGCTTGGAGTGGTAAATTCCATGTGTGTCTCACCACCATACAAAAATATTGGGGGAGAAAAAGGTCATTAACCTACTCTGTGAATTCAGTGATGTCCTCTCCTTAGTCCTTTCCAGAACTCTGTAGGAAAGATTCACTCCAGGCTGATCCACCAATATTCTAGTTGTAAGATTCTGCCAACCTTCTGATCAGATCAGACAGCAGACTCCTCCAAAAATGTCTAGACATGTAACTCAACGGAGTCCTTAGGTTTAGGGTCAAGCCATTCTCAACAGCATAGCCTCCTGGGATTGTTGGATTCTTATTTCCTGTTCATGCAAATGTGGAGTTAACTATGAAGTACTTGCCAGTCTGTCTATTTTGAACCCCGCCAATAACATGAATGAAGAATCATTTATATCATCCTATACTAATTATTAAACCTTTTGATATATGGCCGGCTGGTGTAGCTCAGTGGTTGAGTGTTAATCTATAAACCAGGAGGTCTCGGTTCGATTCCCAGTCAGGGTCGCAGGCTCAATCCCAGTAGGGGGAGTGCAGGAGGCAGCTGATCAATGATTCTCTTATCATTGATGTTTCTATCTCTCTCTCCCTCTCTGACATCAATAATAATTTTTTTAAAAAAATTTAAAAAACACAAATCTTTTGATATGGATCAGTGATAAATCTGGTCATTCTGGTTATCTTTTTAAATACTAGCTAAACACCTCTATGGTATGAATTCCTTATTAATTATTTCAGCCATTAACCAAATGTTCTAGAGTAGGGACATTTATCACACTATTTCTCTACTTGCAGTTTCATAGTCCTATTACTGGATTGCCCTTCATAAACTCTTTTCAAATAACACATAGGTTATTATATCATGAAGCATTTTCAGGGTAGACAATGTCTACCTTCCCCAAATCTTTCCAACTAATGTATCCCCTTCACCCTTCTTAATTTCCCAGTTTTCTTATCCCCACCACCCCATCCTGACTTGTGAGTGTTTTAGGAAATGACTTCTATGTTAAACCCAATTTTATGTTCAGTTCAACACTATTCTATGCCCTGTGGTTTCATTTAGACACTTAGGAAATAAATAGCCTGATTTTTTTTCTAGGAGGTAGGAATGGGAAAATATAAATATTTCACAGTAAAAATATTTGTTAGAAATTTCACTGTATATTCATTTTAAATTTACTATCTCCCGCTGCCCTCGGGGAATGGGCCCTAGTGCCTGGAAGGTCCTTGGTTGGTGAGCTCTGTGAGGTATAAAAGTTTAGAAGTAGAAACTAGAAAACCCCTAAATTTCTCTGTAGAAGGAAAAAAGAGAGATAGGAGAGATTGAAACAGCTGAGAAAGAAAGGGCTGGGAATGCCAAAACCAGGGTGGGCGTGCTGAGCTGAAACCTGCGGGGTGGGAAGGGCAAAAAGAGGAGCCCAGTGATTGTGCAGCCAGGAGCAGACACCCAGGAAGGGCCAGCACGGTGATATTTTGAAGGATATATTGTGTGAGGTGATCCACAAAACTACAACGATGGCGATATCCTTGGTGTGGTTGGGTTTCTTGAGGAAATAGAGAAAAGAGCAGACTGAGAAGAACAGGAACAGCTGACCTCTGGGTTAAAGATGCATCTGATGCCTTAGAATCCAGCTCTGAGTATGAGGCGCTGAGATTTGGAACATTGTATAGGACAGTGGAGGAGATGGAGCCCCGTTCCATACACACCAGCCATACGGCAGCTGGCTATTTCTGTACCTTCAAAGTAGGTGCCAAAGCAGACGCACCATGAATCAATAGCAGGAGTTGCCTAGATTTGCCAGAGTCATAAGCACATATGATGGGTGCAGAACAGTGTTCCCTTAGTCATTTTGCAAGTAAACATTTAAAGTATTTGGTACCTTCAAATTTTATTTCTTCATTTTTCCCCCCCTATCTTTTCAACTACCCAGTTCTATCTTCCAGGTCTATCACCAAAAGTACACTGAAGAAATAGTATGGGACACATATAACAAGAAGAAAAATCAGAAGAAGGCACACGAAGGGTGGCCCAAAATGTAAATTACATGCTAATAACCCAGAGAACAGTCAAGGCTTGGAAAGTGCTGTTTTAAAAGACAGACAGTATCTACTTATGATGCAAGGTTTCCAAACCATGGTCTTGACTGGAATTTAGCATGGTTAAATACATGGAAAGCATATTACCAAATTTCAGAGGGCTCAAAATAAAAACAGTAGCTAGCACTCCATATAACAGATCAAAATTTTTGAACTATTGGTAGATTTGTTTTGTTTTGAATATATTTTTTATTGATTTCAGAGAGGAAGGGAGAAGGAGAGAGAGAAACATCAATGATGAGAGAGAATCATGGATTTGCTGCCTCCTACCTACGCCCCTTCTGGGGATCAAGCTCACAACCTGAGCATGTGCCCTGACCGGGAATCTAACCATGACCTCCTGGTTCACAGGTCGATGCTCAACCACTGAGCCACGCCACAGCAGCTGGGCTAGTTTTAGTTCACCAGACTCGTGCAAATTCACTCCTCTTAAGGACCATGGTTCTCACCCTTGACCATGCATTGGGGTCACCTGAGGCCCCACTGAAAGAAATTCCGATGCGGTTCTACAGGAAGACAATGGGGCATGAGTGTTTTCACAAGCTCTTCAGAAGTTTCCAGTGTGCTGCCAAGGTTGAGAACCATTGGTCTGAGGGCTCACTTTAGGTTGCTATATAAATGACAAATACCAGTCAATTTTAAATTTCTAACAACAAAACATTTTATAGTATGAGTATTTCTGTGCTAAAATTTTATTCAAAATTCTCTTTGAACTGAGTCTGCTGTGTTCTTATTTGCCAAATTCGTCAGCCCTATCATTTCTCTGACTTCATAGGAAACAGGAGGCTAATTCACATCCCTTAATTAGTAGAAAGCATTAAGACTTTTTGTCTTGTCTTCTTTCAGGCCTGGTTGTAATACACCTTATACTTAAAAAAACTCATTTATTAACCATTAGAAGCACTGTAAGTCCAGCCAGTTCTTGGCTTTCACAAGCTGCCAGCATTTTTTTTTTCTCATGTTTTCCATGTTTCTTTCCCTTCAAGCAAAGGAAGATGAAAGCTCTCTTGGACTTTAAATCATTCTGATGTCTTCCACTTCACTTTTCTGACTCCAGCTGGGAAAAAGTATCTGCTTCTAAAGCAGTGGTTCTCAACCTTGGCTGCACATTAGAATCACCTGGGAATCTTTTTAAATTCCTGATTTCTGGGCCTCATCCTCTGGAAATTCTGTTTCTTTGTTATGGGGTGGGGCCACAACATTGGTAACAAAGAAACAGAATTTCCGGAAGAGGAGGCCCAGAAATCAGGGTTTTAAAAAGATTCCCAGGTGATTCTAATGTGCAGCCAAGGTTGAGAACCACTGTTCTAAAGGATTGTGCGATTAGAATCGTCCACCTGGACAACCCAGCATACTCTTCCCATTCGGGTCCATAACCAATCGCATCAGCAGAGTCCCCTTCGCCGTGTACTGTCACATACTCCCGGGCTGCGGGGAGTGGGGTGTGGACCTTTCGGGGCCCTGTACCTACCACAGTGGTCTTGGGTGTCACCTCCCCTGCTATCAGCCCCTCATCACTCCTGTTGCGCTGGAGCACATTCTCTGGTTGTTTTTCTGAGAAAGGATGCATGGAAAGAACATTTAAAACTTAGCATGTCTAAAAATATCTTTCGATCGTGTATTTTCATTGCTCTGAGTCCAGAGTTTATTGCCGCTAACGTGTCATCATTTACTTCGGGCGGCCTCCTGGCTCCCTGAATAAGTACTTGGGTTGACCTCCAGCCTCCAGCTCTTACTCACTGCCACCTGCCAAGAGTGGAGGCAAGAACACTACAGCGGTGCAACTGGCTGCGCACAGGTGGGCCCTTCGGCACCAGGAGGTAAGCGACTTAGGGGTGGTGTCCGAAGGGAAGACTCAGCCCCCGGGCATGGGAAGAGCCTTAGGCGGCGTGCAGGTGGGCCGTGCAGGTGGATCGTGGAGGTAGATTGTGGAATAGACCGAGCAGGTGGGCTGGGAGGCCACCGCGACGCCAAGGGCCACTTCTGCCGCCCGAGGCTGGGAAGACGGGAGCGAACTTTCCCACGGGCCCGCCCGCCGGGCGCGGCCGCGCTGCTCGCGGGTCTGCGCGGGGTCAGGGCGGCGCCGCCCACGCGGGCTCAGGTCGAAGCGCAGACGCGGGAGGGACCGGCTCGACACCAGGCCGCGGGCCCGTCCGCCGGCGCCGCTCGAGCGCGTTGCGCGGGGTTTGGCTCCTGTCGCTTCCCGTCCCGCGGAACCGGCATCGCCGCCGCGGGAGCACCGCGCTCCTCGCCGGGGCCGGGCCGCGGGCGCCGGGAGGGGCGCGGAACAGCGGCTCGGGCTCGGGACGCAGGTGAGGCCGGCGGCTCCGGGAGCGGCGGGCGGAGGGCTCCTCGCGGGCACCGGCTCGGCCCGGCCCGGCGGCGCTGCCCGGAGGACGCGGAGGGCAAGGCTGGCTGCGCGGCCGCCGGGGAGGGGCGGCGGCCGGGCAACTTGGGCACCTGCGGCTCCGCGGCGGCGGCGGGGCGCGCCCCGGGCGAGGGTGGAATTACACGGCGCGGAAACGCGAGCCGGGCGGCGGGCTCGGGGCGGCGCTGCGGGTCGGAGCTGCCCGTCCCGTGCCTTCTCCGGGGAGCCGGGGCAGGTGGGCTCCGCAGACCCCCTTCCTTTTGTCTGGTCCGGTCGGCGCGGGCGCCGCGGCTGCGAGGGCGGCCGCCCCGGGTCCGGGAGTGCAGACCCGACGACGCGGTCCTGGGCGCCGAGATGCGGCGGGCGCAGGTGGGGAGAGGGCCGGGTGGGGTGGGGTGGGGGCTGCCGTGCCTTAATCAGCCCTGGCGGCTTACATCGCCATCTCCTTTTAGAGATCCCACTCCATGATTTTGTAGCATCTGATCGTTTTAAGTGCACCCGGAGAGCGTTCATTAGTTACCTTCAAAGGAGCGCTGAGCAGGTAGGTGACTATTAAGTTGTCCCATTTTATAGACGGGACCGCGGAGGCACCAGGAAAGGTGATTATAACCCACCCGAGCGCGGGACTTGTCGTGAGAACTCGTCCGGCTGACAGCGGTCCTCAGCCCAGTCATCAACCTCCAACCGGAGGTCGCGCTCAGAGTGCCTGTCCCACGTTTCTTTATCCCTTAATTTCTAAAAACCTTCCTTAAAACATGGAGCTGGGTCCTTCCAGACCCCTGACATAGTACCCCGAAAGGTGATACTTAAAAGGCCAGAATCATTTCAGTTGTTGACTAGGGTCGGGTCGCAGTAGGGACTAAATTTATTACGTCTTTCAGCTGGTAAGTCTTTAATCTCCTACCTAAATACGTTTTCCACTGAGACCCAAAGATAGCAGAGACCCCAAATGTTTGTTTAATGAATAAGTAGAATGAAGGAGGCGAGTTGCTAGATATCCCTAACTATTGAGCAGGTAGTTTTCTAAGTTCAGGAGAATAGTCACTTTAGTACTTTTAATGAAAGTTACCTTGTAATCGTGCATATTTTAGAGGGAATACAGTAAGTAGATCACCGGTAATACTGAGACAGTACCGAGTTGGGGTGTATTTAATATAAAAGTTTGAACTTCCTGTAAATGTGAGTGTAAACCTTTATAATAATTTAGAACCGTAAAATTTGCCTCCACAGTATATATGTTTTGCCTGCAACACAGCTGGGTCAAAATGGCCTCATCAAAACACAGAATTGCTATTTTCAAAAAAGATGTTATCAAGTTGTGTGTGCAACAGATTTCCCTGATGACACCAATTACCGGATGCATTCATCTTTTTCATTTCTGGGTTGTTTGGAAATGTTATAACTGTATTACATGTGTATTGCATGTCATATATTGTGTCAGTCTGTTATAACAAGCAGTTAAGAAGATATTGACCTGGTCCCCTAAAATCAGCAAGGAGGTTTATGATAACCATGAAATCCTTTTCTGAGGGAGCAGTTAGAAGTAGGTAATTTTCTGTGCAGTCTGTAGCTTGAGAACAGGGGTACTACTGTGGCTACAAATATTCTACATTCCACTGCATAATAAATGCATAATCAGGAGCATATAAAGAGAGGGGGTACTCGCCTTTTGATATTTAGCAGCCAGATCCCTTTTACGAATGGTAACTTTGAGAAAAATCAGATTTTGAGATACAGACTATTGAAGTGAAGTAAATTATCAGTTGACAAATAGAAGTTTCCCCTAGAATAGACCTTTCGAAGATGAGAAAGTAAAAATGTTTCTCCTCCTTATGTACTTAGTTTGTGTCCAGATAATGGTCCATGCCCATCTCATCCCATCTGTGAATTAACTGTACCTTGCCTCTGACCCTCACTCTAGTCCCTGATCTTCCTGCATCTTTGATTGCTGTCTTTGGTCAGAGGAAAGTTCTCTCAGGAAGGAAAGAAGGCTCAGAGAAGCTATGAGGATATCTGTTTCATATAAAACATAAATTTTCCCACTCAATTTGGAAATGTACTAGTTTATATTTAAGGTCTAGTCAAAATGTCCCTTTATCAAAGCCCCAGTAATGCCCACATTAAAATATCTTTATTTAGCCTTGTATACAATAAAGTGTAGAAAAAAAGAATCATATTGATGAAAACTGAGTATACGTGGTTAACAAGGTGCTTTGTTGCTGTCTTAGATTTTAGGAAATATTTGGGAAATGACCTGAGTGGTAAGTCTCTTACAAAGCTAGCTGAGAATATTGGCGTGGTTACATTTTTGTTATTTTTATCTTGCTACTTTTCTCTGTAGCCAAGAGAAATATAGGAGATTATTCTAATAATAGAAGTGTCCTCAAGTTCTGCAATGTCTTTATCTTATTAGTTCACTGATGGTTTAGTAGCCTGAAAACCTTAGAAGCAACTTCAAAAAATTTTTTTTGTAGGAATAAAACACTTTTAATGTATTTGTCATTAAATACGATTTTGAAAGTGACAATTTAAAGAGCGATTGAGAAGTGTTCCACATCCATCATGGGCCTGTGGTTCTAATATCAGAAACAGATCAGAAAAAGCACTGAGAATACGGAAAACAAGTGTGTGTGTGTAGATGGCTGTGTGTTACACTACTGCACCTGCTTCGAGTTGGCAGCTTGAATAGCACCTTGACCAGGTGAGGCCCCGCCAGGCACACCCCCACCTCTCCTCCCCCCGCCCCCTCTCAGGCTCCCAGAGTGCTCACTGCTGCCCAGGGCATCCCAGGAACTGTCAAAGGTGCCTTTGAAGGCTCCCTCCCACAGTCCTGGTCAAAGTGGCCTTTCGGGGGGTGGATGAGTGGGGGGTACACCTACTGGAGGTGGTTACAAAGCTGTTTTAGTTTGTAATTGACAAGGGTCACAGTAATGGGCCAGAGATCACAAACACCCTGTCCACCTCCACTAAGGGTCCAGCTTCACCTGACCTTTCCTCAACCCAGACACCACCCAGGCCCTGTACTCATAGAGGCGAGGGAGCGGGGCCCAGCCAAGCCCAGTCTTCTTCCTCAAACCGGGTGTCTTGGAACCCTTCCAGCTGAGTGCCAGCCCAGCTTGCACCTGCCCCCCAGGAGGCTCCCTTGGTTTCTTCCTGTTTTGGGGCCGTTTTGGTCCAGGTGGCTGCTGGGGAGAAGTCCTTCACAGGCCCAGCCGGCGCTGGAGAACAGCAGTTCAGTCAGGGAGTCGTCTGGGGACTCACCCCTCACTACCTGGAGGTGCTGGCCTCGGGCTGGGCGTGTCTGCTGTGATAGGCCTCCAGTGGGGTCTCCAGCCCCCTGCAGCCCCCTGCTCCCCAGTCAGGAGGCCATCAGGAGGGCAGAGCCCCTGCCTGGTCCCAGGGGGCAGCTGCGCAGGATTTGCTGAGCTCCTCTGGGCGCAGAGCAGCGTCCATGCCTGTGAGGCCTCCAGACAGGTGTTGGCGAGGCCAGCTATCTCTCTGACACCATGTGGTCAGACTGCCTCGGTCAAAACATTCTTTTAAAATTGCTGAGATAAGCATGAGTCTTATTGTGAATGAGAATTGCCAGGCCTATTTAAAAACTTGTTGAAAAAATTTATCCAGGGAGCCAGAATTGAATTATGGACACCAATTTATTCAGCATGCAGTGAGTAGTAGAAACTTGTGGGCCAATGATATGTCAGTCGGGGACTGTCTACTTAAATTTTATTTCATAGGCAAAGAAATTAAAACTAAGGTAATTCTTTTGCCATATTCAGATCAGATTTTTGGTTTTAAGGTATAGCCTATTCTTTTCCAGGCCATTTGTCTCTGGTATATATATATTAGTAAGTTGTATAATAAATACTAATATAGCTATATCTGTTTGACTTAGAACTAGCTAAGGCTGTAGAGTCCTAAATAAAGTTTTCCCTGCTTTCGTCAGACATTACACATTTTGCTCACCAAACACCATACCCTTTCCCAACTTGCTGTGTAGCTTCTGTTATTTTCCTTGCTCAAGATGCCCATTGCTCTCCACTTTCGATGCTAAATCCTCTGTGTCCTTTAAAACCCAGATGGAATGGAGGTTACCGTTTTCCTAAACTTGGTGTCTCTAATTTCCATTCATGTTTTTATATTTTGGCTATATATGCATGCATAGTAAACAAACTATAACATTATTGCACTTACTTTAAAAAAATTTTGTAACTTAACTATGCTGTGTTATTCGCTATTGTGTGTATATTTCTGCAGGCTTTTCCTTAACATACTTTGAAATTTATATATTATAGCTTTAGTTATATTGCTGTATAGTATTACATTGTCAGTGAACAAAAAAGCATTTGTCAAATCTATTGATGAACACTTGGGTTGTTTCCAATTTTTCCCTACTACCATAAAAGGTTGCTAAAATGAACATTTCTATGTGATATAACATAAGGCACAAACAAACCTAAAAGTAGGACTGCAAATCAGTAGATTCATGTTTCATTTTTACCAAATCTTGCCAAATAGCTTTCCACTTTCGATGTTATCTAAATCCTCTCTATCGTTTAAGACCCAGATGGACTGTCGTTTTCCCACTTGGTATTGTTAGACTTCTGCATTTTCCCCAATGTGATTAGTGTGGAATACTTCTTTTCATTTTTATTTTCCTGATTTCTGGTGAAGTTGAACACGTTTCTTATGATTGTTGGCCATTTTGGTTACCTCTTTTGGGAATTGTGCTTTCAAAGTCTTTGTTAGATATTTGTCTTACTAAAATTTTGTGTTGTAGAATTAATTGTAGATATTAACCATTTGCTTATAATATTTGTTGATCTCTTCTTCCTGTGTCTGAGTTGTCTCTTAATTTTGTTTGTATTTTCTTATACTGAAATTTAAAAAGATATCAATATTTTAAATTTATTAGTATAATTGTTTTTTGGAACAGTTTTATGACTCAACATGTAGTTACAACCTTGGTGATGTTTGCAGCTTTCTACCTTTCATAAATTCTTTCTCAGGTAGGTGATAAATAAATGAAATATGCCACACAATTTATCACTGAAATACTATACATACAATTATTCATCTTTAACAAATTATGTAAAAGTCTCCTAGTTCAAAATGGCATCTAAATAGCAGACTCCAGGGTAGCCTTTTTCTCATTTTTCATTAGTGTACTATGAAGATGTAAAATAAAATGAAAACTCACCACGAAACCAAAAAGCAAAACACTCCTACGAACCAGGAGAAAGTGACATTAAAAACTAGATTGTCCTCTATTGAGAGGAATTTCTCTACTTCAGCACCTGCGTATCCCTGCTCCACCCTCTTGATACAGATTGTCTGATACAGGCCAAAAGGCTTCTTTCTTTCTGCCCAATACAGTCAATTCCCTCAGATACGTAGGTCCTCTACCAACTAGCAAACTGGGAAGACACCCCTCTCTGCCTCTCTCACTGCTCCGTAAGGCAGGAACTGCTGTATTTAAATTTTCACTTTCTGTTCCCAGCAAATTTCAGGAAGCCACAAGGCAGAATGTCGGGGTTTGTGGTGGGCATTTAGAGAAGAGAGGCACAGAACCCTGGTGATGATAAATAGCAGCATGTGGTTACAGTTGTTCTCCTGGGTCATGGCATTTCTTCCAGGGAAACAGATAGGCAGTAAACGGTGGTGCAGGATGCCCCCTCTGGAGAACAGGGTGCAGAACGGAGAACCAGGCTGTGAAGGCTGCTAGAGACAGAAAACTGGAGTGAGTGCTTTGTGTATCAGCAAACTAGTTTGTGTGTAATTTTCCCCAATTGTCTCAAAAATATATATTTTTGTATCTATTTGTTTGAATCGAGATACAAATAAGGTCTACACATTGATATCTCAAATCTCTCATGTTTCTCCTCCCTCTTTTAAAAGCTTATTTTTGTTGACAAAAAGTCATTTGTCATGTAAAATTCCCCACATTCTGTGTTTAGCTAGTTGTATCCTCACAGTATCATTTGACACGTTTCTCTAGTCTTCATAAAGTGGTTCTTGGATTTAATGCTTGATTCAGTTTGGTAAATTTTCTTAAGGATATAGAGGGTGCTGAGCACTTCCAATTACATCAGGAGGCACATGATGTTTGGTGGTTGTTGTGGGCTAATTGTATCCTCCAAATTTATTTGTTGAAGAGTTAATTCCCACTTCTTCCGAATGTGACTGTATTTGGAGATAGGTCCTTTAAAGAGGTGATTAAGTTAGAATGAGGCTGTTTGGGTGGGCCCTAATCCAATCGGATTGCTATCCTTATAAGTAGAGGAAATTTGGACTTGCTTGTAGTATTATCCCATACACCAAAAGGTTTTGGGTTTGAGTCCAGGTCAGGGCACTTACCTAGGTTGTGGGTTCAGTCCCAGGTCAGACACATATGGAAGGCAGCCAATCAATGTTTCTCTCTCACATGACGTGTTTTCTCTCTCTCTACTTCCTTCCCTCCCCCTCCTCCTCTCTCTGTCCTCCTCCTCTCTCTAAAGTATATCCTCAGGTGAGGGTTTTAAAAAAAGAAAGACATCAGGATGCATGCCTAGAGAGGAAAGTTCATGTGAGGACCCATGAGAAGGCAGCCATCTAAAACCTAGAAGAAATCAACCCAGAAGGCCCCTTGATCTCAGCTTTTTAGCCTCCAGAACTGTGAGAAAATGAATTTCTGTTGTTGAAGCCACCCAGTCTGTGGTACTTTGTTATTGTAACCCTAGCTAGCAAACTAATACAGTTGTCCTATTTTTAATTATGATTATTTAGTTATGACATTAGGATTGATCTTTGAATGCAGGTGATAGCTGCTTTATATCTCTACATATAAAACCCTAATATGCAAATAGACCAAATGGCACAACAACCGAACAACCGGTCGCTATGACATGCGCTGACCACCAGGGGACGTGCATGGGAACATGGTGGGCGTCGGCAGCAGGCGGCAGAATGCAGAACATGGTGGGTGTAGGCCCTAGTGGGATGGTAGAGCAGGTGAGTGGGGCACCAGACCAAGGCGGGGTGCCAGTTGCTGTCATAGGGGTGAGCCTCTGGTGGTCACTGAAAATTCTTTGCTCCCGTGTGCCGCGGTCCTGCCCGGCGCTTGTACCTGCTGCTGGTGCCCGGCGTCGGCCCTGATTACTTGGTGCTGTCAGTGGGTGCAAGCAGTGGCTGCCAGCCCTGATCGCCCCTGAGGGCTTCTCCACCTCCCCCTGCTCCTGTGGGGTGATCGGGCAGCGGCTGCCACTTGCACCCACTGCTGGTGCCGGCCCCAATTGTTCTGCACTGTCAGTGGATGCAAGCAGGACCGGTGCCATCAGTCTGGGTTGCAGCAGCAGGAGCGGGGCTGCTGGCAGAGAGGGTTCTGGGGGCTGCGGCAGTAGGGGCCAGGCAGGGGCACAGAGGATGGGCCGAGACTTGCCCCTGTGCCCACCGCAGCCTCGTGGCCTACAGTTCCTTTCAAGGTGCATGAATTCATGCACTGGGCCCCTAGTATTCATTATAAAATGCTCCTTTCTTTTATTCTAATGATTTTAATATCAGTGTTTTCCCCCAGAAATTAGGGGTTGAAAATGGTGATTATATTAATCATTCTATTTTATTAGCATGGTGAATCTATACTAAAAAGTATTTTCTCACCAACTATTTGGTTACCCTGAAATAGTCTGTATAGCAAAGGTAAAATAGGTGCTCGATTTGATTTCCCCCCCTATTTATCCATTTTCAGATTCTGACATATCCAGATCACCTGAGAATTCTTAACTTGAAACTTTAGGAATTGAATTTATATCACCAGAGTGAGCGAAGGACCCTTAAACTGAGAAACTTACCTGAAAGGTATTCCTGTGCTGGTGATGTTCCTTGAGCACCTGGCAGATACAATATGAAACTGTTCTTCCCGGAGGGACAGGTCTTCAGACTGGGTCCCATCTTGTCTCAAGGCAAAGATGAGTTCATATTCCAAAATTACAAAACTCGGGGGGAAGTGAGTGCGAATTAATAGACATGATTGAGAGGAAATTTAGACCCCCAGAAAATTTAAGTCAAACCAGGGGTTAGTCTTGGATTCCCTTCTTTATCCACACTCACAGATTTCTCCATTTTCGTGGCTTTAGAGACCAATCCCACATTTAAATATCTTGTTTCAACAGTCTTCAGAACTCCAGATTCTTGAATCCAGCTGTGTTAGTTCTACTTGAAAGTTGGACATGTGCCCTAGCCGGTTTGGCTCGATGGTTAGAGTGTCAGCCTGCAGACTGAAAGGTCCCAGGTTCGATTCCGGTCAAGGGCACATGCCCGGGTTGCGGGCTCGATCCCCAGTGGGGGGTTTGCAGGAGGCAGCCAATCAGTGAATCTCTCCCATCATTGATGTTTCTAACTCTCTCCCTCTTCCTTCCTCTCTAAAATCAATAAAAAAAATATATATAAAAAGTTGAACATGCATCTCAAATTTATATCCGAAACTGGAATCCTGATTTGCCCCTCCTATGTCACTTGAATCTTTCCACATATCAGTTGATGCCAACTCCATCCTTACAGTTGCTTATGTCAAAAATTTTAGAGCCATCTTTGATTGTTCTTTATCTTGGACCCCATATTCAATTCATCTGGAAATCCTTCAGTATATGTCCAGAACTTGACCATTATTTACCACCGCCACTGCCATCACCTGACCTGAGCCTTATCTTTTGGCTGGATTCCTGCAGCAATATTTTCCCATTAAAATGGAGTTTGTCTGGTAGAAGTGTTAACTGATAGTTTTCATAATCATACTTCTGCTTTATACTCAGAGAATTTTAATTAAAACTAAAGCTACTAAGCCATTGAAAAGGTGCTACCTTTTCTCATTTTTCTTTTCTAACTTTAATTACGAGTAAGTAAGAGTTTACTAGGGAGGGGGCAGAATTTGTGGAAGCACATGGTATACCAGGACAAGCATTTTGATTCACATTTTGCGCCGTGGTGTCTTGGCAGTGGTGGCTGCGTTTTGGTGGGGTGTTGCTCACAGGGTGGTGACGGGATCTGTGTTCCACTTGGGGAAAGCCGAGTGTTGGTTTGTTGGCACCAGGTCCGTGGTGCCATTTATTTTTTTATTTTTTATTTTTAAAAAAATATATTTTATTGATTTTTTTACAGAGAGGAAGGGAGAGGGATAGAGAGTTAGAAACATCGATGAGAGAGAAACATCGATTCAGCTGCCTCCTGCACACTCCCTTTTGGGGATGTTTCTGCAACCAAGGTACATACCCTTGACCAGAATCGAACCTGGGACCCTTTAGTCCCTAGGCCAACGCTCACTGAGCCAAACTGGTTAGGGCGCCATTTATTTTTAAATGGCCAGTGCACATCATGGCAGTTCCTGTGTTGAGCGTCTGCCCCCTGGTGGTCAGTGTGCATCATAGCTACTGATCAGATGGACACTTAGCTTTTTATATTTATAGAAATGCAGGGTATTTGGTGATGTTGTGAAGGATTATATAGACTTGAGACACTGCTAAAAAAGAGAGAGAGAGAGAGAGAGAGAGAGAGAGAGAGAGAGAGAGCGAGAGAAGGGAGAGAGAGAGGCAGCAGGACATGTGCCTGCTAAGGCACATTCTCTGGAGCTTACAATTTAGAGGAAGAAACAGATGTACACTTTCGTGTAGTACTATGGTGGCACAGTGACATGAGGACTAAACAGAGGCTTAGGTAACAGATGAACTATCCAAAGGAAAGTTTTTTTCAGGAAAGAGAAAATAATACAATTACTAGGAGCTTTAAGTCCTTTTTGAGGGGGAGGGTGAACAATGATGGGATAAATAAGTAAAGTAAATAAGCCCAAGTCTCTTAGCTTCCAGATTGGTGCTTGTTCTGCGAGGAGATACCTACCTCTTTGTTGTCTCCATTATCTAGCAATCTTTTGCAGTAACCTAGTATAGCTGCCTCTACCCGACAAAAGCCTCTCTGTGTAACTACTCTTTTTCCCAGAAGAAAAAACGAGTTTGAAATCAGGCCAGAATGTTTATCTTTGCTGCCACTTTCTCATTGGATCTTTTCTTTATTATTGCTACTTGACCCATCAAAAAGAATATAACTATCCAATAAGATTATGGCAAGTTAGACAACTACTTATTATTAACTTTCAGTTAAGACCATGCTTTATATCATATTAATGTATTCCACATAAAGGAAAATATTTTAGCTCTTATATACCCTTCTGAGAAATCAGCCTGATAGGCATTTGGGGAAAGAAGGCTCTGTCTGACCTCAGGGTCAATTCTTAGATGTTTCCCTCTGAAAGCCCTGAGAATTTTGCCTACTCTCTCCTACCCACCTCTCTCCCCCTCATATACTTTCATAATACAGGTATTTGTTATTCTTTGTGTTTATTGACAAAATAGTAGGTGCTATTACTAGTTACTATTACTAGTAGTAGGTGCAAATACTTACTGAATGAAGAATATCTGTAGCCTCAAAATACAACTTAAAATTGATTTTTTAAAAATCACTTGATTTCATTTTCTTCTTGCTATTGTCTCTTCTTGGTCCAGTAAAAATTTATTGGCACTTTTATTTAAAATGTGTTTGTATATATCTTTAGGTTGCTCAAAAATATCCCAGAATGGCTAAATGTGTCCTTTGGAACAAAACTTGTAGAATCATTATATGGTGCTTTCTAAGATTTACATGTAAATACAAATATACACACACCTTTTAGAAAAGTATATTTCATCTTTGCTCACAACCATTCTGTATGAAGTATCTTTTGCTTATATTTCCTCCCTAAGAAAGTAGTATATGACAAGTAGTATGTAAAATGAATGGGTTCTCACACTATTACTTTTATTTATCTTTAGAATGTATTCCCCCCCCCCTTTTTTTTTTTTACCAAAGAATAGTGGCAGTTAAAATGGGCAAACTAAATCAAAATACAGAAGTTACAAAATGCCTGCATTTCTTCAATTATGATTATTTTATTTTACAATTCTTAAAGATATCACTTGGATTGAAAGACTGCAGTGAGCATTCAAGACCATGTGTCTGAAGATGTTTATGAGAGAGAAAAAGGGGAAAAGGAAAAAATTTTAAGGAATAAAGAGATGGTATTCAATTGTGTAGATTAAGAAGATGTAGGAGAGGGTAGGAAGTACCTGGCAGCTACAATAGCATCAAATTATATTACCTTTTCTCCTTAAGGTTAAATATGCATGTCTAAGAGGTCAGCAAGCCCAGGGGAGGTAGAAGGAAGGTAGATGAGAGCTGATTAGATGATGATAAGGTAGTTTAAACCATTGAATACTTTCTTACCAACAAAAGTTGGGTGCTTCCCAAGAAAGATGTATCTGGATATGAATACCAAAGGGTACTATGCAAAATCATTTAACAATTAAAAAGCTGTTGAAGTTGACTTCACCATGTTCAAACCCCAAAGTGTGCATTGGCGATTATTGAAGAAGATGGAGGTCTCTCTGTGTAACCCATGATTTAGACAGTTCTAGAGTTAATAAATTGGAGGCCTCAATTGCCATTTTAGTTACTGCAGCTACCAAGTCTAGACTTACAGAATTGACAGCTTAATCACCTGATCCAGTCTCCTCATTGTACATATAAAGTATCTAATACCCTTGACAAAGACTGAAAGCTAATGTGAGAGGGATCCTGCATTACAAGCCACCTTTTACTAAATAATACATGTTCTAGAAATATCTATTGAACTACATAAGGCATTTAAATTATACAGGAACCTAATAATATCTCTAAAAGCCTGTTTTAATTTCTGCTTAATATGAAGTTACTTTTTTGGTCCTAATGTGTTGTTATATAGTTCACAAAGAAATGTGGTGACTTTCTCTTGCTATGAAAACTCAGTCATTTGTATTTTTGCAGTATTCCACAAACTATTGATTGCAGTGTTATTAGTACTTCCTTCCTGTGGTCTGCTTGGATTTGGGCATGTTTTACTCCAGGTCTTCTGTGTTTATAACACATTTAAATAAAAAATATCCAGCATCAGCAGGGGGAGCTGACATGGTATTAGTTCTACAGAATAATCAATATTTGTTCAGCTATTCCCAGCAGTCATTACATATGATGTTCTGTCCATGTGAACAATCACTGATCCTAAAGCCCACTTCTGCAAAACAGCTGTGGATTACTTCTGAGGTTGCTGTGTCCCTCAGAACAGTCAGATTTTTCTTACTTTAACAATATGCTGTCTCTTTATATTACAAAAGGAGTATTCCTTCTCATTTCATGGAAACATAATGTACTGAGGTGATTGATTATGCACCAGTCTAATGGCCACAAATACAGAATGGTGCTTTTATGCTAAACACACACACACACACACACACACACACACACACACACGCACACACACACACACGCACACACGCACTCACGCACCCACAAAACAAAAAAAACAAGGTATATACACATTTTAAATTTAAATACCCGTAGCGTATGGTGCCGGGGTGTTTCTCAGCATCTAGAAGGGTTCAGGAATCTGGAGAAGGGGCTGTGTTTAAATTAATAAAGAGACTAGACATGAAATATAAATTTGGAAGGCATTTTGGGGAGCCAGAGGAGACCTAGCTTCAGTAACCAAGTTCTCTGAATCTCTGGACACCTAGGTTTTTATTAATACAAATTGCCCTAAAACAAAGCAGATATACATATCAAAAGGTAAGGTTTGGCCCTAGCCGGTTTGGCTCAGTGGATAGAGCGTCGGCCTGCAGACTCAAGGGTCCCGGGTTTGATTCCGGTCAAGGGCATGTACCTTGGTTGCGGGCACATTCCCGGTAGGGAGTGTGCAGAAGGCAGCTGATCGATGTTTCACTCTCATCGATGTTTCTGACTCTCTGCCTCTCTCCCTTCCTCTCTGTAGAAAATTAATAAAATATATATATATTTTTAAAAAAGGTAAGGTTTGGTATACAGTAGGCATTGTCAGGTTTGGGAACTGCCTTGGCTGTCAGGCAGCAGGTAATAATATATGCAAATCTTTAGGTTTGGGGAAATGCTTTCAGCTATTCCAGCAGGCAATAATATGTATCTTCAGCCCTGCTGTAGCCCCAAGTTCCCTCAACCTTTTGATGAAACTTCTTGCATTTATGACATGCTGGAATTAGCCTCCAGCAGTATGGGTAGCATTTCTGCAGGCCATTTTCTCTCTGATTTTAGTAGTCTTCCCCCTACCCCGAATCCTGCCAGAAACCAGTAGATTTATTTAACCTTACAAATACAAGAAAGGTGTATATATTTTTTAAAATATTCAAAGTTCCTTAGATAGTTCTGTCCATTTTATTTTTACTACTATCATCATTGCAACAGTAAGGCTGCTGACAGTCTGTATTTTTCTCTACAGCATCATTCCTTTATAAGAGCTAATGACTGGTTTGGTTGTACATTAAATAGGAAACTCATCTCACCAGCATTAAATGTGTTCCCAGTGATGTTTATTCATAGACCTCCTGCTTTCACACTAATCCTCAGCAGACTTAAGGGCTCCAGATGTTGCATCATTTAGGTGTAGTAACATGGCATTGAGAGTCAAGGATGACATTATCCTCTATCTGTAGTGCAGTTTCATTAGTTTTTTCTTTAAAAAAGAAAAAAAAAGACCAAAATTTAGAAATATTATTTGCTCTGAGATGGTTTGAACTGGCTAAATCAGTGTAGTGTTTAATATTCTAATTAAATATGCATTTTTCCTTTCACATTTTCACCAATTTTACCTCCCTTGGCTTTTTTTTTTTTTTTTTTTTTTTTTTGGTATAGCAAAGGTGGAGATTTATTGAAGAACAAGTACAGGCTCTCACATGGGGAGAGGGAAAGAGTCCCACAGAATGTACTTCCACGTGGGGAGGGGGAAAGAGTCCCCCCACCTTGGCTTTTTATCTTGTATTTACCTTCCAATTTTTAAAGAAATGTACAGATAATTGATAAGGGAACTTCAAACTTTTTGGCCATTTTATTTTCTGATTTTTCTTTCTTGTTCATTTATAAATGACTTTTACCTTTTTTAAAAAATATACATTTTTATTGATTTCAGAGAGAAAGGGAAAGAGAGATAGAAAAGTAAATGATGAGAGAGAATCATTGATTGGCTGCCTCCTGCATGCCTCCCCACTGAAGATTGAGCCTGCAACCCAGGCATATGCTCTGACCAGGAATCGAACGATGACCTCCTGGTTCATAGGTCAACGCTCAACTACAGAGCCACACTGGTCGGGCATGACTTTTACCTTTTAAGAAATTATCAACTCAGTATTTTTCTCTTTAATACCAGAGCTTTTATTCTATGCCTTCTGTAACAGAAAAGATACACAATAAAACAGCATTTTAATAATGTCAAAATTGAGAAGCTTAGGTTCTTTCGGTGCTATTATGGAGTGAGTTGTGTTGTGCCCCACCCCCCTCACCACCAAATCCATATGTTGAAGCCCTAACCCCCATATGCTGATATTTGGAGATAGGCTCCTAAGGGGAGTAATTAAGTTAAAATGAAGTCATAAGGGTGGGATGCCAATCTAATAGGACAGTTGTCATTATAAGAAGAGGAAGAGGGCAGAAGTGCACATGCACAGAGGAAAGGCCATGTGAAGACTCAGAGATAAGCAGCTGACTACAAACTAGGAAGAGAGCCCTCACTAGAACCCCAAACTTTTGGCCCCTTGATCTCAGATTTCCAGCTTCCAGAGCTGTGAGAAAACAAGTTTCTGTTCTTTAAGCCACCCTGTCTGTGGTATTCTGTTACAGCAGGCCAAGTAAACTAATACAGGTGTCATACTGACAAGATAGAAATTTTTCTTTAAGGAAACCAATGTTGTCAAATTTCAAAGGAAAAGCTATTTTTAATTATCTCAATAGCCAAGACAAACGCAAACTTGCCCTTTTCAGTTAACAAATATTAATAACTTTGAGCATATGTTAGTATTAGACATCAAAAATAACTATTTTTAATCAACAGAATTTATTTTTAGAGCAGTTTTAGCTTTAAGACATTGATCAGAGCCCTGGTCAGTTTGGCTCAGTAGATAGAGCGTCGGCCTGTTGACAGAAGTGTCCCAGGTTCGATTCTGGTCAAGGGCACATGCCTGGGTTGTGGGCTTAGTCCAACATGCAGGAGGCAGCCAATCAATGATTCCCTCTCATCATTGATGTTTCTATCTTTCTCTTCCTCTCCCTTCCTCTCTGAAATCAATAAAAATATACTTTAAAAACAAATAAAAAACATTGATCAGAAATCTCCCATATAATCCCTCATACACAGTTTTTCCTATTAACATCTTGTGTTAGTGTGATACATTTTTTACAGTTGATGAATTAATACAGGCTGGGGCAAACATAGGTTTACAGTTTGTATGGAAAATAATAGAATAATTAATAAATAATACAAAAATAAACTGTTTCAGGTACTCACCTTATATTGATGTATTATTTTAATCTAAAGTTCTTAGTTTACATTAGGGCTCAGTCTTTGTGTTGTATAGTTCTAGAACTTCTAGCAAATGTATAATGTCATTAATTCTCCACTATAGTAACATAAACTAAAATCCTCCTATGTTCAACCTATTGTCCCTCCCTGTCTCTCTACCCAAATAATTAGATGTTCATATATAAAGATGATGAAATTGTTGGAAAATACTAATTTAAAATTGTTTTTCTTTATTAGAAAAGTTACAATATTCACATTCAAAGTTCTGTGAAATACAAAATTACAAATCTGTTGTCCTGATGACTTATAAGAACTTTAATATCGTAACTTGTGATCCAAAACTTGAATTTTTGCAGCTTGAGGTGTGAAGCTGCTTGCAGAGCATAACTTTGCCCTTTTGGGCTCCAGAAAGGCCAGCAGCCTCCCCCGGGCTGATTGTACTGTTTGATAAATCGTACTCCTTGTGTCATTGTTAAGTAATACTCCCTGTACTATGATGGTGTGATCAAAGACAGCCTTTTTGTTCTATGGGCCTGAGCTGAAACTAGGACTTGCCAAGATAAGCATGAGACTGAATTCATTTATTATATATTTTCTAGAGGCCGAGTGCACGAATTTGTGCATGGGAAGGGTCCCTCGGCCTGGCCAGCGATCGGGGTGGCCGGCCGGGGAAGGGACTATAGGAGGTTGGCTGGTAGGCCAGCTGGGGGGATGGACTGCGGGAGGTTGACAGCCATGGGAGGTTGGCTGTGAGAGTGCACTGACCAGCAGGGGGCAGCTCCTGCATTGAGCGTCTGCACCCTGGTGGTCAGTGCGCATCATAGCTACTGTCTGGTCATCCGGTTGTCCAATTATAACGGTCGCTTAGGCTTTTATATATATAGATTGTACTCACCTTACAACCCAACTTGCTTGTTCACTGGGTCAGCCAACTATTGAGAGTCAAAATGTCCCCGCCAATGAGAAATGGAGTTTATGGTCTTGTTGCCCCTAGCAACCCATCTCTTTGATCAACAGCTCCTAGCAACTTTTGCCTTTATAAACTCTGAGATGCCCCCTCCATTTTGGAACATATTCTCAGTTCATACTGAGAATATCAAGGACTTCATTTCCCTGTTTTCAAATTGTTACCTAAATATACTCTCTTTAAAAAGGTATCTCCAGATTTTTGTTTACAGTCCCGAGGTTTACTTTATGTTAAATTTTTCTGCCTTGGCCTATTCCCAACTGTTCAGGATTTGTATTCCAAAATTCTTCATTCACATTTAACCATTTCTTTGGTGGTGAATGGGCTGGGACTGCTTATCCACATATAAACTGATATTTGATTTATGTCACTTTCATAGTCAGAGAGCAGCAGGAACACATTCCTATATCTCCATTCTCCAATGTTTCCTTGGTGATAAGTAATCCCCTGTAGGAAGAGGAACACACAGCTCTGATTTCTTGTCCCATTGCAGTTCCTTGACTTCCACCTATCATGACAAACTGACCTTGTGTCCAGGACCAGATGATGAAAGTTGTCCCTGTAGGCATTGCTCCATGTTGAGCATTCTTTATCCACTGTTTTCACACAGAGGCGGGCATGGACATGGGGCACAGATGAGGGGCGTGGGGCACAGACACACACAAAAGGCTAACTCTAACATTCCTGCAAGTTTTTACAGTAAGTACTGAGTTTCATCAAAAGTTTTGTTTTGCATCTTTTAAGGTGGTCATGTGTTTTTTCTTTTAATAATTTTGGTTTGTGTGTGTGTGTGTGTTTGAACAAAACACCCTTGAATTTCTGGAAATGAATTTATATGGCCAAAATGTGTTATTCTTTTAATTTTCTGATCAATTCTATTAGCTAATATTTTACTTAGGATTTTATTATCTATGTTCATGAATATATTGGTATGTAATTTTTTATACTGTCCTTGCCTAATTTTGTATCTCCTTGTCTAATCAATACACAAGGTTATATTTGTGGAGTTAGTCTTCTTATTATATGTTCCGGGCCACAATTATATAAGTTACAAAGACTATTCATTTCTTAAAGGATAGGTAAAATTTTCCAATTATATAAATTTTGCCTGGGCCTCTCTTTATTTTTCATGGGTTTTGAAGAAAATATTTCAATTCTATTTTAAATTTTAAGTTTTTTGGTTTATTTTTGTTTTCTAATTTTAGATTAATTTTAATAGTTTATAATTTTGTCCATTATATTTTATTTATATCCGTGAATTACAACGAAGATGTAAGCAAAATTGGAGACCCAGGAGTATGGAATTAGACCTCTGATATTTTATCAGAAAAAGTGGTAAATAGCAAAAGGTAAATGAAGGAATGAAAACTCTTCATGGAGGTTATAATTCCAGTAGGTGGCTTTATAGAAAATTCAGCCAATTTGTTATAAATATGTTTTTCCATAGAGACACATCTATTCTTAAATATTTTAAAGAATATGTAGCTAATGCTGTACAAAGGGTTTAGAAAATCAAGTTTAATGTGACAGTTTAGCATTCTAACATTAATTTATTTACCCTCAGATGAAAAGAAGTAAAGAAGTGATAACTGAAAATCATAATCAAGAAGAAATAAATGTTCTTCGGTGTTGGAAATGTAGAAAATGTGTAGCACGTTCTGGTTGTTTCATGAACTATCTTGAGAATCAAGTGACTAAGGTCAGTACCGCTAACTCTAGTTTTAGTTTCCTAGTTTAGGAATGGTGTGGCCACCCACACGGGCACACATTTCCCTCCACACCCAACTTAGCTTTACCTACTAAAAACATTTCAAAGTGCTATTCAAAAGGCGTCCCACCTTCCCCAGTTACTTAATTTTACCTTTAGCTGCTCACATTAACATGACCTTAAAGTTTCAAGTGTAATATCATAGACATAAGTTAAGGTAATAATAGTCCATATTTTTATCCCTACCAGGAGTGAATCTTATTCATCACCAAACAATTAAATTCAAGATCCTATTAAGAAATGGAAAACCTATTGTATTTTATTTTTTGAGGATTCATTATGAGCCTAGAAGAGAAAGTTCACGTATAATCAAAAAGTCAATAGGAACACCTGAATAATATTCAAAAAGTGTTACCTGGTTGCCCTGATAAAAATAAATGTTTCTATATGGTTTTTTTAGTTGATTTTGAGAGAGAGATATATCAATTGGTTGCCTCCTGTATGCACCCCAACCAGAGATCAAACCTGCAAAACTGGGTATGTGCCCTAACCAGGAATCGGACCTGCAACTTTTTTGGTGTATAGGACAATGCAGCCACACTGGCCAGGGCTAAAAATAAATGTTTTTTAATTCAACAAAAGTAAAATCCCTAAACTTCCCTAAGAGCAATATCTAAGAGGTGTAAAATAGACAGCAATCCATGGATCTTACAGGGAATTCTCACTTCAACAGAGAGAGTGGCTGTGGTCACCTATCATTGTTTTCTTTCTCTTCTTTGAGAGACACTCAGGTTTTGTGTGTTTTGCCTCAGCCACATTTGATCATGGTTATTTCCTTTTCACTCTAACATTGTCTCATTGTCTGAGGCTATTTGTGTTTTCTGTAAAATGTCTTTTTTCTTGCCTGCTTTCCTATTAGGTAGTTTTATTTTTATTTTTGGAAGTTCTTTATTCTAAATACTAATCCCTTGTTGTTTATTGTATTGGCAAATAGCTTTTGCCAGTTTTTATAACTTATATTTCTCTCTTTATGGTCTTTTTGATGAATAGTTCATAACATAATATAGATGAATTTATTAATCATGTCCTTTATGTTTTTTACTTTTTGTTAAGAAATCCTTCTGTACCCAGAGGGAAAGATTTTTTTCGTTTCCATCTACTGAATACCAAATTTGAGATAGGCAGGTTTCCGGCTGTGCTGTCCTAAGCAACAGGTTTATGTTTCTTTTACCCTGATGCTGACATTACAACCCAGCTTTATGTAGGGATTCCCCCTTTGGGTCTCCCTACCCTGAGCTAACCCTGGACTTCTTCTTCATATGTTCCATACCCTGTCAGACATGAAATGGCTCTCAGGACAGCATTGAGGATTAGAAAGCTGGGAAACAGCATCCATAGTTTTTGTCTCCAGGACCTTATTCCTTTATCCTGGCCCCGTGCCAGGAAATGGGAGTCTCACACTCTGCCTGTCAGCCCCCACAAAGCTAGGAACTGGGCACTGGAGTTACTGAAACTTTTGCTGCACAATAACCAAGTGCTTCCAAAAACAAGTTTGCCTGAAGTCAGCACAGATAGTCATCACTTCTGCTTCTATAGTATTGAGCAAGTGCATCCGCTTGGTGGAAGCTAGGCCATGTGTGGAAATTGAGCTGAAAGGAAATCTAGGACATTTGAGCTTTAGTTTTCCAGCCACTTGCATGTAGTAAGGGAATTTAGAATGGAATTTCAAACAATCTATGTCTACAGGGAGAAAGGGGGACTCCTCCCACACCTTCAAGTCTGAGATGCATGAAATGTAGCAAGAACCAAACCAAAAGCAAAGTAACAATAAAAGTTCTAAAAATCTCTCTATATAAAAGCCTAAGCGACCATTACAGCCGAACAACCGGAATGACCGGTCGACCAGTTGCTATGATGTGTACTGATTACCAGAAGGCAGACCCTCAATGCAGGATCTGCCCCCTGGTGGTCAGTGCACTCCCACAGCCAGCCAACCTCCTGTGGTCCCTCCCCATAATTCCCCTGTCTGGCAGGCCCCGGCAGCCGGCAGGCCCCAATTGGGACTGGGCAAGACAGCCCCGATGAGCCCTGATCACTGGCCGAACCTAGGGACCCCACCTGTGCACGAATTTCATGCACCGGGCCTCTAGTATAAATATAAAATAACAGAAGTGATGTCCAGGGCCATGAGGAGAATGGTGTCCTCAATTTTAGTTTTTTAAGCAGTTTCAATGTACTTTAGGACATGTCAAGTTTATGCAACCTACAAAACATTCAAATAGAGATTTGGGGGTTTCTGCTGGTTCTATGGGTATGGAATTTAAAATGGATCTGAACTCTATGGGAGTCCTCACATATAAGAGGTGAGTGAAGCTTCAAGAGTAGATGAGAACACCATATAGAGTGAATGAAGTGAGAAAGAAGAGTTCTTAGGAATATTTAAAGAGTGGACAGAAAAAAGAAGTTCACAAAATAGGGAGGTGGGAATAGCAAGAAAGACAAGACTAGGAAGTAGGATACAGTGTTATGAAAATCCAGAGGCAGATGTCTTCCAGAAGTAGGTATTGGTTAGTCATATTGCATGTTGTGGGGAGATATAGAAGATCAGACAGTGCCTTCAGTGAGCATGCTGTGCACTACACAGTTCTAGAGGATGCTAGTCAGTGAAAGGTGCCCCAGATTTGTGCAGAGACCCTGAATGAGAACTAAAAGTGTGCAATAGTTGTAGCAAAGAGGAGATCATTGCTCAACGTTCATTGTAGTGTGAGAGTTGTAGGGGCAGATACCAAATTCCAGAGAGTGGAGGAAAATGGAAACTGGGGAATGGTCCAACACTTACTATGAAGCATTATAATCATTTGGGTTATGACTTTTTCCATAACCAGGCTATGAAGTGTTTCATTCTTATGTTACCAATACAGTGATGGCCATAAATATGATCGATGAATATTGAATTGATCATAGGTTATATAGTTCCTCCTCCACCTTTTTGGCTGGATATTTTTGCTCATTTTCTTTCTGGCTTTATTATCCTGCTGGTATCTTTTCTTCAATAGCTATAATACTGAAATAAATTCTATTTGTATTGCTTATTATATTTTAAATATTTTATGTGCCCTTTTCTTAGTGTTAGCATATATTTATTCCATATGTAGCCTTATTACCTGCTAGGAACTAAATTGTGTCCTCCCTCCCGCCCCCAAGTTCATGTATGGAAGTCCTAACCCCCAATATGACTGATTCTGAAGATATGTCTTTGGGAGGTAATTAAGGCTAATAGGTAATAAGAATGGGACCCCAATTTGAAAAGAGGCTATGGCCTCTTATCAAATGTCTCTGTGTCTCTCGAACTTTCTCTATTCTCCCCTTCTCACCACTCTCTTTCTCACTCTTTCTCCATTACTCTATTCCTCCCACGTGAGGACACACTCTGCAGTCTGAGAAGAGAGCTTTCACCAGAACCTGAACATGCTGGCACTTTGATCTCTGACTTCTGGCCTCCAGAAATGTGAGGAATGTATGTCTATTGCTTAAGCCACCCAGTATATGGTATTTTGTAGGGCAAACCAAGCAGACTAAGACATGACAGGTCCTGTGATAGGCACTGGGACGTCAAAGAACAGAAGGGAGATATTCTGTCCTTGTGAAGCTTTCAGGATAGGGATCAATCATACATATTAAATTTTAGCTGTTTAGGTGGCAAAAATGAAAGTATAGAGAGCCTTAAGAATAGGATATAGACCAGTGATGGCGAACCTATGACACGCGTGTCAGAGGTGACACGCGAACTCATTTTTTGATTGATTTTTCTTTGTTAAATGGCATTTAAATATATAAAATAAATATCAAAAATATAAGTCTTTGTTTTACTATGGTTGCAAATATCAAAAAATTTCTATATGTGACACGGCACCAGCTAAGTTAGGGTTTTTCAAAATGCTGACATGCCGAGCTCAAAAGGTTCGCCATCACTGATATAGACAGAGGGTTGGACCTACTTGTGTCAGGGAAACTTTTCTGAGGAAGTGACTTGTGTGGAGATAAGGTGGATGAGTAGCAAGGGCAGTCCAGAGGGAGAACATTCCAAGCTTTGGGATCAGCATGTGCAAAGGCCCTGGGTTGGAGAGAATGTGGTGTATCCTTGGAACTAGAAGATTCCCATGATTGGAGCTGAGAGATCCAGAGGGAGTTTGGCAAGATTTGAAGCTAGAAAGATGAGTATTGGTTAGATCATTTATGGTTTTTGTATACTAAATTAAGGACTTTGATCTTTAAGAGCTGGGAAGACACTGAAAAGGAATGACATAACCATTAAATTTTAAAAAAGATAATTTTGGCTATTGTGTGATGAGTGAATTAGAAAGGTAGCAAGAATGGATTCGGGGAGACTGCCCTTAAGTGAGGCTTTCATTTTTTTTTTCATTCATTCCCTTTCACCTTGAAGTACCTTCTTAAAGTATAAATAGAAAAACCAGGCAGTCCAGCAGAATGTGGTTTCTTTACATTTGTAATACTTTAAGCATTTAATTAGTAATGTTAATTAAATGGACATTTTTGTTACCTGATCTTTTTCTGTAGTATTTATGACTGCAGTAGTTAAATAATATATTTGGCTCACTTTTAATGAACTAGTAAGGGAATGTTATTGCTAACATGAGAAATATCGTGTTAAACATCTTTCAAAACATTATATAATAATAGTAAATTCTTCACATCAATATTTTACATTTAACATGTTCTGCTTAATTAAAAATCTTAAATATCATTACATGATAAAGATGATAATGCATAAAATTTGTAATTTTAAAATTAGGTTCTCCTACGCAGCCATTAAAAAGTCTCCACCCTTAACACAAAAATAGAAATAACAGTGCATTAGCCCCACCTGCTGTTCGAACAAAAAATTTCATTTTCAAAATATTTTATCAACATTTTTCTGACAGCATTGTGTGAAATTGTTAGTTACTTTCTCTTTCCTTCCTCTCTTCACCCAATGTGATAATTTTCAGACATGAAAATTTGTCTAGTAGAATTTATAAAATCCTCATAATAAAGTTTTTCTAATTTTCAGTTTAATTTTTCCCCAAGGAGATAACCTGTTAGTCCCCTACTATAAAGGCTTTGTTCAAATCAGGTTGCTTCCAGTTTAATCAATCATCTTAACATACACTCATTAGAACTTGTTTTATCATACGTTTGTGTGATTTTTTTAAATTAAGTGACTATAGACTTACAAACCTTAATAGTTGCTATGTCCCATTTTACCTGTAAAATTATATTGGAAGTAAATAACATGAACGTCATACACATTATTTTTCTAAGACTTTGTGTTCGTAAATACGAGTGAAGTAGTTGTCAGTCTCATTTATAATCGAAGCTTCTGTGTTTACCCTGGTTGCCTCTGCCATTTCTAAGCTTCCAGGAAAGGGAGCAGAATGCTATACACGCTTAACCCAGCCTTTCTAGTCCTCTCACCTATATCGGTTGCTGTAACTGGTTTTAGTCTGCTGTTGTTGGCATAAAAGTATGCTTTAACTTTTAACTATTTAGAGAAAAATAGATGCTTATTTTATATTAATTGTTCTCAAATGAAGGAGATTGGGTTGGGGTTCACATATCAATCAACTGTGGAATGTTTTCTAAACCTGCCTTTCTTCTGTGTAAGTTTGTGTATATTCTTGGTTAATTTAAAAATAAATTATGCCCCAGGTTTTTGTTTGTTTGTTTTGTTTTGTAAGCTTAGGGAAGAATAGTAGCATTGTGTCTTAAAACACACTTGGACTAATGATGTAAGGAGGTTCATTGCCCTCAGAACGATAAAATTAATGATTTATTTGGTATAGGAAGCTTAGTGACCGAGGACACGAGTATTGAAGCCAGACTGCCTGGATGGACATCTTTGCTTTGCTGCTTATCTGTGACCTTGGACAAGTTACATAGCAGTTGCTGTATTTCTCTTGTTTCTCCTTATTTGTAAAATAGTAAAACCCTTAAACAATGCCTGGTCATAGTAAAAACTTTTTCTTAACCTAGTAAGAATAAGAATAAGTACATTATAAAACTTCTCCCACTTACCTAGAAATACAACTCCAATGTTTATTCTCGTAGGAATATTCATATAGCATCTGTAAAATTTATAGTAGATGCCCTTGCTATCTTAGTCTTCTGATAGTTTTTATCATGAATGAGTGTTGAATTTTATCAAATGATTTTTTCCACATGTATTCAAATGTTCTTCATCTTTTTCTTCCATATTCTGTTAATATGTTGAATTATATTGAATTATTTTTGCCAGTCTTATTTATCTTTTCAAAGAACCAACTCTTGATTATTTTTTTTCTTTTGTCTTTTTGTTCTCTATTTCATTTATTTCTGCTCATTTTTTTTTTTATTTTACTTCCTTTGGGCTTTGTTTGTTCTTCTTTCTCTAGTTCCTGAATGTGTGATGTTAGATTATTTGAAATTTTTCTAGTTTTTTGAAGTAGGCCTGTACTGCTATTAGCTTCCCACTTAGTACCTCTTTTGTTGCAGCCCCCCAAATTTTGGTATTTTGTATTTTCTTTTTCATCTGTCTCTATGTATTTTTAAAAACTCTTATTTCTTCTTTGACCCAATAGTTGTTCAATAGCATGTTGTTTAATCTCCACATATCTGTGGTTTTCCAGATTTCTTGTAGTTTATTTCCAGTTTCTTCTATAGTTGGAAAAAATGCTTGATATGATTTCAGTCTTCTCAAGTTCATTGAGACTAGTTTTGTACCCCAAAATATGATCCATCCTTGAGAATGTTCCATGTGCACTTGAAAACAATGTGTATTCTGTGGTTTTGGGATGGAAAAGTCTAAAAATAGTAAGTTCATTTTTTCTGATATATCATTTAAGGCTGATATTTCCTTATTGGCTTTATGATTGGATGAGCTATCCATTGCTGTCAACAGGGTATTCAGGTCCCCTACTTAATTACATTTTTTCAGTTTTTCCCTTTATGTCTGTTGATAGTTGCTTTATATATTTGGTGCTCCTAGGTTGGGCACATATATATTGACAAATGATTAATTGTCCCCTTTATCATTATAAAGTGTCTATCTTTGTCTCATGTTATCAATGTTTTTCATCTTGCCGACTTGTATCAATTTTAATGGTGAGAACATGTCTGATACTTCTTACTCTAGCATTTCTAGAACCAATATTTTATTTTTATTTGAATCAATTTCTAAGTAACATTTAAATTTTACAAAGTATAATATATTATCCCATTAAAACAATCATGGAAAAGTTAGTTCCCTTTTAGGTACTTTTTAAAAAATTTACATATATATGTTTCCATAGAAAAGTGTAATACTGTCTTTAAGCTGTATATGCTTTTAATATCATAATACAGAATTGTATGTATTTCTCTTTCACTTGCTTTTTCAAAGAAAACCAAACAATATGTATTAGAGATACATATTATTAGTGCAAACAAATCTACATCACACTCGTTATAAGTCATGGTACTATTTTCAGTGAGAATAGAAGTTGGTCCTCCCTAGCTCATCTTCTGCACTTACTGTGGATGCTTTTCATTTTTTCCAGGCCTTTCCAGCCACCCTGCGATGTTGTGCTATTTCTCTCTGCCCCAAATACTATTGGCTGGAGACACACAGACTTCATCTTCACTTCTAATAGTTTCCCAGAGCCCTTCCTGCTTCTAGTTTCCACCACTTTGGCATGGACCATTCTCTGTGTGGTTCTTATCTACTATGTACTTGGATACAGTATGTTACTGTTTCCCTCATTAATCTTTCAGAGGTTCCTCTCAATTTCTGGTTCATTGAAATCTCCCCATCTGTATTTTCTAGTGTAGCTATTAATTAAAAAAAAATTTAAATATCTTGTATAGGTTTTGTGGCTTAACAGGGAGAATAGACTGGAATACGAACTTACGTTGCCAGTTTGAAACCAAGAATTAAATCCCTCTCTGCCTGAAATGTCCCTGTTATCATCTTACGAGGATCTGTGATAAAATAACTTCTGTAGGTTTGGCCGACACTTTAATAGATGAACTCAGTGAACTGGAGGGCTTTTGTTTTGTTTTGTTTTTTTAATTCATGGGCAGTTATTTCCTGAAAATACTTCTTTTCTTTTTCTTTTTTGTCTTTGTGGGTTTGTTTTTGGAAATGGAAATGAGGAGAGGAAGGCACTGTCTCTTCCTTCCTTGCTAAAATTGAACTTATATTTTTGTGTTTTATTCAAATACGAATTTGTGAAATGAATTCTGAACTGGTAATAGCTAATACCGTGCATTTTGATATAACAGGACTCAGCTGATGATCAAAATACCTGTCGTGTGTGGCACATGAATATAGAAGCTCTTCCAGAATGGATAGACCGTCTACTACAAAAAGTAAGTTCCCGGAGTCAGAGTGAAATTAGGGATGTACTGCCTTCAGATGTCCTTATTTTAGAGCTATTTTTCTTAGATGCATTATTTCAAAAGACATGGAAAGCTATGTAATTATTTTCTTTTTAAAAATTATTTTTCAAAGGAGACTTGACTTGGGGTGGTGAACACACAGTACAAAATACAGAAGCTGTGTAACTCTTAATTACACTTATGGCTTCTTTATTATTACTGGAGTGCTTCAGCACTTGTCTACTTCAACTTTGCATTTGGTACTTCCCCTGGCTTGAAAGCTCTTCCCACAGATACTCACCTCTTCCTTCCTTTCCTCTCAAGGAGGCATCACCTGACCTCTCTATCAACTATCCTTGCTGTTACCACTATTCACACTCCTTTCTTCCGTCTCTGCTCTACCTACCTATCTATAAGTTACACAAACACAGACACAAACTATAAGTAATACTTTAAATATGCATAAGTACATCTTATAAATATAATTACATGAATTATTATACACAGTTTAAATTTAATGTATATAATGCATATATATGCACGCTTGTCAATTGCCCAGCTCTACTACTAGAACTAGAATGTAGACTCCATGAAGTCAAGGCTCTTTATATTTTGTTTATTACTGTATCCCAGCACATAGAACAGTGTCTGTTGAGTGAATGAAATCTCCTGTATATAGTATTCATGTATGCATAATAAAATAAACTGGATAATTAATGACTTAACACAGTAAAAATCAAAATACCACACTTTTAAGGATCTTTAATGACATATAAGAATAAGAACTCACCTTGTTAATAGTATAGTATCATTATTTCTCACAATTCAAGACACAAGTCTTAGAAAACTATAATTAATATGAGTTTTAGAAAAATATAGTTGTCTTTCTCCACTACCTTAACGTTTTTGTTGCTGTTGTTAAACGATAACATTTGATAGCTAGCTATTCCTTGAATCCATTCTCACATTGTAATGATTCATTGGGGAAATGCCAGTGTGGTGCTTGTATGTGTCCTGAGCTTCACAGACTGTATTAGGACACAGCAGATGTTTCACTGCCTCTGTTGAAAAGAGGATTTTAAGCCAGCCCATCGTTAATTTCAAATCTGAGTATAGAAAATGCTCCCTCGGAGTGTGCAGCCAATATCTTTTGGTTGTGTGTAAACGGCAGGAAGAGCTTCATTCTGATGGTTGGGGGAAATTCCCTCCCACAGTGCTTGGTATGCAAGACGTGTATCAAAACAGACACTTTTCTGTGAGATTTTACTTGCAAATTAAGCTCTATAGACTGATGTGCTTCTTGGTTCCGTAGTGTATTTTTCTTTTCATTAGCTCACACTGTATCCATATTCAACCTATTGTTTAAGAGATTCATTTAAAATTCTTAGGAGTATTGTTTCAATGGACACGAAGTCCAATATGTTATCATTCTAGAACTTTGGAGCTGCTCATCTCCATTAGAAAGCTTGTTTCCATTGACTATTCTGTCTACTAATCAGAAAACAGAAAGCCAGCCTTTTCTGTGGCATAGAAAACTTTCATGTGGTTGGCTTTAAAAACACGCATGCACACACACACACACACACACTCTCTCTTTTTTTATCACTTTACAGTGAATGCATTGTCTTTATCTGCCTTTATTACCTGCAGGCCCGGTGGACAGTGGGAAAACTGAATTGTCCTTTTTGTGGGGCCCGTTTAGGGGGCTTTAATTTTGTCAGCACTCCAAAATGTTCCTGTGGCCAGCGTGCAGCTGTACACCTCTCCAAGAGCCGGACCGATTACCAGCCAGCACAGGCGGGCCGACTAAGGAGACCATCGCCGAAATACTTGTCACATCCCAGAGCTCCGTCAGGTGGTGACAGCGAAGCTCTGCTGACGGGCGGTGCCTTCAGAAACAGACATCGCGGGCTTTTAAGCATGGCCCAAAAGAATAATGGCTCTGGGAGATTAACAGAAGCACTGTGCCTGGAGGTGCGGTCAACGTGTGTTCAGATGAAGAAGGAAAAACTGCTCTTCAAAGCATCCGATTCAAAATACCAGCTTTTTGTCCCGCAGCTTGTGACTGGCAGAGGCACCAGAAGAGCTTCCCACAGAAAATCACAGAGCTTGGATCTGAGCATCAGTGAGAAGCTGACTTTGTTACCCACATTTTATGAAATACATAGTAAGACTACCGCCTGTGCCCAACTAAATGAAACCCAGCCTGAGGACCTTTTGGACCTGCCTTTGGAATCTAGTGAAAATAGCTGTTCCTTTCACATAGCGTCCAGTTTTGATCCGAATATGCTGCTGCAGAGGTTTTCAGTGGCTCCCCGTGAGACCCAGACACAAAGAGGAGGAGGATTTCAGAGTGGTCTGGGAGCTTCTGCAGTGTGCCCTGACCATGCCAGTTCTAACGGTCTGGCCTTCCTGATGGACCTGCCCGCCGCTGGCAGGCGTACGCTGGAGGCGTCGGACCAGGAGGAGCGCCTCTCGCCCCTGGACTTTCTGCGCTCGGGCAGTTTTCCATTGGGTGCCATTCATCAGAGGCTCAGCAAGAGAGAAAGGAGCAAGTTGAAGAATCTGAGGAGGAAGCAACGAAGGCATGAAAGATGGTTGCAGAAGCAGGTAATTTTTTAAAAGAATTTACTAAAAGTTAAGTTCTACATTATAAATGTTGACGCTTGGGGAGGAGCTAACTTTGAATACCTTATATAAAAAATTGGTTTTGATCATTTTTGAAATGATATTTCTCTCTGGGTGAACTTAATTAATTATACAGCTGTCTTGTAATGGACATGTTTATCTCAATGCTCACACATGTTTAGAAAATAGTCTTTTGTGAAGTTTTTCCCAGTACTGTTAATATTTTAGAGGAACAGTAATCTCCATGATATTGAGACTAGATTGTCATATACATTTTAAATTCAAGTTAGGATTTTATTTCAAGTTAAGTTGAAGCAAAATAGTTGCTCTAAGAAAATCTAATCTAGTGACATTCATTCCCTTTCATCATGTTTAGCTTTAATGGGTATTTTCCAGGACCTTATTTAAGTGCCCACATGATCCAGGTATGGTTAACTGTGATGCTGTGAGTGTAATCCAAAGCCGGGTGGGGGAGGTCCGGCCCACGGGCCCTATAAGGCCCGCAAAATCAAAAGCATTAAGGTGAGTTAATTAAATGTTGGACCGAATATAGCAGGCTAATTTTCAAGTTGAGAATTTTGTATGGCCTGTGCAAGATGTTACAAATGTTCACATGGCCCTTGGCAGAGAAAAGGTTCCCCACCCCTTATCTAAAGGACAATTGACCATTACTATAGTTTTATGTGAGAGCATGCTTCTCTTTGATTTCCGCATCTGTACCCAGGATGGTACAGATGTTCAAGGGTGGGGTGTGTGAAGGGACTAAGGAATAAATGTTAGGTGCTGAGGAAAGCAATTAAAGTCAATGGATGAAAATTTGGAAGTTTGAGGACTAGTATATTTCTACATCAACTTTATTTTTGCAAATTGCCTTTATTATTTTCATGTTCATAATAGACTAGAGGCTTGGTGCATGGGTAGGATCCCTCGGCCTGGCCAGTGATCAGGGCCGGCCTGCGAGGGGAGAGGGACTGCGGGAGGTTGGCCGGCTGAGGGAGGCTGGTTGTGGGAGTGCACTGACCACTGGGGGCAGCTCCTACATTGAGCGTCTGCCCCCTGGTGGTCAGTGTGTGTCACAGCTACAGGCCAGTCATCTGGTCATAATGGTCACTTAGGCTTTTATAGATATAGACTAGAGGCCCGGTGCACAAAAATTTGTGCACTCAGGACTGGGGGGTGGGGAGGTCCCGGGGGGAGGTCCCTCAGCCCAGCCTGTGCCCTCTCGCAGTCTGGGACCCCTCGGGGGATGACCACTTGCTGGCTTAGGCCTGCTCCCTGGGGGATTGGGCCTAAGATGGCAATCAGACATCCCTCTGGCAGCCCGGAGGCCTCCGGGGATGTCCATTTGCCAGCAGGGAGCAGACCTAAGCTGTAGTTGGACATCCTTAGCGCTGCTGAGGAGGCAGGAGAGGCTCCCTCCACCACCACTGTGCTGGCAGCCGCCAGCCTGGCTTGTGGCTGAGCAGAGCTCCCCCCTGTGAGAGCACACTGACCACCAGAGGGCAGCTCCTGCATTGAGCGTCTGCCCCCTGGTGGTCAGTGTGTGTCATAGTGACCAGTCATTCCCCATCTTTCTGCTGTTAGGGTCAGTTTGCATGTTACCCTTTTACTATATAGGATAGAGGCCTGGTGCATGGTTGGGGGCCGGCTGGTTTGCCCTGAAGGGTGATTCGGATCAGGGTGGGGGTCCTGCTTGGGTGCCTGGCCAGCCTGGGTGAGGGCCTGATGGGTGTTTGCAGGCTGGTCACACCGCCTTCAAGGTGGGGGTCCCCACTGGGGTGCCTGGCCAATCTGGGTGAGTGGCTGAGGGCCGTTTTCAGGCTGGCAGGTGACTGAAGCTCCCAGCCTCTCCTTTTTTTCTTTTCATTTTTATTCTGGGATTTATTTACCTTCTATAGCCGTCACTGAAGCTGAGAGCCAGCTCCAGCTCTGAGGCCGAGGCTGGCTGAAAGCAGGTATCGGGGTTTGTTTAGCTTCTATAATTGAAACATTGTTGCTTTTGGAGCTGTTGCTTCAGGAGCTCAGAGCCGGGCTGCGGCAGGTGGGGAACCTTGGCTTCCTCCATCACTGGAGCAAGCAAGCCTCATGTTCACTTCAGCTGCGTGGCTGCCAGCCGCCATCTTGGTTGGCAGTTAATTTGCATATCGCCCTGATTAGCCAATGGGAAGCATAGTGGAGGTACGGTTAATTACCCTATTTGTCTATTATTAGATAGGATTAGAGGCCCAATGCACAAAATTTGTACACAGGTAGGGTCCCTAGGCCTGCCCAGAGATCAGGGCTGATCTGTGGAGCGACTGGTGGGGTGATTGGGGGTCCCCCCAACTGGCACCCGCCTTGGCTGACCTGGGGCCTGGAGGCTGGGGGAAGCTCCTGTGTTGAGTGTCTGCTCCTGGTGGTCAGTGCACGTCATAGCAACCAGTCGTTCCACCAATCGTTCCGCTGTTCCATCGATTTGCATATTAGGCTTTTATTATATAGATCAGCGGTTCTCAACCTGTGGGCCGTGACCCCTTTGGCGGTCGAATGACCCTTTCACAAGGGTCACCTAAGACCATCCTGCATATCAGATATTTACATTACGATTCATAACAGCAACATTACAGTTATGAAATAGCAATGAAAATAATTTTATGGTTGGGTCACAGCATGAGGAACTGTATTTAAAGGGCCAGAAGGTTGAGAACCACTGATATAGATAGTAATCCTTATTCATCAGTATGTTGAATATTAACATATTGCAGACCAGTAGTCTTATTGCTAGCTTTACCCAGTGGCCAGATAATTTTCTATTGAACAGTTCAAAAAACGTTTTACATAAATGTTAAAGACACGCTTTAAAATTAAATACCCATTGCATTTTGAAATTACTTATTACATATTCTTACAAGCTAATATCTTTTTAAAGTATGGTACTTTGTAAAACACTGTGTAATATGAAGGGAGAATTCTCATGATCCATCTGCAATGTGTTAACAATGTCACCAAAGCTAAAATGTAGAAAGCTGCAACTTTACATAATAGTTCATTCTTTTAAAAACAGTTAAGCAAACTCATTATTGCTTATGATCTAGTTATAGACTGAACAAAGTAAAGTTACTGCTTTAAGTGCTTTAATTAGGTTAGGTATTTTTCATCTTTCAATTAGATAGTACAATTATAATAATAGGTAACAGTTTATTATATTTTTGACTGGTTAACTGACAAGAATATTCCAGTTTGGTTTATTTGCAAGTGATGGTGTAATGGGACATCAAAGCATATATTGTAGAATGTATCAATGACTATATTTAGCACCATTATAAAATACTTTATAGTTTAATTTATTGAAGCTGTAAAATTTAAAAAAAAATATTGAAAATTTGACCTAAACCTAGATACATTGGAGATAGTCACATGTTCAGTGAATATCCAGAAAGAATATCTTAAAAGCTATGTGGAGCCCAGCAGGTGTAGCTCAGTGGTTGAGCATGGACCCATGAACCAGGAGGTCACAGGTTCTATTCCCGGTCAGGGCATGTGCCTGGGATTGCAGGCGGGCTGGATCCCCAGTAGGGGGTGTGTAGGAGTCAGCCAATCAGTGTTTCTCATTGATGTTTCTATCTCTCTATCCTTCTTCCTTCCCTTCTCTCTAAAATCAATAAAACATATTTTTTTAAATGTGGAAGGCTCTAAAATAATTCTCTAACAAATAGAAATTTAAAAGAAATATTAAAATTATACTTACGCTGTATTGTAAGTATATACAGATTACATATTTGCAAATTTAAAAATGTGTTTAATTCTTGGGTTGGGTACTTCTAAAAACCTCAGCTATCTTAGTAATCATTTTCCAGCTAGGAACACTGTTTTATAGAGTTTAGATCAGCCGTGGGCAAACTACGGCCCGTTTGAAATGAATAAAACTAAAAAAAAAAAAAAAGACCGTACCCTTTTATGTAATGATGTTTACTTTGAATTTATATTAGTTCACACAAACACTCCACCCATGCTTTTGTTCCGGCCCTCCGGTCCAGTTTAAGAACCCATTGTGGCCCTCGAGTCAAAAGGTTTGCCCACCCCTGGTTTAGAGCAAAGCAAGACTACAGTTAATGGTTTTTTCCCCCTTGATGTTTACTTTTATTCACTCACACGCATGTGATTTAGCCCATCTGCTTAGCTAATAAATGAGTCTTAGACCTGTGACAGTTCATTGATATGCTAGTATCCTAGTAGGTTTCGTTGGTTGCACAGGAGCTACAGGCAAATGCCCAATGTCTCCTTAGCAAAAAAAATTTAAAATAGAAATGGCATGAGTTGGGGATATGAGTGCACATCATGGTTTGAGCCAGAAAGAATAAAGATAAAATTTAATAGTTTTGCTAATTCAAACAAAAAGGTAAATTCTAGAAAGAGTTAATATTTGAGATGAATTAATGGCTTAGCTATTCAGCTCATCCCATATTTAATAAAGATTAGTTAATTCTATAAGCATTTATTAACTGTTTGTTTGGTATACCATGCTTTTGTATATTTTAGTACAGATCCTGTCCTTTTTTTTAATGTAGAAGGTAAGCATACAATATTTTTAAAAAGTTTTTATTAATGATAACTTTTTTGAAGTTTAAATAATTGGCTGGAAAATCTAGATTTTTGACTTTCATTTGACATTTTAAATTATTCTTGTGCAAACTAGATATACTTCTGTGGCACATACCATTATAGAAAATGTTAATGACCGCACAAAAAGTTGTTGAAATTTTTGAAGCTTAGGAATATAAATGAGATTGATATTGAAGCAGAAAATACAACCAGTTTTCAGTGGTTTTGTTCAGCAAATGTTAATTAAGCATCAATTTTGGGGAAAGACAGTACTGAGCTACATTCAGCCAACAAGCCTTTTTTAATTCAGCATAGTCTTTTTGGTTGTGTTTTTTTAAATTATCATCATGAAATAAAATTGATTTATTCTTAGAATGCAGTTCTATGATTTAAACACATGTATAGATTCATATAATAACCACCAGGAGGGGGATACAGACAGTTTCATCACCCCCAAAATCTCTGTTGTGCCTTTATAATTGTGCCTTGATTATATCTTCATTTATCGTACTCTTGTCCCATTCCTAATCCCTGAAAACCACTGTTCTATTCTCCATTACTTCATTTTTGCCTTTTTGTTAATGTTATAAAATAATAATATAGTGTTATAAAATTAGAATCACATAGTATATAATGTTTTGAGACTGGCTTCTTTTACTCAGCACAAATGCCTGTGAGATTCATACAAATTGTTGCATATATCCATACCTGTTTTATATTGCCCAATAGTATTCCATTGTATGAATTATCACAGCTTACCCATTCAGCTGTTGAAGGATAGGTGGGTTGTTCCAGGTTTTGGCAATAATGAAAAGAGCTGTTGTAATATTCATGTATAGTTTTCATTTATCTAGGGTACTCAGGAGTGGGATTGCTGAATCATGTGGTAAGTGTGTATTTAACTTTGTAAGAAACTGTCAAATTGTTTTCCAGAATGGCTATTCCATTTTGCATTCAAAGCAGCAATGTATGAGAGTTCCAGTGCTGTGCATCCTTGCAAACACCTGGTATTCTCAATATTTTTTATTATGTCCTTCAACAGATACTTGAGTAATATCACATTGTGATTTTAATTGCATTTCTCTAATGCTGTTGAACATTTTTATGTGCTTATTTTTTTATTTGTATATATTCTTTAGTGATGCACCTGTTGAAATCTTTTGGTAATTTTTCATTTGGGTTGTGTTCTTTGTGTTGACTTGTAAAAGTGCTTTATATCTTTTGGATCTAGTATTGGATATGTGAGCTGCTGGAGAGTTCTGAGTAGCTCCAGGCGGGGCCTGCAGTAGGAGCTCAGTAAATGGTTGCCGAGTCGGTGAACTGAACAAATAAATGATGTATTTAATGTTTCAGGCTGGTAAATGATTTAAGGGTAGAGGCTAACAGTGCTTCTTAACCCTGCGTGGCTGCAAGGTGAAATCCTTTCGGGAGCTCTTAAAAATGCCATGCTTGAACTCTGTCAGATTATGCTTTGCTTGGTCTAGATGGCGCATCACTATGTGTATTTTTGTACATTAAATAAATATACTCTTTCAAGTGATTCCAATGTGTAGTCAGGGTTGAGAATTATTGGAAAGAAGAAGATCAACAAAAAGGAATTAGTGATTTAGAACTGAGTTGATAGAGTCCTTGACAAATGATTTGTTAACAAGAGCAAAGAGAATTAACCTGGTGGCTGTAACAGGGGAAAGACAGCTGTAACTAGGAAGCAGACAGAAAAGGAATCAGGAGAAGTACCAAACTGGGGAAGACAAGATATTTTGACCTTATATTTTCCAACAACCTTGTATAGATCCTTGCTTGTAGTAAAATACATTATAAGTATCCATGCCCAAATACATATGTTCAGATAGCTTGTCTTAGCCTGGTATTAAGAAAATGAAAGTTTGACTAGGAGCAAGGGGGAGGGTGGGAATGGGATGGAGAGGTGGTGGTGGTGAAAGTGAAGATAGCAGCTGTTAACATTTATTGGGCTTTACTCTATGCTAGGTACAGTAAAGGGTGGTTTACTTGTATTGATTTTCATGAGCTGTTAGGTTGCTGGAGCATGGGAAAGCTCTGATGACGACAAGGTTTGAGCAGCTGGAGAGGAGAAGGAAGGCACTGGGGCAGAAGGCAGCTGGGAAGTAGGAGAACTGCCGAGATGCATGCTATCCTTTCCCAAATTTAGTGTAAGGTCAACTTGTTTGGGGAAGGGAAAAACAGTCATCAGTAAGCTAGACCCAGAGAGACAGAGAACTGGAGCTGATCACCTAGGACGGGGCTTAGTGCCCCTGGGTGTGACAGTTAGCACTAGGCTGTGCCTTCAGCTCTCTCAGCCTTGTGTGCTCTGGAAGGACTGTGCCTGATTTGCATTCTAAACCTTCCCATTTGGCTTCATGGACCTCATTAACCAAGGTAGTCACTGCCCACCTGTTGTCTCCCTCATTGCCCCATTTCAGCCCTTACAGGGTTTAAAAATCACAGTCACTTGCTGGCAGTGCCTTCATGTCCTGTTCAAACCTCCTTAAAACTGATGCTGAGATGTTATTCTTGTTTACTCTTCTCACACATGGGAACCTCACAATATCAGCTTCCATGTGCCCCCCAACTGGGAAGGTGTAGTTGGAATCCTCGCCCTCACTCTGCATGACCAATTGTAATTGCTGTCACTTGAGCTTTCTTTTATAAAGTAATATTTTAGAGTTAATATTCAGTTTTAGAAGCAATATAACAGTGCTAGAGAAAGTATAGAAAGCTGAGAAATACCATTACAGATCAATTGAGTGGTTACCCAAGATGGGGAGGGAGAATATGAACTGGGGTACTGTGTTGGGGGCTCCAACTCTATTGGTTATATTTTAGTTCTTCAGGTGGATAGTATTATCACAGCTGTTCCCTTCTGTTTTATTTCATTTCATATTGTCTCCAATATCTTATAATACATTGAAGAGTCAATTATAAATCATACTACCCCAATAATGTCATTCCCTTTTTATTCATTACTTTTGCTACAAAATCTTAGATCATTCATCTTTGTTATTCTGGTTGTGAAGTGGCAAGCATCAATAGATGGTATAGCAGGTATTCTTTTACCTAAAAGGCTCCATTTTTTAACAGTCGCCCTATATAATAAAACCCTAAAATGCAAATTGACCAAACAGCAGAATGACCGGTCTCTCTGACGCACACTGACCACCAGGGGGCAGACGCTCAATGTAGGAGCTGTGCCCTGGTGGTCAGTGCGCTCCCACAGGGGGAGCGCCGCTCAGCCAGAAGCAGGGCTCACAGCTGACAAGCGCAGAGGCAGTGGCAGGAGCGTCTCCTGCAGCGCTAAGGTCCCCTCAGGGATGAGCAGGCCTAAGCCAGCAGTCGGACATCTCCCAAGAGGTCCTGGACTGTGAGAGAGTGCAGGCCAGGCTGAGGGACCCCCCCCCCCCAGTGCACTGGGCCTCTAGTGCTTTTATAAAACTTCATCAAAATAAAATTGAGTAATAATCCATGAGCAAAACTTTCCAGTATATATATATATATATATATATATATATATATATATATATATATCTGTGCTGCTCTGGAATGTGCTATCCTGCTCCAAAATTCTACACTTTTAAAATCCTCACCAGAGGACATGTTCATTGATTTTTGGAGAGAGGGAAAGGAAGAGGGGGGCGGGGGGGGGGGAGGAGAGAGAGACAGACAGACAAAAAGAGAGAGAGATCGGTTGGGGATCGTGATTTGAACCCACAACCTCAGTATGTGCTCTGACTGGGAATCTAACCCATGACCTTTCAGTGTACAGGACAACATTCAAACCAACTGAACCACACTAGCCAGGGCAGAATACATGTCTTTTAAGAGACTCTATGGAGTGCTAGTTTGTAAAGGTGACATGGATCATCTTGTTTTCCAACACCAGAGGGCACCAAATTTTCTCTTGTAGCAAAACAGTCAAAATCATTTTTTTCCACTAAAGAATTTCATGTACTGGGTAGAATATGGAAGAGCATATTTTTAGTCTCTTGAGAGATTAAAAAGAGTGAGATGTGCTTTGTGAAAAAGAGCTTACAAATCATAGTAAGGCTTTCTCTTGCTGTGATCAGCTAAGACTCTGCTAGTGCTTTTACTAAGCTGCCTTTCAGGGATATTTATTCTGTTTGTTAGAGGTATCGCTGCCTGCGATAAATGACTTTGAAGGAGCTATAGATACTCCATCTGTTCTGGTTTTCCCTTTCAGGTGGCATGTACAATTTTCTGGAAATAGGCATATCCTCTAAATTTAGAATAAAATCAACAGCAAATCTTGTGCTACAGGGTGGAGTGGGGTGCTGGCAGAGGGGAGTGAAATGATATAAGCCAGTAAATCTTCTTCCTCAAACTGTAACCTGACAACCAAGGGGTCCAGGCTGCCTGTCACTACTTGAGCCAGTTAAGCAGAGGCAAGGTTGAATCATATATGAACTTTATGCCAATAATGTCGGCAGTATGGGAGAGCAGCAGGTCATCCACAAAAATCTGCTCTGCACCCCACCATAAGCCAGCTGATTGTAACATGTAACACACTGTAAGATTGGTGTGCATGCCCTGGCTAGACTGTGGGCCTCTACAAGGCAGGGCCTGTGTGTCTTTCATCCTAATACTTCACAAGTCCAGCTATCAGGTAGGCAGTTAGTAATTGTTTGTTGAATGTGATATAAAGTGATTTCTAATTTCCTCCTCCTCCTTTTCTTTCATGACTGAATTGGAATAGTTTGTTGAAGATCACTCATGGATCTTAAGTGCTCTAATCATGAAAAATAACATAACTAAGAACAAGTATAGTTGAGTGCATGCATGTTGAAGTGGGAGGGAGGGCCTTCTCAAATGGAATATTTACTCAGTTTTATTATAAAGGAAATTCCAAAAATAAAGTTCTGTCTTTCAAAGCCAGTACTAAGAGAATGGTACTTGAAGTAATGATAATAATTTTGTTTTTTATTACTTTCAAAACCCTAAATTCTGAAACTGCTGTTTATTAGCTGTGTGATTAAAAAGAAGACTACTAGGTACTTTTGACATATTATTTCTAATTTGTACAACAACCCTTTCATATAGGTATGCTTATTTTATAGACAAGGAGACTGAGGCTTAGAGAGGTAAATTATTTTAATGTGAGTCATTTAGCAAGTAAGTGGTAGCATTGGCAAGAACACTTTTGTTAATGTTTTAAAATAATCACAAAAATGAAATGTATACTTTAACAATATGTTGTAATTGAATAATAGTTCAACTGTGACATATTGAAAGGAATATTATTGTTATTGACATCAAAACAATTTCTAAATAATAGTCTATAAGAGATTATTTTGTCTATAGATTTATTATCCATTTCTTTTTTTAATCCAACCACCACTCCCCCCACCCTAACACACACACAGACTGGCACTTAGCAACGTGATTCTGCTGGGCTGGTGCCAGGCAGCCTCATTTAACAGGATGTCACTCCTCTGCTGACTGCTCCTGAGTGTCTTCCTTTGAGTTGCTGATATTTAGAGATGTTGATGTAAGTTTTTCTTTTTAAGGCTACTTTCCTGCATTTGCATTTCTTTATGTATCAATTAGCATATACTGGTATATATAAGAGTTCCTGTCTGCCCACATGTTTCTCATGTTCTAATTTTATAAAATATTTACTTTGGGGTTTTTTATGTATTGTGTAAATAATGATTTACTTTGTTCATTTCTCATCACATATGTTTATTCTTGCTGTTAAAGAAGCAAAGCATGTTAAGAATAAGTACCTTTTCAAATTTTACTTTCAAATAAAACTTGTTTTATCATATTTTTAGCATTTATTAGGATATGTGCCTATATTAGGCTTGTTTTCATATTTTATAGTTTTATCAGACCTGAGTTTTTTTTTCTTTCTGAAAAGTATCTAAAAAGTTGTAAAACTAAGGTGACTTTTGATTTGAAAGGTAAAATTTGGATAACTGAATGATGTAAACTTGTTGTTGTTTAATTGCGGATCAGTGAATGCTTCAGCTCATTAAAATAAACATATTCAGCAATGTAGCCCCAGCCGGGTGGCTCAGTTGGTTGGAGCGTCATCCAGTACACCAAAAAGTTTGTGGGTTTGATTCCCGGTCAGGGTACATACCTAAGTTGTGGGTTCGATACTTTCAGGGCGTGTATGGCAGGCAACCTATTGATGTTTCTTTCTCTCTCCCTTCCTCTCCTTCTAAACTCAATACAACATATGCTCAGATAAGATAAAAAAAAATATTCAGCAATCTATAAAACAGGAATCAGAGAAAGATGAAATTTGCATAAAATTAATTGTTCAGAAATAAATCTTAGAAGTACTCTTAAAGGCCAGTTAATCTTTGTGAAATCAAAAACATATAAATATATATGTGCATGTATATATGTCTGTGTAAAAATACTTTTTTATGCAAATAACAATTAGTAACTGTTGTGCCCAGATTTCAAGGTTCCCAGGACCCCCAGGGAGCCCGTCAGTCCGATGCAAAAGCAAAGAGTCCTTCATTTCGAACTAGTTCGGCTCCCCGACCACACTCACCGATGCAACGGTAGCCCAGTGGCCGAGAGAGAGAGGCCTGATGGGATTGTGGGTTTTATAGTAAGGGCAGGGGAGGGGACTGTGGGCCCCGCCAATTGGCCAGGCGCGAGTCGGGTCTTGTTACACAGGATGTGGTCATATTGATGGCGTGCACTTCCCTTGATTATCATTGGCTAGTCCAGAGAAATCCTGGGCGTGGCCAGCAGGGGCCTGGGCTTCTGGGAAGAAGGCACTCTCCTGAGCACATGGCGGCCGCCCCAAAAATGGAGGACCCAGGGCAAGATGGAGAGCACAGTCCTCGCCCCCCAAGGGCGAGCTAAGCCCGGGCTCCAGGGGCCAGTCCGGTTGCCGGCGGTCCAGCAGATCGACCAGTCCCAGCCCAGACAGGAAGTCCACATCCTCCGTCTTGTCCCCGGGGTGCTGGCGATCGCCTCCTCCTCCATCTCCTTGGGCGAGGGCACACGCCCCTCCCCGCCGCCGCATGGGTCCGGTCAGGGGCGGCGGGCGGGTGGCGGCCTGCGCAGGGCTCCCGCCCTGGGCTGGGGAGTCGGTGCCTGAGGCCGCCAGCTGTGTGGTCAGGCTGTGCCTCATGGGGCCCGCGGCCGGCCCACGTAGGCGCCGCGATGACTTGCCCTTTCAGTAACATTTCCCATAAGTAAAGGAAATCAAGATCATAGGTTTTAAAGTAGAGCTTTATTCTATACTGCAGCTAAATTATAGTATTTGAAATAGTTGCAGATCTTTTGATAGTTCCTTGAGGGCCTAAATTAATACATACCTTTATCCTTTACATTTGTGGAATTTAATAGGGTTAGAACATGCCTGAAGATAGGTGCACCCAATGAGGAGGTTGGCAGACCTGGGGATCATACCACTGTAACCAGGGCTTGGCAGAATCCACATGAGTGCCAGGCTATTTAGACAGTCACTTCAACGGGTGAGACTGGGTTGAAGGCCAGCGGTAAGCCATGCCGGCGTGTAGTAAGCATGAAAGTGTCCAGAAAAGAAGAAAATAGTTACTAGGGGTGGCCGTAAGAGGTGGGGGAAGAGCCTAGTGACACAGAGGCCATTCAGGTTAGGGTCAGGGAGGGACCCAAGACCCAGATGAGGGACTCAGCTCTCTGCCCTCGGACTCCCTTTCCCAAGAAGATTGGGGTGAACAAGGCAGGATCTAATACGCCTGAGGAGCACAGTAGGGAACCTGGCCAGGTGGCAGTGGGAGGGGCAGAGGTCACGGCCCCTGTTACAATTGGAGTACGTGTAAAGGTAGATTAATTTAATTGATACAGAATTTACCAGGTGACCGAAAAATACACAGAAGTACTTGGAGGTGCAAGATAAACCCATTTATTTTCAGATGTTTCACATGAACTAGTACAGTGACTCAGGGTCACTTCTCCAAATCCTGAGTGAGTGAATATGGAGGAGGCTTTTCCCTTTATACCCTTCGGTTTGTTTGTTTTCTGTTTCCTAACTACCAGGCTTTTGTGGTGGGCTTCCACAGCCGCTCCTGACTCAGTTAGATGGGGAACTTAGACTGTATCTAAATGCCTGGTCTGGGTGGTGTCAGTGACCTCCCCTGGAGCTAAGCTGTTACATTCTTTGTGTATGACCCCTCTGTAAATTGGGAGTAATTAGGAAAACAGGTCTTGCTAGACCAGATTGTGGAGAAAGGGGCAGTGACTTAATTATAGGCCATTAAGAATATACATTAGGTTACTGGCACAGATTCAGATTACTAGCCCCCAAAATACCTTATTTTCTCCATCAATTATATTGATTTAATTGATTTTTTACTATAGTGATGAATCAGTATTGCTCTGACCCTGAAGCTTGAAGGTATTCTCACATTCTGCATGTATAAGAATGGCTAAAATAAAAAGAAATAGTTTTTTTATGCCGTGAGGCTACATGATGATTGTCAGAATTTCTTTTTTCAGTGTTCTTTGAACTCCTTTAACCTGAAAGATTGATTTCTGGACTAAATAGATCTAACTTTGTTTCTTGACTCAGTAGTGGGTGAAAACCTGCAGTTTGAGAAACACTACTTTGAAGGTTATGGACAAATTGTGATAATGTTGTTTTTTGGGTTTTTTTTGTTAATCCTCAGCCAAGGCTATTTTTTCCATTGACTTTTTTTAGAGAGAGTGAAGAGAGAGAGAGAGAGAGAGAGACAGACAGACAGACAGACATCGATTGGTGGCCTCCCACACAGGCCCTGACTAGGGCTGGGGATCGAGCCTGCAGCCCAGGTATGTGCCCCTGACTGGAATCAAACCCGTGATTCCAGGGCCAACGCTCTCTCCACTGAGCCAAATCCCTAGGGCATGACTGTGCTTCTTTATCTTGGAACCCGAATCCCATGCTGCCGCTCAGAACAAGTCAGTTTACAAGTGTTAAAAGTCATTGGAGCCCTAGCCAGTTTGTCTCAGTGGATAGAGAGTCAGCCTGCGGACTGAAAGGTCCCCTGTTCGATTCCCGTCAAGGGCACATGCCCGGGTTGCGGGCTTGATCCCCAGTTGAGGGTATGCAGGAGGCAGCCGATCAATGATTCTCTCTCATTATTGATGTTTCTATCTCTCTCTCCCTCTCCCTTCCTCTCTGAAATCAATAAGAATATAAATAAAGTCATTTGATTTGCCTGCCTGTTGCTGTTGCTGCTTTTCCTCAATATTGCACAATACTTCTTAGGAGACTAATCGCCTAGCACTAGGCAGAAAAAAATAAACAAGTAGTTCAAGTGAGGAATTCAGTTCAATATGGGTTTGCTGTGTAAGACCCTGCCATGTGTCAGGCATTCTGCTAGGCACTGGTGTACAGGAATGTATAAACATTATCTTTTTCTTGGAGAATGTAGGATACTAAAGCAAGAAAAGTGGAAATAAAGTATAATGATGGGAATCTGAAGAGGGTGCAGTGGGGGTACAAAAGAGGAAGTGATCAGTTCTACCTGAGAAAGATAGAAAATGTTTCACAGGGATTGAGAAGTGCAAGTTGGTGGTTACAGAATAGTCATGGGGATGTAAATTACAGCCTGGGGAATATAGTTAATAATATTTTAATGCTATGTAAGAGGCCATGTGGGCACTGGAAATATCAGGGGGACCACTCTGTGGGGTAAGGATTGTCTGGCCACTTTGCCATATATTTGAAACTAATACAGAATGATATTGAGTGTAAACTGGAATAGAAAAAAGAAACACACAATTAGGTCATGAGCCCAAAGAATATAATGACCTTAATCATAAGTACTTGAGGTACATTGTAAAATAATAAAAAATGGTAAATCATAGAAATATACAACATGTTTCACAGGGGCCATAATGCCTGAGCTGAGTCTGGTAAATGAGATGTTACCTTGGAAGATGAAAGGTTTTTGCTGGCTAGACAAGGTAGTGAGAGCAATGTGAAGAAAAGTACAGAGGCATGAATTAGCCTGGTTCTTTCTTTGAACCTCAAATAATTCAGTAGGACTAGACAAAGACTAGTAACCTCATGGAGGGGGACTCAATGACAGACGTGTAGTCCATGCTAAGGAGACCTTCTGGCAACAGAGAGGCCCTGACAACAGGTTTACATTTTAGAGAGATTACTCTTCTGAGCATACTGTGGAGCCTGAGATAGTTGCCTGGAAACCAGGAGATCAGAACGTAGACTAGCAAATAATCTGGCAGGACTTTAAACAAGAGAGCATATTTAGGAATGGAGAGAAGCATAAGAGAAATGCAATTTAAGAAATATCCTTCAGTATTAAAATGTTTACTTCAAAGCTGAATTAACCAGAGGTATACTAATTGTTTATGGTAGGAACTGAAAATTGATCATCCTCAATTATCCGTTAAAGTACCATATCACTAGGAGAATTGTCTCAGCCAAAGATTACTATAATTTCAGCTGAGTTTGATATTATTAATTAACTAGAGGCCCATGGGGAGCGGGCCTAAGTCGTCAGTCGGTCATTCTTGGCGCTGCCGAGGAGGCTGGAGAGGCTCCCAACACCGCTGCTGCGCTCGCCAGCTGTGAGCCCGGCTTTTGGGTCAGCTGCACTCCCCCTGGGGGAGCGCACTGACCTCCAGGGGGCAGCTTCTGCCTTTTGTGTCTGCCCCCTGGAGGTCAGTGTGCATCATAGCGACCGGTCGTTCTGTTCAGTCAATTTGCACATTAGCCTTTTATTATGTAGGATAATATGGTTATATCTTCTGATTTGTCCCTAGAAAGATTTGAGGAGGAATTCAAAAATGCATATATAGTTATATTTTTAAGTAAGGAAATATGGAGGATAAGCAAGAATAGCTAAAATAAGATGAAGCTATGGGTGAAATTAGTACACAAAATTTACACAGCCAGTACAGTGAGGGAAATGACTTAGATACACAATTTATGAAGTAAAAACTAGTTGCTTTGGAAACCAGTATTTTTAGTATTGCTGAGAAGTCATCTCCCCTAAGCCTCTCATAAAAAGGACATTTGAAGTAGAGAACCATATTCTCAGTAGCTTTTCTTGTGGTAAGTGGGAAAATAAATTTTGGAGAGTTGTTTCTATAATGAACTTTTATGTAAAGGCCACATCTTCATGCCAGATCTGCAAGGAACCAAAGTGTCATCAAAGTGTTTATTATTTGGTGGCATCTTTCACTAGAACTCCTTGAAGGCAGTGATATTTTTCACTCATATATTTACCTGTCCCCTATTTGGAGCTCAGTAAATTTTTATTAAGCAGATCTAGTGAAGGAGAAAAATACTTGAAAGGCATTAAAATACTACTTTTGAGAAAATTAAACTACATTGTGCTTTTAAGAGATAAGAAATAGTACACTATGCATTACTGTAAGGAAGCCTAACAACTTGATTTTTAGATGTATTTTTACAGTTGCTGAGGGAACTGTCTGAATAAAGACCCAAATAAATATATTCATAGCTCTCATCCATTCATCCAGGGAGTGTTTGAGTTATGTCATGTTGTGTGCCAAACACTGGGGATACAACAGAGAGCAAAACAGGCATGGCCCCTGCCCTTGATGGAGCTCAGTCTATCAGTGAAGATATCAAACAGGTAAATACTATACAGTGGGGCCTTGACTTACGAGTGTCCTGACTAACGAGTTTTTCAAGATACGAGCCGTCTCTTGGCCGATTTTCTGCTTTGAGTTGCGAGCTAAAATTCGGGTTACGAGCCAGCTTCAGATACCCCACCGCTAGTCGGTGCAGCGAACTCACAGTGAACGCCACAACATCAGCCCAGCATCACGTGTCTCACTCGTTCACTTTTTGATTTGACATACGAATAATTGGAGTTACGAGCTCCGTCACGGAACGAATTAAACTCGTAAGTCAAGGCCCCCCTGTACAATGTAAAGAATGTTATAGTAAGGGAGACGTGGGGTGATTGAATACATACGGCAATGGAGTTTAGGAGTCCCAGACATAGTCCCTGAAGAAGTGATGTTGTACTGAAGGAAGCAGGGTTAACCCGTGGAGAAAAAATATTCCAAGCCGAGTACCACAGGGAGTTCAAGGTTATATTATCTTGCTGATATTCTAGTCACCAATTAAGGACAAGTCCATGGGCTTTACCAGTAACCAAGCTGTAGGTTGTGCCTTAGTACAATAAATAATTTAGATTATCTTAAAACATGGTAAATAACAATGGTAACCTTTGATTGAGTAATCTCATCTCTTAAGGTACTTTTCAGGGTCTTAATTTATTCTTGGGATATAGTCACTATATGTCCTTATAAACTTACAGAAAATTAAAGCTATCCTGATGTAAGAATGGTGTGATTTGTTTTCCACGACTCTAAAAGCATAACTGTTTAAAGGACATATAGACTGGCTTATATAAACGACGACAAACCGGGAACAGGCCGCCTGAGGCGTCACCAATGGTCAGTTAGGTAGTGCTTACCTCATCACACTTTCTGCAAGAGTTTCTGCTTTTCTCCTGAGGGCACTCTTCCATTCCTTCCTGTGCTTACAGCCTGAATGTTTATATCTCTTGCCATGTACCTGAAGAACTACTCATAACATTTCTCTCTTTCTGTCCATGTAGAATATCTATTCATTTATATATTCTCTATAACTAGATTTATACTGATAAACTTTTAACTGTTTAGTCTTTACTATAATACAGGAAAAATGCAGGCTTATTGTAAAAAAAATACAGAAAGCAAAGAGACAAATGGAAAATAAACTCTGATCCCACTAGTAATAATTTCTATCAACCTCTTTATAAATTTTCTATCATCTATATTTTTTATATTTTGTCATTCCTTTTTACAAAATGAAGCCAAATTGTATCTTAAAAACTGCTTTTCTCCCAGTAATTATATAATATCTTCTCATGGTAGTACATAAACTCCTGCAATGTTTTAAATAATTGAATAGTCTTTAAATGAATTATCAAAATATATTAAAATATACGCATATATTTTAAGTCTTTATTGAATATATTTGTTAGGCAGTGATTGAGCATGTTTAAATGGCATCCTTATACTTAATGTTATTATGTGTATCCAGGATTATTTTCTTAGAATAAATTCTGGAAATAAAGTGATCCATCAAAGGATATGCAGAATTTAAGGCTGTTGATAACTTATTGCTAAATTGCCTTGTGAAAAAATTATCATATGCTGTATAAATATCTGTATATACTGTGGACTATTAAAAAACATTTTAAGACTTCTCACTTAGTGAAACAATGACATTATAAGATAATATTAGAAAGTAAAATTAAATAGGTTAAATAATAAAAAAATTATTAAAATAGCATTAGGGAAATCAGTAGAATTCTTTGAAGTATAAAAAAGTGTGTGTGGTGTAGGCTTATTTAGTGCTTATTCTAGAAGTAATATTTCTAATTTTATAGTTTCTGCATTTACTCTTCTTTAGTATATGAAACAAATGGGATATACGGTAAACAGATTAACAACTGCCCAAATTCAAGGTCTGTGTCTCTCCAGAGAAAAGTGCAGGGTGCCTTCCTGGCAGTGATGTTTAAGTGATTAAGTGACACATGCCTCATGCATTAGAAGCTTCAATTGTGACGGCTGCTGTTGAAAGGAAAGTAAAATAAGAAATTTAGTAAGCCCTTGGGAGGTGAGAAAGGTATAGAATACTGGGAAATGAGGTTGAAAGACAATATGATATCGGTTTTCTTTTATTTCACTTGTTACCCTTCCCTCACCCAAGTAACACGGAACAGCATAAATTACTATTCCAAACTTTCCATCTGGACACATTGATTCTGAATTTTATCATCTCCAGTGACATTGAAGATTTTGGAAACACAATGATTTTACTAGACCAAAGGGGAGAATTAAAAAATCAAATGATTTAGAGGAGTTATTTATTAAAGGTAATGAAGTCCACTGGTCAAATGTAAATTATTTAATATATATTTGCTCTGCATGCTTTCAAGTTTAAATGTAGAAAGTAAACTTAACTTTGTGTCATTGTGTAGTGTACATACAAAGTTCTGTTTTTGTTTCATAAAAAAAAAACCCACAAGTGTCACTTAGCATTTTCTTCCTTGTCCATGTATAAACACCTTGTCTGAGCCATCATAGCAAGAGGCCATTTATTATTTGGTGGCATCTTTCACTAGAATTCCTTGAAGGCAGTGATATTTTTCACTCATATATTTACCTGTCCCCTATTTGGAGCTCAGTAAATTTTTATTAAGCAGATCTAGTGAAGGAGAAAAATACTTGAAAGGCATTAAAATACTACTTTTGAGAAAATTAAACTACATTGTGCTTTTAAGAGATAAGAAATAGTACACTATGCATTACTGTAAGGAAGCCTAATAACTTGATTTTTAGATGTATTTTTACAGCTGCAGAGTGAACTGTCTGAATAAAGACCCAAATAAATATATTCAACTTTATTTATATCTTTTTAAAAATTTTGTTAAATTTTTAATTACAGTTGACATACAATATTATATTTGTTTCAGATGTGCAACTTAGTGATTAGGCATTTATATAGCTTACAAAGTGATCCCTCAGTAAGTATAGCAGCAGTCTGACACCATACATAGTTATTATGATATTCCTTATTCTGTACCTTTTACATCCCCATGACTGTTTTTATAACTGGCAATTTGTACATCTTAATCCCTTGAACTTTTTCACCCATTCTGCCATCCACCCTCCCATCTGGCAACCATCAATTGGTTTCTTCTTTGTATCTATAAGTTTGTTGCTCTTTTGTATATTTTTTTTAGATTCTACATATAAGTGAAATCATATGGTATTTGTCTTTGTCTGACTTATTTCACTCAGCATATTACCCTCTAGGTCCATCCATGTTGTTGCAGATGCCAAGATTTCTCTTTTTTTATGGCTGAGTAATATTCCATTGCACATATGTAGCACTTCTTTATCCATTTGTTTATCGATGGACGCTTAGGTTTCTTCTATATCTTCATATGTACTATTAATGCTGCACTGAAGAACATAGGAGTGTATATATCTTCTTGATTTAGTGTTTTGGATTTTCTTGGGTAAATACTCAGAAGTGGAATTACTGAGTTATATGGTAGTTCTGTTTAAAACTTTTGAAGGAACCTCCATATTGTTTTCACAGTGGTTGCACCATTTTATAACTCACCAACAGTGTTTGAGGTTTTCTTTTTCTCCACAATCTTGCTAACCCCTGTTTGTTGATTTATTGATAGGCTTCATTCATTGTGGTTTAATTTGCATTTCCCTTTAGTGATGCTGAGCATATTTTCATGTCTACTGGCTATCTGTATATTCTCTTTGGAGAAAAGTCTATTCAGGCCCTCTGCCTATTTTTCAATTTAATTATTTTTTTGGTGTTAAGTTGTATGAATTCTTTATATATTTTGGATATTAACCCTTTATCAAATATATCATTGGCAAATATATTCTCCCATTTAGTAATTTTGTCTTTTAGTTTTGTTAATGGTTTTCCTCACTGTGCAATAGCTCTTTAGTTTGATGTAGTCCCATTGGTTTATTTTTTTCTTTGTTTTCCCTTGCCTGAGGAAACACATCCAAGAAATTGTTATTAAGAGTGATTTCAAAGAGTTTACTGCCTAATTTTCTTCCAAGACTTTTATGGTTTCAGGTCTCACATTTAAGTATTTTATCCATTTTTATTTTATTCTTATATGTGATAAGGTTGTCTTGTTTCATTTTTTTGCATGTATCTGTCCAGTTTTCCCAGCACCATTTATTGAAGTGACTGTCTTTACCCCATTGCATATTCTTGTCTCCTTTGTCATAGATTAACTGACCATATACAGGTGTGAGATTATTTCTGGGTGCTCTATTCTGTTTCTTTCATCTACAGATCTGTTTTTATGCCAGTACCAAAGATTTCTATGGCCTTTTAGTATCGTTAGATATCAGGTAGCATAGTACCTCCAGCTTTGTTCTTCTTTTTCAAGATTGCTTTGGCAATTCCGAGTCTGTTGTGGTTCCATATAAGTTTTAGGAATATTTGGTGTTCTAGTTCTGTTAAAAAAATGCCATTCATATTTTGATAGGGATTGCATTGAATCTGTAGATTGTATCATGCACTCATTGCCCAAAGCAGTCTCTTTCTGTCCCCATTTATCCCCACTTTGCCCATCTCCACCTACCTCCACCCTCCTTTTCCTCTGAGTATCACTACACTGTTGTCTGTGTCTGTGTAAATTCTCTTTTAAATATTATATTTTTATCATTTAAAATATTAACTTCTGGTAAACTCTTCTATACATCTTACATTCAAAATGTTTAAAACAACATTGAGTTCCTGTTTTATTTCCAATTCTGTACTCAACTTTTTAACATTCTAGAACATCAAATATTCTCAAAAATTATGTGACTATATTAAATATTTCTCATCCATATCTCCTTGTTGAAAACTTAGGTTGTTTCCAAATTTTAATATATACTGGCATCCTTGAATCTAAATCTTTGTGTTCTGAATATCACAGCTACTTTTCTTAATCTAAATTCCTAGGAATGGAATTGTTCAGATCTTGGTTACGTTCATAGTACCAAACTGTAGCCTAGAAAGATTGAACCATTTTATCTTCTTACCAGCAATTTATGAATATTCATTCACTGCATATTTAAAAATGCTTGGTAGCCCTGTACAGAGTTCTGCCTTGCTTACTGTTAGACCACTTCAGGGTATTGTTGCTTGGATTTGGACTTTTACATCTGCTAGTTATCTCTACAGTTCCTAGAGCTAATATGTAGGCTAAGGTGCCAAAGCAGAATTACTAGCATAATGATATCATCTCAGACGGGTATCAGCAAGAGACCAGTTTAATCATTTTTTTAAAAGGCAGAAATTGCTAACTCTTATATCATGCTTACTATATGACAGGTAAGCACTTTACCTCTATTAGCACATATTAATCCTTGCCACAGCCCTTGTAAAGGTTATACTGTTAGTATGCCCTTTTATAGGTGAGGAAACTGATTCACAAAGAGATTCAGTAGTTTATTCAAGATCTGAATTCGGGGGACTAAAACCAATGTATTTATGCCCAGGAAAGATGTATTAATTTATTCATTTGCTTTTATTGAGCTAAATAACATTTATTTATTTTAGGTACAAAAAGCCTTCCAAATTACTCAGAATCTACTATCTCTATGTTTGCATATATTTAAGTAGAATAATTTTGCGCATACCGTAGCTGTTTTTAATGACACTGTTCTCTAAACAATTTCCCATGTCAATAAATACAGATCTATATCAACATTTTATTGGCCATGTAGTATTCATTATGGATGAAATAAAATGGATTATATGGTTTGTAGATATACCATCATTTAACTGGTCCCCTTCTTTGGTCACTTTGATAACAAACACATAGTTGTTGGCTGATGTAACTTATTCTGTGCAAACATCTTCAGTCTTGTAATTTCCTCAGGATGAATTCCTCGAAATGACAATTGGTAGGTATGTGTTGCTTAACATTGCATCCTTGCTCCTGTCCAGTTGCTACCCTATCATTATCTCCTTGATTGATATCTTTTAGGTGGACATCCCAGTTTTAGCCAGGAAGTTTAACATCTTCTCTGTAAGAGTCCTCCATGTTCTTAATATTCAGATTAGTTTTTTTTTCCCCCAAACTCATATCAGCCAAAATTTTTATGATTTGAAGGATTATATGGTTATTGGTGTTTTCTGAGTGTTTTGTTTGTTTAATTTTGGTTTCAGAGTACTTATTATTGCTTCCTCTACCGGTAAAACATAACAATATTTTTTAAAGAAAGGATTTGAGTATTATTTTTACTCATGGAGTTAAGGTCTCCCAAGAGCATCCCAGGTGTAGGAACTTTGTAAATAATATACTTTAGGTCTTGCTACTCAAAGCCAGGTTCATTGACAAGTACCATCAGCATCACCAAAGAACTTATTGCATATACACCGTCCCAGCCCCACTCTGCCTTCTGAATCAGAATCTGCATTTTAGTAAATTCCCAGGTGATTCATGTGCTCTTTACTATTTGAGAATCATTGCTTTAGGCTATTCTGTTCCCAGCTCTTATTTGTCATTTATACACAGCTCACTTTGCTCCTGGTAGTAATTGCTTTTGCTATACGTTGCACTTTGCTGTGTGCTAGTAAACACTGGCCTTTCTTTGAAAAAACTTGCTATTTTTTATGTGTCTAGCTCAAAACAAGTATCATTCCATAGTTGAGTTAGAAGCTGTTGTATTGATTTTGGCATTTTAGAGCTAGCTGAATTATTAATTTGGCTTCGTTTTACAGACAGAAACATTTTAAAATCAAAGATCTTGTGAAACCTAGTGCCCTCTCATGAAGCGGTTAGCCTTCTCTTACAGATATGCTAGTGCTAATGAATTTTTTATAATAGCTATAAATAAGTAACTATCATCCTAAAAACAAGCATTATGTTTATCTGAATATGCTTACTTTGCAAATTCATTGTTTCAAAGAGCTCAAATGTGCATTTAAAATGAGAAACATGATAAATGTTTTTTTTTGAGATTACAGTTGTTTGCTGAAATAACAAAATATATTTTTAGATGTTGCCTTTTCAAATGTTACACAAAACTGCTAAAGTGCTGCTCATCCATCAGAACATAAAGGTATCCTTCACTCTCTAAACTCAGGAACGAAATAGATTTGAACACATTTTTTAGAGATACACATTTCAACTTCAAATTGCTCTAAGGGATATTATCTATATACTAGTGGCCTGGTGCACAGATTTGTGCACAATGAAAGGAAATTAATTGAAAGAAATATTTTAATATTGCTATTTGCACTTTCTCTATAATTGAAGTGTCAGAGATGAAAGAAAATTAGTAAAATGTATATGAAAATAATATATACATTTATTAATAAACAATAACAACATGATATAACAACAACAAAGACATGATATATAAACAATAAAAACATGATATAAAAACATTGATAAAGCCGAAACCGGTTTGGCTCAGTGGATAGAGCGTCGGTCTGTGGACTGAAAGGTCCCAGGTTCGATTCCGGTCAAGGGCATGTACCTGGGTTGCGGGCACATCCCCAGTAGGAGATGTGTGGGAGGCAGCTGATCGATGTTTCTCTCTCATCGATGTTTCTAACTCCCTATCTCTCTCCCTTCCTCTCTTTAAAAAATCAATAAAATATATTTTAAAAAAAACATTGATAAAAACAGTGACTGATAAATTGATTAAACTTATTCTAATATCTCCCTGTATACCACATTAAGAGTAAAAACACTTTCAGAGTGCTTGACTAATTTCCCTTGTGATTAAGTATTTACAACTTTAATGTCACATGGTCTTCAAACTTAAGAGAAAGCAACATATAACTGCCCATCTGAAAACAGGTTCAGGTAGTAATATTCCTACTTTTTTAGAGTTTGTCCTTGTGATTTATTAGTAGTCATTGCAAATGCTGGCATCACGGGAAACTGTCTTTTAATTAATTTAAATGGGAGGCCAGTGTCAGACGGGGACTTAAGAATATCAATAAAAACAATCAAATTCAAGCCTGAGTCCTGGGTACCTGCTGGCGGCTGGAGGGAAGCCCGGGTTCTGGATGCCAGAGGGAAGCCGGTGCCAGCAGCTGGGGGAAAGAAGGCCTACTCTTGCACGAATTTCATGCATTGAGCCTCTAGTATAGATACAAATGCCTAAGCAACTGTTCAACCGTCCAACTGGTAGCTGTGATGCACAATGACCACCAGGGTGCAGACGCTTTAACCAGTAGCTATGATGTACACTGACCATCAGGGGGCAGACGCTTAATGCAGGAGCTGCAGAGCTGCGATGACTTGACAGCTGCGGTTCTCTGGTGATGCACCCAGGACCAGAGAGCAGGGAGGCTGATTCGGGGGTGCGTCATTCTAGAACTGCCCTCTCGCAATCCAGGACTCCTTGGGGGACGTCAGAGAGCTGGTTTCAGCCCGATCCCTGCAGCCAGGCCGAGGGACTCCACCAGTACATGAATCCGTGCACCGGGCCTCTAGTGTTATTATACTAGTATATAGGCTCCTCCTCCTCCATAAAGTTATTACTATTTACAATGTGTGTGACATATGATTGAAGGGGTAATTTTTTGCTGAGGGAATGAACCCAGAAAATTATAGGCAACCAGCAGCTAGAAACATCAGAGTCCTCACTAAAAGGGATGCTGTGCCCTCAGACAATTACCTGTTATCAAAGTTGTACCACTTGCTTTCCCTGAATTGTTGCAAAGGTATAAGATGGCTTTCTGCTACAAGTTTAACTAAACTGTACAAACTTTTAAGAAAATCTTGCTACTAACAAAATTTAAAAAATGCAGAGTAGAAAAGCTATGAAATCAAAACTAGGGGAGGAAAATAGATGTAACTTGGGATAGGGATAGAGCAGATGAATATTTTATGTACCTATACAAAAATAGGACCACATTCCCATGCCAGGATTTTTCTTTGCTTTTCAAAAGCCACCCAATGGTAATACATCACAAAGAAGTTTAGGAATATTAAAAGGGGCTTTATGCATCTCCATTGAAAAGGTACAGTGGAGATTTAGTAATGTGTCTTCAGCAATTAATGACTGTGTAGTATAAAATTTTATTTCATCTTCCATTGATTGATTGCAGCATTTAAAATACATTGTGCACTGAAGCAAGGTGTTTGTTTTTTTTAATACCCATTTATTCACAATATATTTCCCTGCCATATTCTTTTATTTTTTTCATTAATTTGATTGGGGTGACATTGGTCAATAAAATTATACAGGTTTCGAGTGTACAATTCTATGATACATCATCTGAATATTATGTGCCCACCACCTAAAATTTAATCTTCTTCTGTCACCATATATTTTACCCCCTTTACCCTTTACAACTGTCCTACCTGTTTCCCTCTGGAAACCACTGTACTGTTTGCATGTGTCTATGAGTTGTTTGTTTTCTTGTTTGTTCATTTGTTGCTGTCAGTTTTGTATGTATTTTTTAATCCTCACCCAAGGATATTTTTTTTTTACATTGATTTTAGAGAGAGAGAAAGGGAGAGAGAAAGAAAACATAGGTGTGAGAGAGAGACAACAATCGATTGCTTCCTGTACATGCCCCAAATGGGGATTGAACCCACAACCTAGGTATGTGCCCTGACCAGGAATCAAACATATAGCCTTTTGGTGTATAGGACGATGCTCCAACCAACTGAACCACATGGCCAGGGCTATTGCTTTCAGTTTTATATCCCACATATGAGTGAAATCATGGTTCTTGACTTTTTCTGTCAGACTTACTTCACTTAGCATAATATTCTGAAGATCCATCCATGCTGTCCCAAATGGCAGTATTTTCTTAATCTTGTCACTTTCGACACTTTGGACGGGACAGTTTGGTTGGGGGTGGGGTGCTGCCTGTGCCTTATTAGAAGTTTAACAGCATTCCTGATCTCCATACATTAGGTGCACAGGCACTAATAGCACTCACATTCCCAGTCATTCAGTCATGGCAGTAAAATGTTTCCAGTTATTGCCCAATGTCCCCTTTGGGCAAAATCATCCCAATTAAGAACCATTGCTCTCCAGTGGTTCTCAACCTTTCTAATGCCGCAACCCTTTAATACAGTTCCTCATGTTGCGGTGACCCCCAACCATAAAATTATTTTCATTGCTACTTCATAACTGTAATTTTGCTACTGTTATGAATAGTAATATAAATATCTGATATGCAGGATGTATTTTCATTGTTGGCGACCCACAGGTTGAGAACCGCTGCTAGACTATTTTGCATCCTTTGTGAAGGATAGAAAAGAATACAGGTTTGCAGAATGTTCACAGTGGGGAGATAAGTATACCATAATCTTATTTTTGTAGGAAAAAAAAGTCATGCACACACATCAAAAACAAAATTGAAATCACATAAAATACTAACAACAGCTATCGTGGTTATCCATGATAAAGTGTGACTTGGAGTTTTATTTCCTTCATATTTTTCTTGCATTTATTATTTTTTAATTAGAACGATAACGTCCTCTATATCATATTCAGTCATTTAAGTGGAAGATACAGTGTCTTAGTTTGCTTTGGTATTTATAACAAAAATAACGTAGGTGGATTAAACAAGTATTTGTGTCTCACAGTCTGGAGCGTGGGAAGTCCAAGATCAAGGTGCCGGCACACTCATTGTCTGGTGAGAGCTTGCTTCTCGGCTCCTAGAGGGCCATCCCCTGCGCCCTCACGTGTTAGAAGGGGCAGGGGAGCTCTCGGGGCCCTCCTGTACAGAGGCACTAACCCCGTTTCTGAGTTAACCCTCATGGCTTAAGCATCTCCCAAAGGCCCCACCTCCAAATATCATCAGATCAGGGGTAAGGATTTCAACATATGAGTTTGGGGGACACATTTAGTCCATAACATACAGGTAATTTCCACAAATTGGGCAACATTTAAAATTTTAATTTAGACTATTATACACAGCATTATGCTTTAAAGGCTTAAGTAAATATTGTATGTGAACTGAGTTTTTATTGATGTCCATGGAACTAGAATAAAGTATGTGCCTAATATTTTCTTTTTTTGCTTAACCAGTATAAAGATAGTTATAAACTAAACCACTATTTTAGTGAACTAGATTGTTCTACTTTCTGCCTGTTATGTTACTTATCAAAAAAGATTGCTTATTCCCATAGGGGAGGTTAAAACTAGGCCACCACACCGTAGATACAATAGAGTGAATAAGATGTAACTTTTTTTAGTCACATGTTTCTGACTAGCCTAAAGAGGCATAATGTGTCTCAATTATTCCTATCTTCTTAGAACTTTGTTTTATTTAAAAATAATAAGTTGGCAATCTCAGCTGTCTTTTTTCTTCACCTCACAATGACACAAATGAAAGAGAACTTCATCCACATCTCAGGAACATCTCCAGATTTACACATACTCTCCTACTCCCCATCTATAACCGTTCCCCTTCCCTCCCCAATCAAGAAAGAAAATTAAAATGCATATAGATTTAGAGTATGAGGATAAGAAAAGAGAATAGATTAGAAATAAGGAATTTAGAAACTAAATTGATTGTAAACATTGCTAATTTATTAAGCATATTAAAATATCTCCTTCATTCAATTGATACTGAGTGCATACTACATAGCAGGCAATGTATCCATCACAGAGCGTACAGTCTCATGGCAGTGGCACACATTAATCAAGCTCTCATACACAAATATGTAAAATTCAAACTACAATAAATGTTGTAATGGAGAAATGCATGTTGCTATGAGAGCACATAACTGGGGACCTATTTTATTTTTGTTTGTTTGTTTGTTTGTTTGTTTATTTATTTATATTTTTGATAGTTCTGCAAAGACCTTTATTGGATGGTGCCCTTGACCGGAATCGAACCTGGGACCCTTCAGTCTCCAGGCCGACGCTCTATCCACTGAGCCAAACCGGCCAGGGACTGGGGACCTATTTTAGATTAAGGAGTCAGAAAAGGTATTCCTGAAATTATATCTTTATAGTTTTGGAGTTCAAAAAGAGGCCAGGGCTAGCGTTATAAATCTAAAAGTCATTTATATACAGGTAGTGGCAGAAGCTGTGGGTCCTTTGCCTAGGGAAATTATATAGATTGGAAAGGAAAAATGAGGAGGCAGTTTAGAAGTAAGCCTTTAAAGAAATCCAACTTCATAGGAGATAAAAGAATGATGCACCAAAGAGGAAGAAAAAATATTTTATCATAAAAATCAAGAGAAGTGACATATATTTAAAGACATTTTTAAATATTAAGAAGATAATGATCAACAGTGTCAAATGCAACCAAGAGATCAAGAAAGATGAAAACTTAAAAATATCTATTAGATCTAGTAACAGCTAAAAATAAATTGAAGAATATTTGCCAAAGTGAAAAAATTTAGAAAGCAAGTAGAGACAGTTTGAGAAGTTAGGCTCTGACAGAAGGAGAGAGAAGGAAGGTGGTAGCTAGAACAAAGTGCAAGACTAAGAATTCTGTGTGTGTGTGTGTGTGTGTGTGTGTGTGTGTGTGTGTGTGTGTGTGTGTGTGACGCGAGAAGCCATTGGAGAGAGAGAAGGCCTACATGCATGGAGAATTTGAAAGGAATGGTGACTGGTGGAGGTTTCAGTAGAGTCATATCAGAGAGCCAGTGGCTTAGTCAAAAAGACCAGAATTCTCCCCACAGGTTTGACACTGGAATTGGGAAGAGCCTACCGAGAAGAGAAGAGTATAATACAATTTAATGATTAGAGAAACATTTAGAGTTTTATTTAAAAGATATTTTTAGAGAAGCCTTGGTTTTAGTGCTGAATTAGATGATTTTCTAAATTTTCTTATATTCCTATTATGTGCTTAGAAGGATTCAAGGAAGTCTCTACCTTGTCTCTCTAAGATAAGCTAAGAATCTTAAAGATTGTTTCCTTTAGCAATGTTTTCCAGTTAACTGAATCTATCTTTTTTATCCTGGCTCTTTTACATTTACAATTTCCATTTGGGTTCTCTTTCAAATTCACTTTTTGTTTTATTATATTTTTTATTATTTTTATTACATTATATTTTTATTATATCTTGTTTTGCCTTATTGACTGTATTCCTCTTTTAAATTCTCTTTTAACATATTATTTTAAAATTTTTATACATTTTTCAGTTACATGTAATTCTTCAAAGGTGAATTTTTCCTTTCATACATCTACTTATACTTTTTATTGGCAGTTTGTTTTCTGGCATACTTTGTAATTTTTTACTATAAGCTTACCTTCAGTAGAAGTTGTTTCTGTGTGAATCTCAGGGGCCCTGAATTTTGGGAAATTGGGACCAGTTTTGTGTTTGACTTTGCTGTGGTCTTATGGCTTCCACTAGTTTAAGATTTAATGTTATTTTTTTCTATGCACCGTTTCCCAGCTTCTTGGGAAGTACTAATTCAGACCTCACACCCACAAGTAGTGCAGATCTGACATGCTGGTATTCTCTCTGCTGACTCTGTCTAGAGTAGCTTGCTCTGTACCATATTCCTCAGACCAAACAGCTTTTCTAGTTTGCAGCTATACATAGAGCCTAGATATCCTAATCTATATTTTCAATGTATATGTTAGGTTTTTGAACACTTTTTTTAATTTAAATTCTTTATTTTTTAAAGTATTACACAAGTCTCCTTTCCCATCCCCATTGACCTCTCTCTGACTGCTCCCACCCTCCCAGCACATGCCCTCACCCCTCTACTGTCCGTGTCCATTGGTTATGCTCATATGCATGCATACACATCCTTTGGTTGATCTCTTACCCCCCGACCCCCAGCCCCTGCCTTCCGTTTTAGGTTGGGAGGTGTGTTCAATGCTTCTGGCTCTATTTTTGTTCATCAGCTTATGTTATTCATTATATTCCACAAATGAGTGAGATCATGTGATATTTATCTTTCTCTGACTGGCTTGTGTCGCTTAACATAATGTTCTCCAGGTCCATCTATGCTGTTGCAAATGTAAGAATTCCTTCTATTTTTACAGCAGTGTAGTATTCCATTGTGTAGATGTACCACTGTTTTTTAATCCACTCATCTGCTAATCGGCATTTAGGCTGTTTCCAAATCTTAACTATTGTAAATTGTGCTGCTATGAACATAGGGGTGCATATATCCTTTCTGATTGGTGTTTCTGATTCCCTAGAAGGGGGATTACTGGGTCAAATGGGAGTTCCATTTTTAATTTTTTGAGAAAACTCCATACTGTCTTCCATAGTGGCTGCACCAGTCTGCATTCCCACCAGCAGTGAAGGACGATTCCTTTTTCTCCACATCCTCGCCAGCACTTGTCCTTTGTTGATTTGATAATGATAGCCATTCTGACAGGTGTGAGATGGTACCTCATTGTTGTTTTGATTTGCATCTCTTAGACGATTAGTGACTTTGAGATGTTTTCATATGTGTCTCGGCCTTCTGTATGTCCTCTTTCGAAAAGTATCTATTTAGACCCTTTACCCATTTTTTGATTGGATTGTTTATCTTCCTTTTGTCAAGTTGTATGAGTTCGCTACAAATTTTGGAGATTAAACCCTTGTCAGATATAACATTGGCAGATATGTTCTCCCATGCAGTGGGCTTTCTTGTTGTTTTGTTGATGGTTTCTTTTGCTGTGCAAAAGCTTTTTATTTTGATGTATTCCCATTTGTTTATTTTCTCCTCAGTTTCCACTGCCCTAGGACAGTGATGGCGAACCTATGACACGCGTGTCAGAGGTGACACGTGAACTCATTTTTTTGGTTGATTTTTCTTTGTTAAATGGCATTTAAATATATAAAATAAATATCAAAAATATAAATCTTTGTTTTGCTATGGTTGAAAATATCAAAAAATTTCTACATGTGACACGGCACCAGAGTTAAATTAGGGTTTTTCAAAATGCTGGCACGCCAAGTTCAAAAGGTTCGCCATCACTGCCCTAAGAGCTATGTGGGTAAAGATATTGCCATGACATATGTCTGATATTTTGCTGCCTATGGATTCTTCTAAGATTTTTACGTTTAAGTCTTTTATCCATTTTGAATTTATTTTTGTGTACGTTGTAAGTTGGTGGTATAGTTTCATTTTTTTTGCATGTATCTGTGCAATTTTCCCAACACCATTTATTAAAGAGACTGTCCTGACTCCATTGTATGCTCTTGCCTCCTTTGTCAACTATTAATTAAGTATATTGGCTTGGGCCGATTTCTGGGTTCTCTGTTCTGTTCCATTGGTCTATATGTCTATTTTTGTGCCAGTACCAGGGAGTTTTGAAAACAGTGGCTTGGTAATATAGCTTGATATCTGGTAATGTGATCCCTCCAATGTTGTTCTTCTTTCTCAGTATTTTTGAGGCTATTCTGGGTCTTTTTTTAGTCCAGATGAATTTTTGAGAGTTTATTCAAGATCTGTGAAATATGCCATTGGCATTTTAATGGGGATTGCATTGAATCTATAGATTGCTTTGGGTAGTATGGACATTTTAATGATGTTGATTCTACCAGTCCATGGACACAGTATATTCTTCCATTTGTTTATGTCTTCCTCTATCTCTTTTTTCAATGTCCTGTAGTTTTCCGAGTACAAGTCTTTTACCTCCTTAGTTAAGTTTATTCCTAGGTATCTTAATTTTTTTGGTGCAATGGTAAATGGGATTGTTTTTTAGTTTCTCTTTCTGTGAGTTATTAGTGTATAAAAAAGGTATAGATTTCTGGGTGTTAATTTTGTATCTTGCTACATTGCCAAATTCATTTATTAAGTCTAGTTTTTTTTTATGGAGTCGTTAGGATTTTCTATGTACAATATCATGTCATCTGCAAATAATGACAGTTTTACTTCTTTTCCTTTTATTTCTTCTTCTTGTTTGATTGCTATGGCTAGCACTTCCTGCACTATGTCAAAAAGGAGTGGTGAAAGTGGACATCTCTGTCTTGTTCCTGTTCTTAAGGGAAATGGTTTTAGTTTTTGCCCATTGAGTATGATGTTGGCTGTAGGTTTGTCATATAAGGCTTTTATTATGTTGAGGTATGATCCCTCTATTCCCACTTTGCTGAGAGTTTTTATCAGGAATGGGTGTTGGATTTCTTCAAAAGCTTTATCTGCATCAGTTGATATAATTACTTTGTCTCTCAATTTGTTTATGTGATGCATCCCGTTTATTGATTTACAGACATTGTACCAGCCTTCCATCCCTGGATAAATTCCACTTGGTCATGGTGTATGATCTTTCTAATGTAATGCTGGATCTGATTTGCTATAATTTTGTTGAGGATTTTAGCATCTATTTTCATCAGGGATATTGGCCTAATTCTCTTTCTTTGTGGTGTCTTTATTAGTTTTGGGATTAGGGTAATGCTGGCTTCATAGAAAGAGCTTGGAAGTGTGCCTTTCTCTTTAATTTTTTGGAATAGTCTGGGGAGGATAGATTTTAGTTCTTCTTTGAATATTTGGTAAGACTCCCCTGTGAAGCTTTCCAGACCAGGGCTTTTGTTTGCTGGAAGTTTTTTGTTTTTTTTTAATTATTGATTCAATTTCATTGGTAGTTATTAGCCTATTCATGTTCCTGATTGAGGTTTGGAAGCTTGTATTTTTCTAAGAATATGTCCATTTCATCTAGGTTGTTCAGTTTGTTGAAGTAGAGTTGTTTGTAGTGTTTTTACAATTCTCTGTATGTCTATGGGGTTGGTTGTTACTTTACGTCTTTCATTTCTGATTTTGTTTATTTGGGTCCTCTCTGTTTCCTAGTGAGCCTGGCTAGAGGTTCATCAATCTTGTTTATCCTTTCAAAGAACCAGCTCTTGGTTTTATTGATCTTTTGTATTATTATTATTATTTTTTTTTGGTCTCTATGTCATTTATTTCTGCTCTGATTTTTATTATTTCCTTCTTTCTGCTTACTGCAGGCTTTTTCTTGTTGCTCTTTTTCTAATTCTTTGAGTTGTAGTGTTAGATACTTTATTAATAGTTTTCCTTGTTTTTTGAGATAGGCCTGTAGAACTATGAATTTCCTTCTCAGGACTGCTTTCGCTGTGTCCCATAGATTTTGGATTGTTGTGTTTTTGTTATCATTTGTTTCCAGGATGATTTTTATTTCTTCTTTGATCTCTTTGATTATCCAATCATTGTTTAGTAGTCTGCTATTTAGCCTCAAAATGTTTGCTTTTTTTATTGTAGTTGATTTCTAATTTTATTCCATTGTGATCTGAGAAGATGCTTGATATGATTTCCATCTTCTTGAATTTGAAGAGATTGCTTATGTCCTAATATGTGGTCTATCTTTGAAAATGTCCCATGTGCACTTGAGAAGAATGTGTATTCTGTAGCTTTGGGGTGCAGTGTTCTGAAGATGTCGATTAGTTCCATCTGATATAGTGAGTCATCTAGGATTGCTGTTTCTTTGATGATTTTTTGTTTAGAGGATTTATCCAGTGGTGTCAATGGGGTATTAAAGACCCCTACTATGATGGTATTGCTGGCAATCTCTCCCTTGATATCTTCCAGAAGTTTTTTAATGTATTTGGGTGCTCCTGTATTGGGTGAATATATGTTTACCAGAGTTATATCCTCTTGTTGAATTGCTCCCTTTAGTATTATGAAGTGGCCCTCCTTATCTCTTGTTCTGGCCTTCACTTTGAGGTCTAATTTGTCAGATATAAGTATTGCTACCCCAGCTTTTTTTTCTTTTCATTTCCATTTGCCTGAAAAAAAATTTTTCCATCCCTTCACTATCAGTCTTTGTGAGTCCTTTGTTTTGAGGTGGGTCTCTTGTAGACAGCAAGTATATGGGTCATGTTTTCTTATCCATTCAGCTACCCTATGTCTTTTGATTAGAGCATTTAACCCATTTATATTTAAGGTTGTTATTGATAGGTACTATTTGTTGTCATTTTTATTCTTTATTCCTGTGTTCCTTCTTCCCTTTCTATTTCTTCTTTTACACCAGTCCCTTTAGCATTTCTTGCATTGCTGGATTGGTGGTAATGAACTCCCTTAGCCTTTTTTTTTTGTCTGTGAAGCTCCTTATTTCACCTTCAGTTTTGAATGATAACCTTGCTGGGTATAGTATTCTTGGATTCAGTCCTTGCTTTGCTCTGTATATTTCATTCCATTCCCTTCTGGCCTGATGTGTTTCTATTGAGAAATCAGTTGTTAGTCTAATTAGATCCCTTATAGGTAACTTTATGTCTCTCTCTGACAGCCTTTGAGATTCTTACTTTGTCATTGATGTTTGCCAATTTAATTATCATCTGTCTTGGTGTGGGCCTTTTTGGGTTCATCTTGTTTGGAACTCTGTGTGCTTCTTGTACTTGTGTGCGTTTTTTCTTCCCCAAATCAGGGAAGTGTTCTGTCATTATTTCTTCAAACAGGTTTTCTGTTCCTTGCTCAGCTTCCTCTCCTACTGGTACCCCTATTATTGATCCTTCTTTATTTCCTGTTGATTCTTACATGTTGTTGAATTTGTCTTCCATCCTTTTCAGCATCCTTGTAACCAGTGCTCTTTCTCTGATAAATTGCTTGCCTCCATTTCATTTATTTCCTTTTCTGGTGCTTCCTCCTTTTCTTTCATATGGGGGTTGTTTCTTTGTTTCCCCATTTTTGCTGTTCCTTTGTGATTGTTTCTATGTATTAGATCATACTGCTATGCCACCCCGATTTTTTGAGTTTGTCTTATATAGTTCATGTTTTGTGTGACCCAGTAGTGCAATCTCTCAGGTCTTCTGGGCTGGGTATTCTAAGGATGCCCCCTACTTGGGATATTAGGGTTCTTTTGGTATAATTGGGTCTTGAGTGTTGCTGTCCAGTTCGTGGATAGAGTCTCCTCTCATGGTGTCTGGTTATGTGGCTCACTTTCTACCACCTTGACCAAACAGCACAAAATACAACTTGACAAGACACAACACAAAAGGAACAAAACCCGAATGTACTCATGACACCAATAACCCCAATAAAAGTGACCACCAGAGAAAAGGGAATTAGGAGAGAGAAAAGAGAGCAAAGATGATATCAAGGAGAGAAAATAAAAGGTATGAGAGAAAATAAAAATAAGAAAACACCACAAAACAAACAGATAAACCAAAAAATGCAAACAACATACACCCACAAAACAGGGATGGGAGGGAGGACAGAATCAGTAGAGGCAGAGCTTATATACAGAAAGTAAGGTTAAGGAATTGAATGAATAGGGGAAGGACCACGGTTCAGTATAGAGGAGGTAGAAAGAGAATGAGTGGATAAGAAGAAAAGGAAAAAATAAAATAAATTAATTACAAAATAAATAATAAAAAGATAAAACAGCCCTAACAGGTTTGGGTCAGTGGATAGAGCGTCGGCCTGGGGACTGACGGGTCCCAGGTTCGATTCCGGTCAAGGGCATGTACCTTGGTTGCGGGCACATCCCAAGTGGGGGGTGTGCAGGAGGCAGCTGGTTGATGTTTCTCTCTCATCGATGTTTCTAGCTCTCTATCCCTCTCCTTTCCTCTCTGTAAATAATCAATAAAATATATATTTTTAAAAAAAGATAAAACAAAAATATATGTATATTTTTTAATTTATTCATTCATTTTTGGAAAAGGAGAATAGAGGAGAGAGCAGGTAGGCTTGAGTTTATTGAGTGAAACTAATTAAACAATTAGGAGAAGAAGAGAGCATGAGAGGAGAGGAAAAGCAAGCATACATTTTTTTAAAAATGACTATTAGAGAAAGAGAAAGGAGAAGGATTCATGGAATTGGAACAGGGGAGAGGAAGTTAGATATATGAATAAGCCAACAGAGACTACAATAATAATAATACATCAGTAAATCAGATAAAGAAGATCAGTTTTTAACCAGGGGTAAAAAGAAAGGAAAGAGAAAAACTGAAGTGGGGACAGGAAAGTGGAAAATATGATGGAAGAAGAAGTGAGGAAGAAAAGGGTGGAAAAAATAAGATAAAATAATAAAATATTTTATTTTTTAAAACAAAAGATAAAGAAGTGAAGTGTCATTCACTTCAGCTGAGTTTTAATGCCCCATGGGGGCTAGTTTAAGACCCCACTCTTCTGTTCTGTCTGCCACTTCTGTTTCCTGTAAGGTAGTTAGCACCTTGTTGAAGTTCCAAGTGATCCACAGCTCCTCTGTTTGTATGCAAGCAGGCGGGACCAATCTGCCTGCTGTCAGTGTTAATCTCTCAAGCTTCTGTTTCCAACAGGGCTTTAGGTGCTGTATTGCTTTCCTTTTCCGGGGACTGAGCCCCCCTTTTCAACTCAGTCCCTGAGGGCTCTTTAGGGCTATTCAAGTCTTTCCTTTGTACAGCTCAGGTTGTAGTCTGGGTCTGGCTGTATTGGCTGTCTTGAGGCTGCTGGGAGGGGCTGGCTCTTCAGGAGTAAAAGAGCTGCTTAGATGTCTCAGTGCTGGGCTCCCAGTCACCTCTCCCCCATCCACTCTCCTCCACAGCCTCTCCCATGACTCCACAAACCCACACCTCCACCACAGTGAGTACTTGTATTTGAAAGGTCTTATGAACTGGTTTTATCGAATAAAGACAAAGATAGCCGAAACCGGTTTGGCTCAGTGGATAGAGCGTCGGCCTGCGGACTGAAAGGTCCCAGGTTCGATTCCGGTCAAGGGCATGTACCTAGGTTGCGGGCACATCCCCAGTAGGGGGTGTGCAGGAGGCGGCTGATCGATGTTTCTCTCTCATCGATGTTTCTAACTCTCTATCCCTCTCCCTTCCTCTCTGTAAAAAATCAATAAAATATATTTTAAAAAAATAAAAATAAATAAAAAAATAAAGACAAAGACAAAACAGCGGCAAAACAACTGTTTCTCCCTGCCCGCCCCCCCTGCATCGCATGGCTCGGGCAACTCTTCAGGCCTCCTTTCTGGGCTCAGCCTCTTTCAGCTGTGGACTTAGATCTAGAACCCTCTGCTGCCAGCAACCCTGTGGACCTCTCTTCCATAGTCGGATGTTATGCCTGTCTCCAAGGGACGCGGACTTGGTGCCATGCAGCTTCCTTCTGACCTTGTCCCGGTGGTCACACACGTCTCTCTCTCCCGCCCAGATCCCCGATTCTACCATTCTCCTGGTGTGCTGTGCCCCTCCCGGCTGTGAATGGTCTCACCAGCTGTGTCTACTTCGCCAATTCCAGATGGATGTTACTCAATTTAGGTGCCCCGTTTATCTGCTCTGGGATAAGGCTCAGTACATGTCTACCTATTCAGCCACCATTTTTTCCTTCCGCCAGGTTTTTGAACACTTTATGTAGCTTTATTTTTTTAATTAGCACTTGAGTGAGGCTTATTGCATTAGCCTGTTTTCCCATATTGACCAAAAGTGTTTTTTGGGGAATATAGAAAACTCTTCCAATTGTTTCCTAAAATGTATTTTTGATGACCGACATGGAAGTGTTATCCATGGGGAGAGATCCTCATCTCTACCAGTTGCTTGTAGGGGTGGTCTTCTTACAATATCCCAAGAAAATGAATTTTCAGAGACTCACACGAGTGGATGAGGTGTTGTAGAAAGCTTTATTTCTGTTGAATTACACCCCCGTTTCCAAGGTCCCACTTCCCCTTGTCCTGCCAAGGAAGAAGTGTAGCTTCTGCTTCAGCAGAGCTAGAATCAGAGACAGTTTCCAGAGTTTCCTCTCCATGTTGGAGCCGTCTAGTCCAGATCAGGCTAGCTTAGCTTGTGTTCCTTGCTGCAGTCCATCAGTCAGTTTTGTGTGGGGTCAGCAGGGCCACATGGCTATAGAGGAAACACAGGCAAATGCAGAAAAGCAAATTCCTTTAGTTAGGGGATTATCTATTCCCAAATTTTTGCAGGTTTGCAGTGACCCTGCCTACCTTGGGCAATGATCTCTGTTTCCAGGTTTTGACTGAAGGCATCTTCCTCCCTATGTTGTACCAGTTTTACTGTGCATGCATCTATTTCCCTTTGTTGGACCCCTTTCCCCAGTGGTCTGCAGGGAATGGGCTGGTGGTTCCCTGGGAGTGCAACGTTGCAGCTTCCTGGTGAAGCTGCCCAAATGACATCCATAATATCTGGCTTTCTCTTTGCTCCTTTCCTATTATTAGTAACTAGCTAATTACAGAAGCTAGTATATATTAGAAATGCAAAACTATCAAATTTGGAATATGCATTTGTACAAATTTGAAGTCATATTCTGATACTAGAAATACAGATTCTTATGACACAATGACATAAAAATTTACATTTTTTAAGAATCATAAATGAAAAGAATTCTGTAACATTTATGTCTGTATATTTAGAGTAGCTTTCATGTGCCATTCCTTAATTACTGCTATTTTCTGATAACTTTAATAGCTAAATTTTTTCCATAACTAGCATGGACTTTATATCAAATATAGAAGGAGTTCTTATCATTTGCAACAGCATGGATGGAACTGGAGAGCATTATGCTAAGTGAAATAAGCCAGTCAGAGAAAGATAAATATCACACGATCTCACTCTTTTATGGAATATAATGAACAACATAAACTGATGAACAAAGACAGATCCAGAGACAGAGAAACATTGATCAGACCATCAGTTTATGTGAAGAGGTTAAAAGATATAATGAAAAGATGAGGGAGGGAAGAATTTGTTCTAGGAATGAATCATAGTCCACAAAGTCAGGTATTCAAGAAATGTAATTTTCAGTATTTTTAACTAAATGTTATTTGTACTTAACAAATATGTAATGGATATTTGCTGAATGAATGAATAAATGAGTAAATTTAATTTTTTTGAGCCCTCTTTCTGTTGGAGACTAGAAACTAAATCTTAATCAATACACAACTTTTTCCTCTCCTTTCCCCCTAGGTATGTGTCCTCAGTTTCTAGGTCAGCATAATGAAAGGTGTAATGAATATTTGGCGTGGTTGACACCTACTAAGCTGTCTGCATGGTTACTTCACTTTCTTTCTTGTATTGAGTGATTGATTGACAGTACTTTAACTGTCCACTCAGTGCTAAGTCAGTGCTATCTTTTGCTGCTCCTTCTGTGCTAAGCATGGGAGAATTCTGAGACCTTGCTTCCTCCTTAGACTATATTCTAGAGATTGGAGGTTGTGGGCTTCCTATCAAAACCCAAAATCTGATGGAATTTCTTATCCTGTCCATTATTCTCCGATTTAGGTGAATATGTTGCATAGTGTTCTCTCAGAGATCCTCCAGATTTCTGCCCAAATCCCAAAGAATCTTTATCTAGTATATGTTGAGCATAGGAGATGGGGAAAGCAGAAGCAGGGAAAAAAAAAACTTCTTTTCTATCATTTATACTCAGAATCCTGGCTTTTGAAAATCAAATGCCAAAAATTTAATAATTTCTTTGTTATTTACATACTGTTATGCCATCCATTCCTTGAGGCAATCAAACATTATCTATTTCTGCCTGAGTGGAGAAGAAGGGTCATGGATAACAAGGTCCTTGAACAGAAAACACACTGGTTAATATATAAATGGAGGAGCTTTTTTTGCTACAAAGATACACAGAAAATAAAGAAGTAAGTAATACGGCAGGAAAAGAGGCCCAAGAGCTTTAGTAAAGAAGAAAGAAGACTGAAAGAACTCTTTACTCTCTAGTAATGAGTGACAGGCTGTGGTTTTGAGCAGCTGCATTTAGTGGATCTGGAACTGATTGACAGCTGTAAGGATTGGCACTGGAGGCTGAAAAATGGCTTTTATTATAGACGTGTTCACTCTCCATGGTAGCTCATAGCCCAATGGGACTTCTCACCTGCCTGGAGCCCAGAAACACGGATCTTTGACTTCTTTTTTAAAAACTTCAAAAGAAGTTGCGAAATGCAAATAAGAATAAAAATGTGAACTCAAAGGATATGATTATTTTAAGACTTAAGAGGGCAAAAATCAAATTTTTCATCATAAAACCAGTGCCTCCTCCTTAACCAAAATGAAAATTAGCTGTTGCTGATTTTGGTTTCAAAATATCTTAAATTTTCAAGGCAACCACTCTGGTTCAGGTCCTTGGTACCCCATTCCTTAATTACAGCCTCTTTCTGCCACTTAAGACTCACATTCTTATAAATATACTAGAGGCCCTGTGCACTCGCCTGGCCTGTGGGGATCAGGCTAAAACGAGCTCTCCCACATCTCCCAAGGAGTCCCGGATTGTGAGAGGGCGCAGGCCAGACCGAGGGACCCCACCAGTGCAGGATCGGGGCCAGGGAGGGATCCTGGGAGGGCTCCAGGGCATGTCTGGCCTGTCTCACCCAGTCCTGATCGGCCAGACCCCAGCAGCAAGCTAACCTACCGGTTGGAGCATCTGCCCCCTGGTGGTCAGTGAGCATCATAGCGACTTGTCAAACAGTCAGAGGGACAGTTAGCATATTATATAGAGAGAGATTTTTCTTCTATATATATATAGGTTTTTCATATATATATATATGTGTAGTTCTTTTTAAAGAACTAGTTCTTAGGCCTTACTAGCTTGATACGTTCACTGCAGTATTCCTAGTGCCTTGTGTATCGGTGCTATGTACTGAGTTGTGTCCTCTCAAAATTCATCTGTTGAAGCTCTAACCCCCAACAAGATAGGGATTTTAGGAGATAATAAAGATTAAACGTGGTCATATCATAGGGGTGGAGGGGGTGGTCACATAGGATTGTTGGCCTTGTAAGAAAAGGAAGAAAGATCTCTCTGCATGCACAGAGGAAAGGCCGTGTGAGCGCAAAGAGAGAAGGTGGCATCTGCAAGCCGGGAAGGGAGCCTTCCTCAGAACTCACCGTATTTGACACCCTGATCTTGGATTCCCAGCTTGAAGACAAAAATAAATGTTTGCTGTTTAAGCTACCCCGTCTGTGGTATTTTGTTATTGCAACCTGAGCAGACTAAGAAAGCCTGAAATAATGCTTATTAACTCACTCAATAAATATTTATTGATTGAGGGGGAATTAGCAGTGCTGTGTTCAGGAACATAATGAAACTTCCCAGGCTAGCAAGGAATGGCCTCTACTGTAGGCTTTGCCGATCATAGTCTCTCACCACTGCTTAGTTCTGCCAGGTAGCACAAAGCAGCCATCCACAGTACAGAGGCAAAGGAGCATGGCTGTGTTCCAGTGAAGTTTTACTTACAGAAACAGGCAGCAGCCTGTCTTTGGCCCATAGTCTATCACTTGCCCAGTCCTGATCAATAGCAACTGACCCACCTTATCTCTCCAAGGAATATTCCCTATTCCTTATTGGAAAAACCCTGTGTAGTCAGACTGACAGGTGCCTCATCCTCACTCTCCATGGTTTCCCCATACTTTCCTCTTAACTCAAATTTCCTTTCCACTCTCACCCTTCATTCCAATTTCTATTCTTCCCTCCAGGTCCAGGAGTTAAGAAAAAGTAAATAAAGCATAATCCATGCCCACAAGGGTCATATAAATGTAATAGAGGAGGACATATGTAGAACAAGCGTGCTTGATGTAGAAGTATTGTGGAAGGTATCAGAAGAATAGTAGGGGCCTAACAGAGGGGTGGAACACTTTTACAGGGGGCAGAGTAATAGAAGGAGAGTGATCAGGCGTCAGAGAGGAATCAGGAGACTGAGAGGAGGAGCAAGTCCACAAAGACAGGAAGGGGGAAGGCAAGCAAGGAGAGAGAGAGAGAGAGAGAGAGAGAGAGAGAGAGAGAGAGAGAGAGGTGGGGGGGTGGGGAGGGAGGGGGAGAGAAGCTGAAACATGAAAAGATGAGATGAGATAATTTTATTTATGTAAAATACGTGTGTACCTAGGTTAAAAATAAGAGGAAAAGATAGATCAATATCTACTGATACAGGTATTCATGATATGTTGATAAGTGAAAAAGTAGCAGCGTGTTTATGTGCACATGTGCTTTTATATTTTGTGTGAGCCAAGATAAGGTATGAAAGGTCTTAACCACTGTTGTCTCAGGGATGGTTGCTTGTGAAAAGTAGGGAGTTAGCAGGCAAGTGGAGATGGTTATTGTGAGTTTAGCTCTAAATAACAGAACCTTGTCTGACAGGAGCAGCAGCCCACACAGACTAAGACAATCATTATACTTAGCAGGAAATTGAGAATCAGAGTGATTGAATAAGGTTAAGGTCACAATAACTTATTTAAGCCACAGGTCTGTTTGACTTTACAGCCCAAATTCTGAACCACTTCTCTATACTGCATCCATAAAATTTCATATGGTGGTGGGGGTAGGACAAATGGAGAATCTTTAATCCTGGGTCTGGTATACCTAACACTTACTAATTAGTGCTGATTACTTAGAGATACAGGTGTGCTTAATGTGCTTAGGTATATGTTAGCATTTAGCATTCTATAAAAAGAATAATGGAGATTTTGAGTTTTTTCGTGTGTTTTCAGTTTCTTCTTTACAAGGTAGTATTTCTGTCAGTTTGAATGTCACAGAAACAAATGTTATATGCTTTTATAAATATTTTCATTCATTTTTAACAAAATATAAAGTCAGTCTCTCTTTTTTCAAGGAAACTAATCTCATGCTGAACTAAGAAAAATTGGTTTTGCTTATGTTTTGCAGACTTTGACTAATGACATGAATACAGATGATGAAAATGAATATGTAGAAGAAAAGGAAAGCTACATCTGTGCAGTGTGTCTGGATGTTTATTTCAACCCATACATGTGTTACCCTTGCCACCACATCTTCTGTGAGCCCTGCTTACGGACTCTTGCCAAAGACAATCCTGCAAGCACTCCCTGCCCACTATGTCGGACAATTATTTCCAGAGTCTTTTTCCAGACAGGTAACTGTTCCCTTTCATTAACATGATTGCCTCTGTATTCTCTTTGTTCCAGAGCTTAATGTATTTTATAAACTACTAGAGGCCCGGTGCACAAAATTTGTGTGGGGGGGGGGGCGGGGGGGGGGGGGAGTTGTCCCTCAGCCCGGCCTACCCCTCTCACAATCAGGGACCCCTCAGGTAGGGTCCCTAGGCCTGGCCAGCGATCAGGGCCTATCGAGGCTTTCCTTCCCCCTGCTGCCAGCAGTTGGCCCTGCCCCCACTACTGCCACTGCTTGCCATCTGTGCAGCTCTCCCCCCACCCCCCCGCCCCCACCACCGGTCGCCTCCCTCTGCAGGCGATAGGTGTGGGGTGTAATCGCTTGGCTGTCCCGGGCCTCCCTCTGCGGGATGATTGCTGGCTGTCCCCACACACCCACCACAGCATCGCTAGCTGGTGGCCTGGGCCTCCCTCTGTGGAGCGATTGATCGTGGGGCCCCCAGATCGATCGCCCTGTAGAGGGGGGCCCGCCCACCCGCCGCAGCACCACCAGCCAGGTGCCCTGGGCCTCCCTCTTTGGCCACTGGCCGGGTGGCCTGGGCCTCCCTCTGTGGTGCGATCATGGGGCGTTGGGGGGCCCCCCAACCAATCACACTGCACCCGCCTTGGCAGGCCTGGCGCCAGTGGGTGTCATAGCGTAGTCATCTGGAAGGTCATCTGGATGGTCGTTCTGCTGTTCGGTCATTCAGTTGATTTGCATATTCTTTTATTATAGAGCATGAGAAAATTATTGAAAATCATATACAGTGTAACATAATTTGTTCCTCTCCCTCCAGTTTATAAAACAGTGTTTGCCCAACTCATAGAACTCTGTTAGAATCATAGGATCATAGGTAAGAATAGTTTCTCATCTTTTTAATCCCTTACTCTATGCTGAGGTCTTTTCTAGATCATACTAAGTAGCTATTTTTTAGTCTTTACGTGGACTTCTCCAGTGTCAAGGATATTCCATCGAAACTTGAAGCAGCCCTATTGATTGTTTATTCCTCATATCTGCCTTCCACTATTACTCATTCTTTGGCCCTTGTTATTATCTCTGGAGTATCAGAGGATATACCTGTAAATGTCCGAGAAAAATTATTATGCCTTCCCCCACACTCCAGATCATCTCAACCTTCTTATTGTTCTTAAGGTCTTTCTTCTTAAATGAGAAGAAAGTAAAATTGGAGCAAGGATTTGTTTATTTTATTATCATACAAAGATGGAATATAAAACAGTATTTAAAACACACTTTAGATACAGAGACAAAGAAGTATTAAACAGATTGTCAAACTTCAGTGGGAAGGCAGGGGAGGGTGGGGGGGGGCAGGTAAGAGATCAACCAAAGAATTTGATGCATGCATATAAGCATAACTAATGGACACAGACACTAAGGGGGTGGGGGCATGTGCCGGGGAGGCCAGGGGGAGGTCAGTGGGGAGAAAGGAGACATATGTACTACTATTTGTAATACTTTAAACAATAATAAATAAATAAATAATATAAAATAAAACTTACTAATGAAGAGAGAAAAAGCTAATGAATGTGGATCATAGAGAACTGCCAAGAAAAGAGGGAAGAATGATAGAGGTGAGCAGAGCTAATATTTACTGAGTGCTGCACTGCAGTGTGCTAAATGTTAAAGGAAAGAATGTCTATCTCCACATTCTTGCCTCAACCACAGAGGATTTGATGGGGATCACAGTAAGTACAGTAAATTGGAGAAAACACATGGTACATTTTTCTCCCTGAAAAGAAAATCCAAGGACTCACCTGCAAGGGGGAATCAGATTTCGAAGATAAGCTTTGAGTGGCCTAACCCAGCCAGCTGCATGACAACTAGCAAACCTGGTTTTAGGCTTAGTAATCAAATCATGAAGAGAAAATAAAGCTTCACCTCTTTGGTCTGCCCAGTGCATGTAGACTGGAGCACAAAATCCCTGAACTGAGCTTGGGCAGACCTGGGGATGAAAGGAGACAAAAGGGCATGTCAAGCATAGTGACTTTACCCAGTAGAGAAATGTGATTGGGACATTAAGCTGTCATCAGTCTCACTACGCAAATCTATTTCTCTTTCTCTTTCTCTCTCTCTCTCTCTCATTCTTTGTTGTTTCAAGTATTACATATGTCTCCATTTTCCCCCATTGCCTTCTCCCCCGCTCCCAAGCCTTCAACACCCATTGTCTGTGTCCTTGGGTTGTGCATATGAGTTCACTGGTTGATCTCTTACAACCCCCCACCAGCCCCCCAGCCTCCCCTATCTTCCCTCTAAGGTTTGATGGTCTGTTCAATGCTTCTCTGTCTCTGAATCTATTTTTGTTCATCAGTTTATGCTGTTGATTATATTCCACAAATGAGTGAGATCATGTGATATTTATCTTTCTCTAACTGGCTTATTTCGCTTAACATAATGCTCTCCATGTCCATCCATGCTATTGCAAATGGTAAGTTCTTTTTTACAGCAGCATAGTATTCCTTTGTGTAGATGTACTACTGTTTTTTAATCCACTCACCTGCTAATGGGCATTTAGGCTGTTTCCAAATCTTAGCTATTGTAAATTGTGCTGCTATGAACATAGGGGTGAATATATCCTTTCTGATTGGTGTTTCTGATTCCTTGTGATATATTCCTAGAAGTGGGATCACTGGGTCAAAGGAGAGTTCCATTTTTAATTTTTTGAGGAAACTCCATACTGTCTTCCACAGTGGCTGCACCAGTCTGCATTCCCACCAGCAATGCATGAGGGTTACTTTTTCTCCACATCCTCGCCAGCACTTGTCATTTGTTAATGATAGCCATTCTGACAGGTGTGAGATGGTACCTCATTACTGTTTTGATTTGCATCTCTCAGATTAGTGACTTTGAGCATGTTTTCATATTCTCTTGGCCTTTTGTATGTCCATTTTCGAAAAGTGTCTGTTTAGTTCCTTTGCCCATTTTTTTGATTGGACTGTTTATCTTGCTTTTGTTAAGATGTCTGAATTCCCTATAAACTTTGGAGATTAAACCCTTATCGGAGATAACATTGGCAAATATGTTCTCCCATGCAGTGGGCTTTCTTGTTGTTTTGTTGATTGTTTCTTTTGCTGTGCAGAATGGGCAGATTACTCTTTCTTTCCTTGGGAAGAACAAGTAAAGGATGGAAACAGTGAAGAAAGCAGTTCCATGAGAGGGCAGGAGCTCACTGGAGGCTCCTCATTTCTGGCTTATATTGATGTGGGGAAAGCGGTTCTTTCTAATACCAGATCCCTTGGGGTCTTTGGAGTGAAAAAAGTGGAGGTACCAATGACATCCTTTCTCAATATTATCTCTGGCTATTTGTATGAGAAAGCATTTACTAGAAGCCTGTTTCAATAAGAAGCATTTAGACCATGTACACAGCGATTTAGACAGATGTTGTCCCTGCCTTTCATGATCTAATTTAACACTGATAATTATTTTAAAATTGCTTTCCCTAACATCTTAAAGCAATGATGGTTCAAGTGTTCTTTTGATTCATTTATCAAAACAACAAAGATATAATTTCCTTTGTTTTCAAAGTCAGTTTTTTTCTAACATAAATCATATTGAGAATACATATTCCACTGGAATAAGTATTTGGTTGTGTACTATAATATAGAAGCTGTCAGTAATAAAGGGACTATTCCTACTTAATTATTTATACCCTACCTCAAAAGAATTTGAGGTGCTTTAAAGATATAATTAATGAAGTAGCAGCACAAGGGGATGTATTAATTGAAATAGAATATAAAGACCAGGTGAGAATGGATGGGCTGATAAATAAGCCATATGGCCCTACATTATAACTACAATTAGATATGAACTACCTGGTTTTAAATAATCTGGCTGCCTAGGGAAAATTAAAACTATGTACACAATTAAATGATTCTCATGATTCATGAAAAGAAACATAGCATTTCCTAAAGGTGAGCAAAGATTTTTCTGGCACTTTAAAGGGAATTTTTCATGTGATTTCTCCTAGAGGATATATTAGAAAAGCTGATACTGCATTTGCTCTGAGGATTTTTTAAGGTCATCACCTACTTGGTATCCTCAGGTTTTGCATCTGCGGATTCAACCAACCATGATCACTCCTGAGCCTCCCATGATTTTACTCTAGCTATTCTGTTGCTACATCCCTAACACACTATTATTCCCCCCCCCCTTTTTTTTAATGTGCCTTCTATTTCCATCTTTTAGTCTGCAGTCTTCTTGAGGGCAGGAGATATGTCTTATCCACCGTTGCATCCTCCACGTCCGGCAGAGTATCTGACGTATAAGCTTCACAGTAGATGCATGTCCTATGTTGACATAATCAAAGTTGCCTCAAATATGAATTTGGGAGAATTTCATTTGGCTTGACTTACAAAGAAAATTGACTCTAGTTTCATCTTCACTGTCTTAAAGAGATCTCACTATATTACCAAAATATTACAAAAATTATTTTTTGTGTTCTTGCCATTTTACTCAAATTAATGTCTTAAAATAGTTTGCTTTTGCTTTATTCTAGAACTGAACAATGCCACAAAAACTTTCTTCACTAAAGAATATTTGAAAATAAAACAAAGCTTTCAGAAATCCAGCTCTGCTAAGTGGCCCCTACCGAGCTGCAGAAAGAAAGCATTCCATCTTTTTGGAGGTAAGGAAACTAATTAAAAAAAAAAAAAATAAAGGTCTGCTAGCTTTGTACAAGCTTTCTTTTTAAAGCTGTTTCCTTCCTGCCTTAACAGTGTTACCAGAAACATATTTCTGAATTGATCAATTTTAAGTAAGGATTTTGCTGAAAGCTACATGTGTACACATGAAGAAAATGGAGACTATGCAATACAAGCAATAATTGGGAGAAACTCATTAAATTTACTTTGCCTTGTGGTCAGTAATGTTTAATTGGGTAGGTAATGAAATGCGTCTCAAAAGTAAGAGATTTGTCTACTTAGGTTTAGTATTTTGCAATTGTCTCACAAGATGAGGACAAGTAGTTCGTGGCAGAGCCTTGTCTCAGAGGCGTCTAGTGGACTAGGAAGACCAGCTTCTGTGTTCAGGTCTAACTAGCTGTTTGACCTCAGGGATATCATCGAAACCTCTTCTTTTGTTTCTGTCTTCTGATCTGTTAGATGGGAATAATTATATCGGCCCTGTCTAATTAATGGAGTTGTTATAAGGATCAAATGAGCTAATGTGAAAGCACTTCCTAAATTATAACAAATTGCACTACATAGAAGGAATTATCAAAATACAGGCAAGGCAATCTATAATACCTTTTCCACCTTTGAGAATTTCTTACTGTTTATACAGTAACAAATGATCATACAATATGAGTTTAAAATATAATTTCACCTTTTATAAAACCATGGTATGTCAGAGAATGATCCATTGTGCAGTTTTAGTACTTGCCCTTGATGATATTACGGGGTCTGGGAGGGAAGGGTTAGATGTGGGATATGGGGAACTGTGATCTTCAGGGAACAGGAGGGACTTTTGTAAAGAAGATGGATGATAGCACAGCAAGGACATCAACCAAAAGGAGAAAGAAACAGAGCCTGCATGCTTGAGGTAAAAAAATTAACTGATTTACAAACTCCCTAAGGTTTGAAGAAAGTAGTTTAAGGATCAAATATAACTTTATACAGTGGTTTGAATGAAGAAAGTAGTTTAAGGCCATTATATAAGCACATATATTTTAAAGTGGTTAGTATCTGTAGAAACTCATTATCCAAAGAATTGGGGTAAAAATATTTAAAATGTATCACATTTTGCCCCAAATATGAAATCAAATCTAAGAAAATCAGTCTTACTTAAGGGATTTTATTCTGAAGAGGAGAGAATTTATAATATGAATTATGTGTTTTAAAATATTCCTTTGTATCCTACCTTCTACGATACACCCAAATTTTAAAAAGAATGAAGCACTTTGTGATCACCCCATAATCTCCTTCATTTTTTGTATTCGTGGGTGCTGATGCTATAATTTAAACAGTTACTTCTTTGTGGTTTCATCTTATTTGTCCTCCACACAGAGCTCAAGTTTTTATGGAGGAGTTCAAAGTAGCTTTATTACACAACCTAACTTAAGCAATAGGTTACTGTTAGGGGCTCAGGGAGAGCCCAGCTGTCAGGCTCAGTCAAAACTGAAAGAGTTAAGCCTTTAACCACTTGGTGCAATGCTATAAGCAAGAGTCTAAACCCGAAGGAAATGCCAAATCCCCCTCCCAAAAACCCCCTCCCTCCGTTCCATTTTCCCCCTGGAACCACACCCTGGTCCAGGGTCAGGTGGGTCAGCACAGAGGTGGGGATCATCTCACTGCTGAGGGAGTTCTGATCAAAAGGCACCGGCAGTTTAATGGACCTTGAGGTTTGTAAGGGCTTTTTGTTGTTGTTTTTAGGGGATATTTTTAGTGGGGGGGAGGGGGTAGCAAATGAGAAGGGCTAGGAGTGGAAAAGTACTGGGTACTAAGAGTCAGAAAAAATGTCTTGAAGGTTTCCCCCTTCTCGCAAAGAGAGTTCAGCAGAGGTGCCTGGAGAAGCCCTCTGCCACGGCTTCACGTGAAAGACCTGGGTAGGAATGAGGCGCTGGGATAGGATGTCAGTATGTGAACGCATCACTGGCAAGGGGGCCTGAGACCTTGACTGCAACTCCTTCAGAGACGATAAGCCCTGGCCTGGCCGTACACCAAGACTGGTGTGGGAGGGCCCCTCTCCCTGCGAGGCCTGCCAGGTAAAGCCTCTGTAATTGCCACACACAGGATTTTAATCGCACACTGGACTCCTCAGTTACCAGGGTTCCTGTGCCCCTTCTGTATTTCTTTGTTTGCTTTCTGTTCCCTGAATTTTGTGTCTATCATTTCTTTATATAAGTATACATGTGTATACTTAACTTCATTTAATTTTGGTTGTTTTTGAACATTTGCAATGTTAATGCATATATTCTTCTACATACGCGTTGTCACTCAGCATTATGTTTCTTGGATTCATCCATTTCAGGAAGTGTAACCACATTCACTTATGTTTACTGCTATACCGTTGTTCCTCCTGTGGCTATGGCGCCATTTCCTAGGCATCCATTCTTCCTGCTGATGAGCAGCTGAGCTGTCCAGGTTTTTGTTGTTAAAAACAGTGCTGCTCTAAACATTGTCTCTTGTCTCCTGGAGCATAAGAGTTCCTCAGAATATATTCCAGTAGAAAACTGCTGGGTCATAAAAAAAAATCTTTAACTTAATTACCTAAACCAAACCATTTTCCTAAATGACTCTATTGATTTATCACCAGCTTTGTCTACCACATTTGATATTTTCAGTCCTTTAGCTTTTGATGGTCTGATAGGTATAAAATGAGATCTCATCAGCATTTTAATTTCTCTAATTATTAATAGGAATTGAACATACTTTTATATGTATATTGGGCAATTGAGTTTCTTCAGCTGTGATATTCATTTCTGAATTTTGTCCATTTTCCTATTGTGTTTTTCTTGTTGATTATTGAGAGTTTTTAAAATATTTTTGGTGACTCCTTTTTCTGTTAATTATAAGAATGGCAGCTGTGGTCTTTTCACTTTATGATATCTTCCAATGAATTATAGTTCTTCATCATCTTTCTGGTGTGTATTATTTCCTTAAAATATTCTTTATCCATTTCCTAAGTGTTTCTTAAATAGATTTAAAGGTCTTTGGAATTGATTTGTGGTGGTGTTTTGTGGGATTAGGGGAAGGGGAGCTGCTGTGTTGTAAGTGGGGATCCAACTGCTTGGGGGATTTTTCTGTTTAATTTTTTTCTAACTATTTATTGAAAAAAATTTATTTCCCTACTGATCCTCAATGCTAATATGTCATATTTTAAATTTCCATTGTGTGGGTCTATTTCTGAGATACCCTTTTGTCTTAATTGCTAAAGTTTTATGTCCTGACATCACCTTTTAAAAACTTGTTTTTCTGTAAGAGAGCCTTGGCTTTTTTCTTTTTGGGTTTTAAAACCAGCTTGTCAGGTTCAATGAAAAACTATGTTGGCTTGAGTGAGGGAGGATCTATTCAATGTATTAGTCAACTGCGGGGAAAATGGACACCTTTTAGTAATAGCTTTCCCTATCCACTCACTGGTTTTTCTCCTTTTATTGAGATCCTCTAAATCTTTACATCTTATAGTAAAATCTTACAATTTTCTTTACAAATGTCATACACATTTTTAGGTTAGAGATATTCCCATGTACTTGCTGTGTTGTTGTTCTCCTCGTTTTCTGAACATTGGGTACGGGGGAGAGTTGTGCCTGTCCTGCTTCTTCACTTACGGCATACCATCCTCACTAGACTGCCCCCAGTCCTACTTTCCATGAGGTTGGGTTTATTTATCGTCTGTTTGTATTCTTATATAATGTGTACTATTGGTTTTTGTGCATATATTTTTAATTTATGGAAATGGGAGGTTTGGTTTGTTTTTGCTTGAGCCTGCCTTTGTATCCTTTTTAAAGAACAGAGCCACACTGGTATTATAGTGTATAGTTATATTGTGTTTGCAAATTAAATTGTCATGCTGTGAAAGTTTGTGTTTTTAATTTTCTTCCCTTTTTATTGTTTTATTTTATTATATTTTAAAATTCTTTTTTTCTTTTTGGTTTTGTATGAAAGGGAGATTTAAAAGGTTTGATTCCCAACCTGTTTCTTATCTTTTTCACTTAGCACTAGACTTTTAGATCCATCCAGGTGGCTATGTGTACCTCTAATCTGTGGGTTCTAATTAATGCTCTCCTGAGGTGTGTATCTACCTCATTTTTCCTCTCTATTCACTGACTGGAATCCAAAATACCTCCAACTCCCTGCCACTAAAATAACACTGATGATACTGTAGTGTGGACCGTGTGAATATTTATTTGGTGTATAGACTTAGGAGCAGAATGTCTGGGTCATAGAATCCTATATAATAAAAGGATAATATGCAAATTGACCCTAACAGTGGAACGATCGGGAAATACCGTTCACTATGACATGTATTGACCACGAGGGGCCAGATGCTCAATACAGGAGCTGCCCCCTGGTGGTGAGTGAGCTCCCACAGGGGGAGCTCTGCTCAGCCACAAGCCAGGCTAAGGGCTGCAAGCTCTGTGGTGGTGGCAGAAGCCTCTCCCGCCTCCTCAGCAGCACTAAAGATGTCCGACTGATGGCTTAGGCCCGCTCCCTCCAGGAGCCTAAGCCGTCAGTCGGACATCCCCCAAGGGCTCCTGGGCTGCCAGAAGGATACCAGCTTAGGCCTGATCCCCTGGGGAGTGGGCCTAAGGCGGCAGGTGGACATGCCCCGAGGGGTCCCGGACTGTGAGAGGGCACAGGCCAGGCTGAGGGACCCCCTGAGTGCACGAATTTTTGTGCACTGGGCCTCTAGTATGAATATAATTAATTTCACTACATAGTGCCAAGAGTTCTCCCAAATAACCAGTATAATTAAACTGATAAGAACAGATACTACACTTGATCTTAGCCAAAAGGCCGAGAAGCGATTATAACCAGTATAATTAACAGTGTGTGAAGGTCAGGAAAAAATTAGAACTATGGAAAATGACAAATTTGGCAGAAAATGGGAATTAAGAACATCATTACTATTTTATTTTGCATTTTTTTCTGATCTCTAATAATTTGAAATCCCTTTAAATGCATGTCAGCTTTTTGGATGCCTCTTTTGTAACTGCTTTCTTGATCTTCTTTAACCCTTCATCTATGGATGTTCACCTGGGTTGCTTCCATATCTTGGGTGTTGTAAATAATGCTGCAATGAACATAGAAGTGCATATATCTTTTCAAATTAGTGTTCTCATTTTCTTTTGATAAATGCCCAGAAGTGGAATTGTTGGGTCATATCTTATATCTATCTTTAGTTTTTTGAGGACTCTCCATACTGTTTTCCATAGTGGCCACACCAGTTTTCAGTCAGACCAATAATGCATAAGGGATTCTATTTCTCCACATCCTCACCAACACATTTTATTTGTTCATATTATGATAACCATTCTGACTGGTGTTAGGTGGTATGTAATTGTGGTTTTGATATGCATGATGATTAGTGATGTTATCTATAAGGTTTAAGGGGCTTTCAACGAAGACAATCATATCTGTAAATAAAGACAATTTTAGTATATTTCGATCTAATATGCATACTTTTTCCTCTTTTTTCTTGCTATACTTTCTAAGCTAGGACTTTTGTTTGATTTTTCCATAAAAACAGTGATGGCAGCATCCCTGTCTTGAAAAGGAATGCTTTTACTTATCATTTAGTAGAACTATTGCTGGTGTTTTGGAGGTTTTAAGAAAGCTCCATTTATTCCCAGTTTGGTAATAGTTTTTGTTGAATGAATTTTTTTAATTTTTTGAAATAGTTTTAGCATTTCATGGTTATAATCAGTTTTCTAATGTTACAGTGCTGTTGTATTTCTGGAATAAACTCAATGTAATCATTTTTTAGACTTTTACATCTGTATTTATTAGTAAGATTGTCTCTTTTTTCATATTCTGCTTTGTCAACATCTTGAGTCAGTTTATATAATTTATCTTTTTGTTAGGAATTTGTTCATATTTATTTTTTTGTTTTAAAATTTGTTAAAATTTTTTATAATGTATATTTTAACCTCTCCTCTTATTTATAATTATATTCTCTTTGTAGTTTTATTTACTCGTGCCCTGTTTTTTACCTGATCTTGCTAGATACTTGTCAATATTATTTTTAAATAACCAATTTTTTAAATTAACTGAATTGTATCTTTTTCTCCTATTTCATAACTTCTGCTCTTCATTAAATCCTTTCTGCTATTCTCTTTGGATTTATTCTGTCCTTTTTATACCCTATTAAAGTGGCATTCTAGATTAATTTTTATCTCTTTACTTTTTAAAAAATTATTTAAAACCATATATTTTCCTCAGTGATTTTATACATTACATGTAGTATTTTTGTTATTCTTTATTTCTAATTATTTTTCATAAGAAATTAACTATATTTAATTGGATATTGATTGAATCATCTTCTTTAAAAATGATATAAAATTGGGATCATATTTGAAAACTGGGATTGTGATTTTCATAGTTATACCACACTACTCCACATACCATGCCATGTTAATTGTGTCCCTAAGAGAGCTTCTGTTCAGCTTAGTACTCTAAGGTTTGTAGAAGGAAGTAGTGCATATAGGAAAGAATAGACATCTCCATAGATGCCTTTGTCTCTACAAAATTAGTGTTCTTTTCACAAAAACAAAACATTTTGACATTGTTTTAGATTTTCTAGCCAAAGAAGCTCATATAAACTCTTCCTGAATTCATTCAGCTATTGAGCTCGCTCACCTCACATGGACTCATTCCTTCTCACCCTACCAAGTAGTGTCTCATATTGATGAGTATGCAGATGTGTTTTAAATTTTTTCTTCTTAAAATACATATTTATGTATTTCTACATAAAATGGGTAATGTGAAAAGTAATGGAAATACTCTAGGTAAATGTGAGCTAGCCCTTTACATCTCTTCTCAGGTACTAATTGCACTGATGGCTCTGTGAATCTTAGTTCTTTCCCCTGAAGTGTCTAACATTTCCAGGAATTGCATCTCAGTAACCAGTATCAAGTTGATGTATTTCCAGCCATGTTAGTTGGTTCCCTAAAGAAAAATGACATAAGTATATAAAGATAAATATACCTATAATATTAAAATATTATATATAAAGCAAACAAGCTAGCAGATTTTACTAAGATCTTTTTGCCAAAAACAAACAAACATGAAAAAGAAAACTTCCATGCTGTTGAATTCTTTTCTAAATAGACTCAAGTCACAGAAATGGGGGGAGGGTCATGATTTAATATTCCATGCACTAAAACATGCGTGTTAAAATGCTGGCGTCTGATATATATATTTAGGACAAATCCATCCATTTCTTGCAAAAGCCTAGGGAATTGTTTTTATTTCATCATTAATTTGCCTGAAGGTGTTAGATTGATTCTGCAAGTTTAAACATGCCCAGTATAAATGAAGGAATATCCACATGCAAAAGAAAACAAAACAGTACATGCTCAACCAGAAGGAAATTGAATATAACCCAGAAATCTGTCTTCCCAGAAAGTTTGAGGTAAGTCAGTGAGATTTTTACTAGTTGTACCAGTTAATAATGCAAATTTTTTTCAAAAGTGGAGTTACACATATGTTGATATATATGCAATTTGATATGTATGCTCTTTTGTTGTATTGTCAGCAAGCTTCAAAACTTCGTGTCAAATTTGCTTAAGGTGTTAATATCATAGATATTTTTATGCTTAAAAATGTCGTATTTCGTGCCCAAAAAGCATTTGTGGGAAGTTTTAATTCATTACTTTATTTTGAAGAAAAAGTTATCATATGCTTTGGGAAGCTTATGGTGAACACGCTCCATCTCAAGATACTTGTGAATGCTGGTTTAAACGCTTTAAAAGTGATGATTTTGATGTGAAAGACAAAGAGCGTCCAGGTCAACTGAAAAAGTTTGAAGACCAACAATTACAAGCATTATTGGATGAAGATGAGTGACAAACTCAAAACAACTTGCAGAAAGATTAAATGTTGCTCAGCAAACAATTTCCGATAGTTTACAAGCAATGGGAAAGACTTTAAAGGAAGAAAAATGGGTGCCACATCAACTGAACGAAAGACAAATGGAAAACTGAAGTCATCAGTAAAATGTTGCTTCAATGGCACGACAGAAAGTCTTTTTTGCATCCAATTGTGACTAGTGATGAAAAGTGGATTTATTTTGAAAATCCCCAACGCACAAAGTCATGGGTTGATCTAGGTCAACCATCAACATCGACTGCAAGGCCAAATCGCTTCAGAAAGAAGACAATGCTCTGCGTTTGGTGGGATCAGAAAGGTGCGGTGTATTATGAGCTTCTAAAACCAGGTGAAACCATGAATACTGATCACTACCGACAACAAATAATCAATTTGAACCACACTGTGATCATGAAATGACCAGAATGTTCCAGAAGACATGGCAAAGTAATTTTGCTTCATGATAACGCCCCATCACACACTTCAAAACCAGTTAAAGACATGTTAAAAGATCTTGCCTGGGGAAGTATTAACCCACCCGCCGTATTCACCAGACCTTGCTCCTTCAGATTACCACTTGTTCTGATTGATGGCACACGCACTTTCTGAGCAGCACTTCAAACGTACGAAGACGTGGGAAATTGGGTCTCTGAATGGTTTGCCTCAAAACAAGAAAAGTTCTATTGGGACGGAATCCACAAATTACCTGAAAGATGGAGGAAATGTGTAGCTAGCAATGGACATTACTTTGAATAAAGCACTTTTGATGTTTCTCTTGAAATTATCGTGTTTTCTTTGATGACAAAATCTGCATTATTAACTGGTCCACCTGGTAAATGTACCCTAGACTTGGTGTGCTGCATTGTAGCAGAAAGTGCATTAAACCTCCTCTGAAATGAACAATTTTGTTCACAGATAATTTTTTTTTCATGAGGGAAGAGCTAAGGTTTTGTTTTGGTTTGGTTTGGGAAGCCAAACTGTTCTGGGTATTAGTTTCTGTTGTTTCACATTTATGACCTCGAATGAATCCCAAAGGCCCTGGTCATATCCCAGGCCTCTCAAATCAGAACCTCAGGAGATGAGCTCCAAATACGAGCAGGATGTAAAGCTCCGCAGGAGATTCCACTATGCAGGCAAAGTACCAGGATACATTGAGAAGTGGCTGGGACTTGACTAAGTAACAGAAGTGTGGACTCTGGATGTAAAGGTACAGGTCTCTTCTTTGTTCTCTGACTCCAGGCAGTAACCTATCTTAATTACTACAAAGAATGAATGAATCAGATAGAATACAGTGTTATAAGTAAAGGAGATGAATGGTGTTTATGTTACACTGAAATGTACAGTGATGGTTTAATAGTGCATAGCAGTTATCCATTTGGTTTAGATAGCAAATACAAGTGTAATTGAAACTGCAGTGCAAATATTAGAAATCTGCACAAATTAGAGTTTAGCCAATATGCTGAGAACACCACCTCTCCAAGAAAAATGTCATGGGATTTGGGAGACCACAAAGTGTTTAGCACTTTAATAGTCGATCTAAAGCACTAAATCCATCGTCTGTTAAATGAGGGTTATCAAGGAAGTATTGAGAGAGGAAGAGAAGTTCCAGGAAGAGGAAGTCCCAACTTCTCTCCCTTGGGGACATGACAAGTACACTCACAATCTAAGGATATGCTTGAAAGTTCCAGGTCTTTTTTGGCAACTGGTGGAGCTACTGCTGTAATTTACATACCAAAGCTTGCCCGCATCTTTCATTTTTACAGTGTACATGAAGTAGACTTATTTATTATTGCTTAAGACAGGTGAATATTAAGTGAGAGGTATGACCACAAATTCCAACAGTTATTAGAGTATCGGCTCACTAAATTAATAGGATAATATGAAAATATTTACTTGCACCAGCAGTATCAGACTTGTGTTATAATTAACCAAAACAGTTTAGGATATTTCAAACAAACTTCACAACGATGCTGGCAATGAAGTGGCTTTTATTAGCAAAGTTGTATTCTACGTTCATGTTTTAACTTCTCTAAAATTGTATTGTAGTAATTCAAGTTTTGTTGAGAAATTTTAGGTACTACTGTTTTGTGAACAATTCTATATTGCATTATCACTTGCCACTCTTACTCAACATATATTGGAAGTCCTAACCAGAGTGAGGTCTGAGAAAAAAATAAAAGGCATCAGAATGGGAAAGGAAAAAGTAAAATTGTCTCTATTTACGGAAGCATGTTTTTTTTAATGTAGAAAATCCTAAAGAATCAACCAAAAACAATTTTGAACTAATCAATATAGCAAAGTTGGAAGATACAAAATGAACATGCAAAAATCATAGTGTTTCTATACACTAACAACAAATTTTCTGAAAATACAGAGATAACAAATGCTGGTGAGGATGCGGAAAAAAGGAAGCCTGTGTATACTTTTGGTGGGAATGTAAACTGGTACACCCACGAGGGCAGTGACGGCGAACCTATGACATGCGTGTCAGAGGTGACGCACGAACTCATTTTTTGGCTGATTTTTCTTTGTTAAATGGCATTTAAACATATAAAATAAATATCAAAAATATAAGTCTTTGTTTTACTATGGTTGCAAATATCAAAAAATTTCTATATGAGACACGGCACCAGAGTTAAGTTAGGGTTTTTCAAAATGCTGACACGCCGAGCTCAAAATGTTCGCCATCACTGCACTAGGGGGAACAGTAAGGAGGTTCCCAAAGCAATTCTACTTCTGGGCATATGTAGCTGAAGGAACAAAAATTATCTTGAAGAGATATCTGTGTTTTCATGTTCATTGCAGCATTAGAAACAACCGAAGTGTCCATTGATGGATAAATGGAAGCCTTGTCATTTCTGGTTAGGATGTAAAATGATGCATCCCACTATTAAAAAAGTTTGTAGTTTCCTCAAAAAGCTAAACATAAAATCACCATATGATCAACAGCTATACTCATGAGGATATGCCCAAAAGAATGGAAAACTGGGACTCAGGCAAATACTTGTATGCCAGTGTTCTTTGCAGCATTACTCACCACAGCCAAAAGATGGAAACAATCCAAATATCTGTAACAAAGTAATGGATAAACAAATGTGGTACATATATACAATGGAATATACTCAACCATAAAAAGGAATGAAGTTCTGATACGTGCAGCAATATCAGTGACTCTTGAAAACATTAAGTGAAATAAGCCAGACACAAAAGGATGAGTATTGTATGACCCACTTATATGAGATATCTAGAATAGTCAAATTCATAGAAACGGAGAGTAGATTAGAGGTTACCAGAGACTAGAGAGAGTAGAGAATTGGGCCATTATCCCTTAATGGCTAGAGAGTTTCTCTTTGTGGTAATGAAAAAAAAATTTTTGAAATAGTAATGATTGTGGCACAACTTTGTAAATGTAATTAATGCCGCTGAATTGTATACTGAAAATGGTTAAAATGGTAAATTCTGTTATATATATTTTACTACAATAAAAACGTTTTTTAATAATGATTTTTCTGCCTGGTTACAGAAACAAAACATTTAAAATTTTTATAATTTAGCCTGATAATTTTATAAACTATATTAAAAATTAAGTGTTATAGAATTATAAATAATCTGCAACATATTTAACTTAGTCAATATAAAATTTAATTCTGTAGAATTTATATATATTTGACTCTGCAATCCTAAAGTTACAGGAGATAAAGATGAAATTTAAAATCCATTTTGCATTGTTTTCAAGCATATTAACAAAGTAACTCTATACTTACCTGGGATTACAAAAATATCACTCCACCTCTGCTAAGGCCTACTTATATCAATCAACTTTTGGCACCAAAATGCTTATGTAATTGAAGAATACAGAGCAGTGTAACACCGTATTTCAACCTTGGTCCCATTGCATGAAGGATAGGACGTACCTCCTTTTCAATACTGATGTCAGGGCTCTAAATTACATATAGTATCTCAAATATTTTTATAATATTCAGTTCCTACTGAAAATGCACGCGAGAGGCTTGATTTCTGACAGTCTCAGATAATATGATAATTATTCCCTTAAGTACATCCTTTTATATACAGGTACCCTTTCAACAAACACATATTGAATACCCACTATAAGCTCTGTGCAAGTTGCTAAAATTGCAAAAATGAATATCTCAAGATAGCTGTTGATAGTCTGTCTTTGAAAAAATCAAAATAATGTAGGTTATTTTATGGATTTTGATAGCAGATATAAATTTGGACCATATTCTCTGGGGAAAATAAATCATAGCCTTGTTTTCTCTCAGATATGAGAGAAATTGTGAAATAAATTATTTTTACAAAGTAAAATTTATGGAGAGGCAGGGGTACTTGTTTGAGATTCTGGAAGGCTGGTTCTTTAATTCTTCCAGTTGCATGGATGCTTGCAGAAGACCCGAGACGAGACTTCTGGGTCAGAGACAGGATGGTTTATTACTCACAGCAGTAGCCAGAGCAGCAGCATTTGTGATGTGCACCCCTCCTCTTATAGAGTCTTACCAATAGGGCCAGATTCTGTCTACACATGTGTTAGAGTGCATTACCATGGAGAGCGCTAAGCTTACAAAACTCAAATATTTTCTACCAGGCACTTAAACTGTGCTGTTCTAAAGCTATAAACCAAACCTTCACAGAGGGATATACTATCTCCCAAGACTATTTATTATAGAAATAATTCTCAAAAACAATACAGAACAAAGGCAGTCAGTATCTCTGCTTGCAAGATAAGGAGATATGCATGGAGAATTGTCACCTCACTGCCAACATGTTTTATGAAGCCAATAAAATCATGATATACAAACCAGGCAAAAATAGCATAAAAAATTATAGACTAATCTTCCTTACAGAAATAGGCATAAAGATGTCATAAAAATATAGAAAACTGAATTCACTGGTGCATAAAAACCAGTATCACAAGCACATGGAGTTTATCCTAGGTATGAAGGAATAAATGATTAGCATATTATCTGAGACTGTCCTAGATCAGGCATCTCAAATGATAAAATGTTGGAAAATCTATCACTGTATTCATAACTTTAATAGATCTTTTAAAATGTGTTCAACATTTTTTAAAAAAATCCTATTTGAATTCATCACATTAACAGATTAAATGGGGGAAGCCGTATGAACAGCTCATTAGATACAGAGACACCATTTTGACTTGACCAGATGAGTATGGATAATATTGGCATAAGAATCCAAATTTCCTGATTGCTTGAAGAGTTTGATTTTCACTGCACTATTATGTAGCCAGAAAAGTATGAATTATGTGTCTTTATTGTGTAATTTACTTTAAAGTAGCATAGTTAAAATGTACTAATAATAGTGAATACTCTTTAAACCATGACAATACCAAACTAATTATTATCAGTTTGTCACCGATAGTAGGATGTAGTTAAATCTGTGTAAAAGTGAATTCCTAGTAAAGAAGCTCCTCCATTAACTCCAATAGAAATCTATTCTTGGAATGATATATTAAAATATCTACTTATTGCCCAGGCAGGTGGTTCAGTTGGTTGAAGCATCATCCCATACACCAAAAAGGTTTGCAGGCTTGATTCCTGGTCAGGGCACATCATATAAGTAGATATATAATTAGAAATTCATAAAAAATTAAAGTTCATTTTATTTTAGCTTTCCTAATTTTATTTAATTAATTAGCTAATTTAGCTTTGCTCAGAATTTATTGTCCCTACCCTTAAAACCCTTAACTATAAGAGACTTCTCATAGTTACTTACCACTAAAAAAACTGTCAGGGATAGGAAAACCACTCAGTGAAATTTCAGTATGCTCAGTTCATGGTACCTGTGTTCATAATGCAGCATCCTTTCCGATCACATACCTGAATTTAATGAACTTTAACATGTCCATACATCTTCTAGGTTTCCACAGACGTGCAGCTCCAGTTACAAGAAGGCAGTTCCCACATGGTGCACACAGAATGGATTACCTGCATTTTGAGGATGATAGCCGTGGTTGGTGGTTTGACATGGATATGGTGATCATCTATATTTATTCAGTGAATTGGATCATTGGATTCATCGTTTTCTGCTTTCTTTGCTATTTTTTCTTTCCGTTTTAGGAATTTTCACATCTTACCACAATTGAACAATCACAGATGATGTAGACAATAATTACTTAAACATTTTTTAAGTGTGCTTTGAAATTTTATAATGTTGTATTATATAAAATGTGAGTGTTTATAGAAAGTCTGAGAATAAGTAACTTATTAATGTTTTTCATGTAACAAACTAAACTTTTATCTGTCTAGCTCTTAGCAACAATGAACTATGAATGTAATAGTTCTTCATTTAGGATTTGTGGGCTCTGATTTTACAGTGTCCCTTTTATACTTATCTTCATTGTAAAGACTGAGGTTTTCCTCCACTTATAACTAGTAAAAATACAAAATGAAATGATAATGTGGATAGATATCAGAAAAAATATTTAGTCATTCACCACTTATTCCCAGGAATATTATATGCATTGAAAATAAACCATAGTCTCTGGAACTAAATCTAACAGGGTATATTCCGTTTTGGTTTCCAGTCATCCCAAATAAAGTCCCTTTCTATTACTGAGAAAGCTGACTATACCTTTTTTACAGACTGAAGAGTAGCTTTAGTGCAACATTTTAAATTATTATAAGAAGAGAATAGTAAATATTAAAAGAGACTAATTCACACCAATAGAAACTTGGAGATATATATATTAACACTTTTTGAATTACAAGATTACTCACCCCAAGAAATTTAAAAAAATTTTTGACTGATTTTCAATAGTCTAAAACAGCAATGCATGTCCAAAATATAATCAACTTAATGGTTCATTTACTATAAGGTTGTCTAATATATAGTAAATGTGCAATAAACAGTGTTTTTTACATTTTATTGTTATGTGATTTAATGTCTGGAATAAAGAATTGTGGAAATAGATTTATAGAAGAAAACCTGAAATTTATTTTTATTTCCTATTACAGTAACCCTTGGAATTAGTTTTTCCCTTATTAAAAACAAATAGGAGATCTTTACTGTCCCCATGTGGGAAGGTAGTGGCACAAGTATCCCAATTTTAAGAGTGTGAAACCTGGAGCACAGAGAAGTGGGCTTATTTATCGCAGTCACTCAGGGGGCCTTAGGGTAACCTCGGACAAAAGATTTTATTAGGAACCACTAACCCAGCCTTCCTACACGATAATGTCATACATCTGTTAATGTAATATATGACATTAACAGACATACTCAATAGGTGAATCTCTCAGGGCACTAAAAATACTACCATCATCCAAACAAATTGGGATGCATCAGGCTTCAATAGTTCAGTCTATGAAAATTCTGGCCTGATGACTTACTACTGACTGTATTTTTTTTCTACTGATTGTATTTGAATAAAAGCACTTACATGACGGTATGTGATGTTCTAAGAAATATAAAAGCATGGCACATATTTTTATTCTAAAACTCTTGGTATTGTGTTTAATATTATATCTGTGAAAGAAAACTGTGTGTATAAGACATCATAAAATTCACAAAGCAGAAAACTACAATTTAAAACATCAATTTTGCTCTTATGTCATAATAAAATATGTAAATTATCCTTGCAGTCTAGTGACAGGTTACTAATATTAAAACAGTGTTGTCAACAAAGCTCAGTATTACCTTAAAAATGAATATATAGAATCTCTAATTTATTACTCAATGTAAAGATAGTATGATAAAAGGGAAAATATTGTCTTCCTAAAATATATCTTAGGGCTGAAAATTTAAAACACATATGGAGAGCAATATTTAAAGAATTTTAAAATAAAGTTTGTTGCAGCTATTTCCCATGCAATTCCTGGTTTCTAAGCTCTAGCAAATGTGCCTTCATTAATTTCTTAATTACTTAAAAAGTTCATTTTAATTGTACATGAAGTAAAATAAAATAAGTAGTATTACATATGCATATTTCTCTGAGAAACAATGTTGATTCCTAATATTAGGTGAGTAATACATATTTGTTTATAGATCTGTATCTATAAACTAAATACAAATCCTATATAATAAAAGCCTAATATGCTAAGTGTCTGGTCATCAGTTCAACCAATCAAAGCATGCTAATGATATGCTAAGGCTGCTCAACTGCTCGCTATGACATGCACTGACTACCAGGGGGCAGTTGACTGGTCAACGAGTCACTATGACATGCACTATCCACTATGGGGCAGATGCTCCGACTGGTAGGTTAGTTTGCTGCTGGGGTCTGGCTGATCGGGACTAAGCGAGATGGGCAGGACATGCCCTGGAGCCCTCCCACGGCCCATCCCCAGCTAGTCAACCTCCCGTGTACCTCCCTGGCCTCAATTGTGCACCAGTGTGGTCCTTTGGCCTAGCCAAGGGGTGGGCAAACTTTTTGACTCGAGGGCCACAATGGGTTCTTAAACTGGACCGGAGGGCCGGAACAAAAGCATGGATGGAGTGTTTGTGTGAACTAATATAAATTCAAAGTAAACATCATTACATAAGGGTACGGTCTTTTTTTTTTAGTTTTATTCATTTCAAATGTGCCGGATCCGGCCCGCGGGCCGTAGTTTGACCACTGCTGGCCTAGCCTGTGCCCTCTCGCAATCCAGGACCTCTTGGGGGATGCCAGAAAACCGGTTTCGGCCCAATCCTGCAGGCCAGGCCAAGGGACCCCACTGGTGCATGAATTCGTGCACTGGGCCTCTAGTATATAATACATACACATATATATTATATTAAATAACTTATTTAATATATATTAACTAATGGTATTATATATAATACCCTTAAAAATAAAGCATAGTCTGAAGGGACATTTTAAATGGATTGATTATATGCATATTGATTAATAACTTGACCTGAGAATTAGATCATTTGGCATATTAAAATTAAAAGTAAATGTGGAAAATTATAAACTCATTTTACTTTAAAATATTTTAAATTCTTATACAAATGGAGTTCACAGCTGTGAAATATTAAGTACAACATGTCCTAGAGCTACTGGCTTATGAGAAGCCAGACAGAACTGGAGTTGAAAAGGAACCATTTTCCTGGTATGTATCACACAGTAGCTATTCAATAGATGATTGATAAATGTATAAATAAAATACATGAATGAGCTTCACAGTGAAACAGAAAATTACACATTCTTACTGTCCTTTCTGCACCCTTATCCAAGGATGGCAAATATCTGACATGAGTTGATTTTTCCACATCAATTACATAAAACTCACTTTCCAATAAAGAACAAAAGAAAGGAAGAAAAGGAAAATCCTAAAACTAATCAAGGACTACAATATTTGCCTTAATGCTATTTAACAATTTTCATTTTTTGAGCTATCACTATCAATAATTCTAATTTTTACTGCACTTAATTATGGTGAAGGTTAATTTTAAACTTTTTCACACATTCATAAAAAATACCCCGATTGAAGTACATTTCTGAGTACTTTAAACAGGTGATTTATTTTTTCATTTTAAAAAAGCAATTTCAGCCCAGCTCATATGCACAGTGGTTGAGCATTGACCTATGAACCAGGAGATCATGGTTAGATTCCCGGTTAGGGCACATGCCTGGGTTGCGGGCTCAGTCCACAGTAGGGGGTGTGCAGGAAGCAGCCAATCAATGATTGTTATCATTGATGTTTCTATCCCTCCCTCTCCCTTCCACTCTGATATTAATAAAAATATATTTTAAAAAAACAAATTCACAAACCAACACCAATTCACTTTATATATAGCCGAACCTAGGTAAATTTAAATTAGAGAAAATATAAAAGGAATCAGAATTTGTTCATACAAAGTATTGTGGGAAATAAGCATTTCTACCTTTGACAAAGAAGGTACTTATGGAGATTCCTAGGCACTTCACCCAAAACTGTACAAATAGGAAGTTAGCTGTTTCTTGAGTTTATTTTCTACATTAACATCAGATTAGTTTGACGTTAAAACATAATTTACTCAATATACAAAAATACCATTTGTATTTCTATACACTATCAATGAGCAGTACAAAATTGAAATTAAGAAAACAATTCCATTATAGTAGTATCCAAAGGAATAAAATACTTAGGAACAAATTTAACAAAAGAAATGTTAATAGTTACAATCTGCAACTACACAACACTGTATGGAGAACTAAATAAATGTTAAGAAATCCTGTGTTGATGGATTGAAAGACTTAAGATGACAATACTTCCCAAATTGATCTACAGATTCAACACAATCCACATCAAATTCCAGATGCCATTTTTGAAAAAAATTGACAAGCTGATTTTAAAACTCATGGAAATGCAGAGGACCCAGAATAGCCAAAATAAACTTGAAAGAAAAGAATAAAGTTGGAAGACTCACATTTCCCAATTTCAAAGCTTACTACAAAGCTACAGTAATCAAGACAGTGTGGTATTGCCGATAAGGACAGAATTATAGATCTGAAACACAATTGGGAATCTAGAAATAAGCCCTTAGATTTATGGTAAGTTACTATCAGGCAAGGATGCCAAGACAATTTAATGGAAAAATGGTTCTGAAACAAATGAATATCCATAGAGAAAAGAATAACGTTAGACCCCTCTATTACAGCTTACATACACAGAAACTAACCCAACATGAATCAAAGGCCCATAGGTAAGAGCTGAAACTATTTTTAGACCTTCTTGGGAGAAACATGGGCATCTTACCTAATAATAGACAAACATGTAAATTGACCATACCTTTGCTATGCTAACCAGCCAATCAGGAGAGTATGCAAATTAACCTAACAAAGATGGCGGTTAATTTGCATACGTAGGCTCCAAGCAGTGGAGCAAAGCCTGACGGCCCCGGGGGCCGGGGCCGGCGGAGCAGCGAAGCCTCACGGCTCCGGGGCGGCTCCAGCTGGAGCCCGGCCAGAGCGAAGGCCTGGGTGCCGGGTGCCGGAGTGAAACCGGTGCCAGCGGCCAGGGGAAGGAAGGCCTATTGTATGAATCTCTTCGTGCAACAGGCCTCTAGTAACTCTATAATCCTGAATTAGGCAATGGTTTCTTAATAGGACAACAAAAGCACAAGCAACAACAAAAATTGGACTTCTTAAAAATGAAAAGTCTTTGTGTTTAAAATAACACCATAAAGAAAGCAAAACGACAAACCACAAAATACAAGAAAATGTGTACCGATAATGTATCTAATAAAAGATTTGAATCTAAAAGAGATACAGAACTCAATAACTAAATTTTTCAAAGGGCAGAGGATGTGATTAGACACTTCTCCAAAAGAGAAATACAAATGGTGAATAACTACATGAAAAGATGTGCGACATGAATAGCCATTAAGGAAATGCAAATCAAAACTACAATGAGATATCATTTCACACCCACTAGGATGGCTATTATATATATAAATAACAGTAAGTGTTGCAAGGAAGTGGAGAAATTAAAACCTCAAACACTGCAGGTGGGCTAAAACCGGTTTGGCTCAGTGGATAGAGCGTCGGCCTGCGGACTGAGGGGTCCCGGGTTCGATTCCGGTCAAGGGCATGTACCTGGGTTGCCGGCACATCTCCAGTAGGAGATGTGCAGGAGGCGGCTGATCGATGTTTCTCTCTCATCGATGTTTCTAACTCTCTATCTCTCTCCCTTCCTCTCTGTAAAAAATCAATAAAATATATTTAAAAAAAAAACAAAAAAAACAAAAAACACTGCAGGTGGGAATGTGAAATGATAAAAGTCACTTTGGAAAATAGCCTGGTAGGTTTTCAAAAAAAGTAGAATTACCATCTGACCCAGCAATCCTATGCCTAAGTATATACCCAAGATGAATGAAAAAACATCCACACAAATACTGGTACACACATTTTCTTTTTTGCTCAATCCCTCCACTCCCACAACACCCCCATACACCCACCCCCCCACAACACACACACACCAGAGCTGCCTGCTCTCTACGAGTCTGTCTCTATTTTGCTTGATAGTTCAGTTTGTTCATTAAATTCCATATATGAGTGAAATCATATGATGCTTGTCTTTCTCTGACCAGTTTATTCCATCAGTAGATAAGTGGATGAAACAAACAAAAAAACAAAAACCTGTGGTTGCCCAGCTGGTGTGGCTCATTAGTTGAGCATCAACCCATTCACCAAGAGGTTACCATTTCAACTCCAGTTCAGGGAACATGCCCTGGTTGCAGGCTCGATCCCCAGTAGGGGGGGGTGCAGGAGGCAGCCAATCAGTGTTTCTCACTCACTGATGTTTCTCTTCTTTTCTCTCTAAAATCAATAAAAAACATTTTTTTAAAAAGCTGTGGTACATTTACACAATGGAACACTGCCATGAAAAGGAAGAAAATGTTACCCTTTTTAACAGCATGGATGGACCTGGAGAACATTATGCTAAGTGAAATAAAGCATTTTAATGGGTGGTATGCTGGATATCTTCAGAAGGCTCCTCCACATTCACTCTCGTTTTCTACCCTGCTTTGGGCTCAAGTAAGCCACCTCTATGAACTGCATCAACTGACGACTCTATCTACTGGCTTCATGTTGGATTAAACCAATGGTAGACACAGGCAGGATTCTGAGAGGAAAGGATTGGGGAAAAGAATATGGACAAGTATTTCCCAGATTCTCTCCTTTCTAGGACGCTGTATGGTAAAATAAGTGCAACCTTATACTGAAGGTCATAGTTTCTATCAGCTTATCTTTCCATGGACACCTCCCTTTCCCTTTCAGGCTTAGAAATGCCTCTATATATACATCATACTAGTATTCTCTAATAAAAATATAATGTAAGCAATGTATATAATTTTAATTTTTTTGGTAGCCACATTTTTAAAAGGAATATAATTAATTTTAATATAATTCATTTAACAAAATACTGTTTCAACATGAAATAAATATAAATAATGACTAATGAGATATTTTTAATTCCTCTGTTTTTGTAGTAAGTCATAGAAATCTAGTGTATATATTAAATTTATGGCACACCTGAAGTTAGACTAGTTACATTTCAAGTGCTCAATATTATCCTTTCCTGAGAGTTTCCCTTCCTCCCTCTCCCCATACCTTTACAAATAGTTCTTTTATTTAATTATCCTCAAATTACCCATGTGGGTGTGTCATCTATTTTCTGCCAGGATGAAACTGACACACATGGGGAAATGCTTAATTTAATGTTCAAGAAAGGCAGTATGTAAAATTATACAATTACAGTACAGTCTCAACTACATGATAAGTGCACATAAAAGAAACTTCAAGGAAATATAACACAATGGTAACCAAAAATAATGGAATTATGAATGATTATTTTCTATTTCTTGGTACTTTTCTATACTCTTCAAACTGCATTAAATATGTTTAAAAAAGAATTTAAAGGGTCAAAACAAAAGTCCAATATAATTCTTAAGAAAATCGATAAAGTGAATAAAACCAACAGGAGTTGACTATTTGTTCTAACCTTTTTATAACAAGGATGCCTATGAACCCACCCAAAAATGTCTATAAAAAGAAAATGAAATCAAATATAGATTTTGGTATAAATAGAATGTTAAACAAACTGAAACTAATATCACTTCGAGCAAATCTATACATTCCTTAGAAAGGGGAGTCAAAGACTAAAGGGCTCAGACCATGCTGCTAGCATCTGGAGTTTTCAGCATCAGCTCCCTTCTTTCATATACAGGTAAGTATAAGTTAGCACAGACTAAAAATTGAGACCAAATATATACTGGATTTATATGTGGAACATTTCTAGATTCTAAATTCTAATGGTAATGAGTTCAGAACAGTCCCTGGCAGATAAAACAAAGAATAGGGCAAGGAGATAAAGGGGGAAAGGGCAATTGAAGCCCAGGACTGATTCTTACCTCTTTTCCTTCGTTCATTATCTTCTCTGTCATCATTTAGAGTTGGGAAGGATGGAACAAATGATAGAATTATATGTAATCATTTCCTTCTTTCACTATTTGGCCTTACCATATTGCCTACTCTTACAATAGACAATCCCTAACACCTGGCCAAGTGTTTCCACATCCGTGTGTCCCCCAGATCAGCCTCCAAACCTCCTTCAATGTACAGTTTTCTTGTAATAACAAAAAAATCAGAAACAACTTAAATGCCTAATAATAGATTCATTAAGTAATAAAACATCAACCATTGAGTGGAATACTATACAACCATTAAAATCTTACCTAATAATAGACAAACATGTAAATTAACCATCCCTCCGCTATGCTCACCAGCCAATCAGGAGAGTATGCAAATTAACCCAACAAAGATGGAGGTTAATTTGCATACGTAGGGGCGAAGCGGCGGAACGAAGACTGAAGGCTCCGTCCAGAGCGAAGGCCTGGGTTCTGGGTGCCAGAGGAAAACCGGTGCCGGCAGCCAAGGGAAGGGAAGGCCTATTGCACGAATCTCTTTGTGCACCAGGCCTCTAGTTAATGTTATAAAAGACTAGAGGCCAATTGGGGCTGTTGGCGGTGGGGAGGACGGGCTGCGGAAGGTTGGCTGGCTGTGGGGAGGGACCCCGGGAGGGTAACTGTTGGCCCCGAGGAGGGAGCCGGCCCTTAGCCCTCCTGGGAAAGGGGCTGTGCCCACCGCCACCCACCCCCAGTTCCCCAGCAGGGTCGGGAGAGGAGGCCACGATTGCCGGACCAGGCATGGAAGGAATGGCCGTGGCCACCATGGTCGGTGCCCTGCCACTGTGCAGTTCCCCACCTCCCCCCCTTCTCCTTCTCTCACTGCCATGCTGTGACTGCGGCAGGCGGGCGGGCGGCCCCCAGGGAAGGAAGAGGACAGGAGTGAGACAAACTTTTGTGTTGAGGGCTGACTTTCAATAGATTGCAGCAAGGGAACTGCTCTGCTACTTACGAAACCCTGACCCTGAAACAGGCCTTCTACAAATGGTTTAGCATCAGGGGCTGATGGGGGCTGGCTGTCGGGGGGGAGGGACCACAGGCAGTTGGCCAGTCAAGGAGGTTGGCTGTGGGAGTGCACTGACCAGCAGGGGACAGCTCCTACATTGAGCGTCTGCCCCCGGTGGTCAGTACGCATCATAGTGACTGGTCGTTCTGGATGTTCGGTCGTATGTTTGCTTAGGCTTTTATATATATATATATATATATATATATATATATATATATATATATATATATATATATATATATATATATCCTATCTAATAAAAGAGAAACATGGTAATAAGCGTATGTCCGCTACCCTTCCCATTGGCTAATCAGCGAGATATGCAAATTAACTGCCAGCCAAGATGGCGGCTGGCAGCCAGGCAGCTTGAAACTAACAAGAGGCTTGCTTGCTCCAGTGACGGAGGAAACCAACATTCCCCGCCTGCCTTGCCGGCCTCTGAGCTTGCAGTTTGAAACATTGTTATAAATATAGAAGCTAAACAAAACCCCAGAAACCTGCTTTCGGCCTGCCGGGATCTCAGAGCTGGAGTTGATACAGTGTTTTGATTATAGAACCCAAACAAACCAGATACCTGCTTTCAGCAGCAGAGGCCTCAGAGCTGGAGCCAGAACTAAACCTGGCCCAGAATAAAAAAAGAAAAGAAAAAAAGGAGCAGTTGGGAGCTTCAGTCACATGCCAGCCTGAAAACAGCCCTCAGCCCCTCACCCAGACTGGCCAGGCACCCCAGTGGGGACCCCCACCCTGAAGGGGGTGTGACCAGCTGCAAACAGCCATCATCCCCTCACCCAGGCTGGCCAGGCACCCCAGTGGGGACCCCCACCCTGAAGGGTGTGTGATCAGCTGCAAACAGCCAACACCCTCACCCAGGCTGGCCAGGCACCCGAGTGGAGACCCCCACCCTGATCCAGGACACCCTTCAGGGCAAATCAGCCAGCCCCACCCGTGGACCAGGCCTCTATCCTATATAGTAAAAGGGTAATATGCCTCCCGGCACCGGGATCAGCGGAGCCGAGAGGCCTCCTGGCACCGGGATCAGTGTGATGGGGCAGTGCCCAAACCCCCTGATCGCCCTGCGGCTCTGTGTGTGACAGGGGGCGGGGCCACAACCTCCCTATCCGCCCTGCTCTGTTCGTGACAGGGGAAGGCGCCCCAACCTCCTGATCATCCCTGCTGTGTGCCTGACAGGGGGAGCTCCCCAACCCCCTAATCGGCCCTGCTCTGTGTGTGACAGGGGGCAGCGCCCCAACCCCCTGATCGGCCCTGCTCTGTGTGTGATAGAGGGCGGTGCCCCAACCCCCTGATCGGCCCTGCTCTGTGGGTGACAGGGTACGGAGCCCCCACCCCCACCCCACGGGCCCTGCTCTGTGTGTGCCCCAACCCCCTGATTGGCCCTGCCTTGAGTGTGACAGGGGGTGGTGCCCCAACCCCCCAATCGGCCCTACCCTGAGCGTGACTGAGGGTGGCATTGCAACCTCCCGATCCGCCCTGCTCTGTGCATGACAGTGGGCGGCGCCCCAACTCCTCAATCGGCCCTGCTCTGAGCCCGACCAGGGGCTGCACCTAGGGATTGGGCCTGCCCTCTGCCACCCAGGAGCAGGCCTAATCCAGCAGGTCGTTATCTCCTGAGGGGTCCCAGACTGCGAGAGGGCACAGGCCGGGCTGAGGGACCCCCCCCCCCTCCTCCCCGAGTGCACAAATTTTTGTGCACTGGGCCTCTAGTGTATGTATGTATGTATGTGTGTGTGTATATATATATATATATATATATATATATATATATATATATATATATATATATATATATATATATATATATATATCTTTTTTTTAATAGCTAAAGGAAGTTTTTATTTATTTATTTTTATTTTTTTAATTTTTCATTGTTTTATTGCTTAAAGTATTACAAAGGGTATATATGTAATTTCATGTGCTATAATGTGAATGTACTTAATGCCACTGAACTGTACATTTTTAAATTATTAAAATGATGCTTTATGTTACTTATATTTTTACCAAAATAAAAAAAGATTATTTCATAACATGGAGAAATACCACAATGTATTTTTTTTAATGCAAATAGTATATATAGTATGATGAACCAGTGGGAACCAATCATTAAACAAGGAGACTCAATGATTCCATTAGGTCATTGAATAAAATTTAGGAAAGCTCACGGAAAAAAAAAAAAAACCTTCTGTACCATGCAGCTATAACCACTATTAACCGCTATATAGTTATATGTATAATATATATATATATATATATATATATATTCGTATGGAAAAATACAATAATTACTAACAGAAGAATAAACTTTGTGTTTTGCATTCTCACAACTGTAAACCTACTTCTGCCTACTCCTGTATATCCCTAAAATGGGATGGGTGGATAGATATAGATCTCTATTAATATCACCCTCTAAATTCCCTAATGATTTTAATGTAGGCAAATAATGTCCAGACCATTGTCTTCTGATCAAAATCCCACACATTTCACTCATGTAATTCAAATATCCTTTTTCTTTATCTGTTACCTGCTCATCTTAATAAAAACAGGTAAAATGAAAAAATGAAGTTGAGTGCTTACTCTTATACCATTCACTTTATATGTTTTCTTGTTTCATCCTTGCAAATACTCTGTGAAGTAGGAACCATTATTTTTCTTATTTTACATCTGATAATACTGAAGCTTTGACAGATTAGCCATGTTTTTCAAGATCACTTAACTAGAGCATGGTGAAACCAGGGTTCAGATCCAGGTCCAGCTAACTTCAAAGCCCATGATCTTAACTACTGATAATATTTCTCAAGGAAAGGCATAAATAAAAATCTTACCACACAGCCCTAACCGGTTTGGCTCAGTGGATGGAGCGTCTGCCTGCGGACTGAAGGGTCCCAGGTTCAATTCCGGTCAAGGGCATGTACCTGGGTTGTGGGCACATCCCCAGTAGGGGGTGTGCAGAAGGAAGCTGATCGATGTTTCTCTCTCATTGATGTTTCTAACTCTCTATCCTTCTCCCTTCCTCTCTGTAAAAAATCAATAAAATATATTTTTTTAAAAACAAAAAAAAAAATCTTACCACACAAATCCAATCCTAGGTTTGATGAAAAATGTTTAGATTCATTGAACAATCCTGTTAGCTCCTAAATACTCTCTCAGTGCCTATAAACCAATGAAACAGGTTTATTCAATTCCTCTGTTTAGGTCAACTGACACTATCTTCCTAGGCACTTATTTCTCTAACCCCAGCTTTCATTTTATCTTAGTATTTCTCTCAGCATTGTGTTGTTTCATGCTTCCAAGTGTTTACTCTTACGAGGGCCATCTGCTGAGAATCCCACTTCTACTTCTTCCCAAACTCCTACTCTTCTACTAAAATTTAGCTAAAGCTTCACTTCTTTCAAAGCAGTAACTCTACCATCACTCCAGGCGATTTGATTCCAGATTTGATGTCCCTGCCCCATGCTCATATAATGTCAAGGGCATATCTCTATTCCATCACTTTCCATATTCATTCTAATTATATGTTGAATTAAATACCCTCTCCTTCACTCCTCTGTGAACCCCTTGAAATGACTTTCTTACTCATTTTTTTTGTATCTCACCTTTTAGTATAGTATCTGGCTATGGCTAAATGTTTTATGGATTAATAGATTTACTATATTCTCCAAACACCATGATTTCTCTTTTTCATTCTCAGATGACCTTCCCTGTGGAAAAATAGAATAAAAGGAATTCCCCAGTTTTATATCCACTCCCACCTTATCTTTCTCATCATACTTCTTCCCTGAGTACCTATATCAGCCTTCTATCTACAACTAATTCCTTCAACCATGAACATGATAGAAGCAATTATTTAAGAAATAAGTCTAACATGCAAGTAATTGGAATCCCAGAAAGGGGATCAGAAACAAGATTTGAAGAGATATGACCAATAATTTCTCAAAGCTGATTAAAGATATTCACTCACATATCAAGAGTCTCAGTGAGCTGTAAGGAAGGATAAATACACACACACACACACACACACACACACACACACACACACACACACACCTTGGTACATCATAGTCAACCTGTTAAAAACATGAAGAAAACATTTAAAGTGGGGAAGGAGTATTGGTGGCAGGAAACATAGATTGTTGACATGGCAACACTAGCTCCAGGTTTTCCCCTTAGTAAGTCCTGCCTCTAACACCTGGCCTCCAAAACCATTGCACTTACTCACGAGGACATGCAGGGAGCTGCCACAGAGGCCCAGGGCTGTGTGGGGCGTCCTCACAGCTTCCAGACCTTCCTCTGCAGGTTTGCAGAGTCACCTCCCCATCTCCCCGCTGGGACTAGAGGTGGCAGTCCCACCGACACCGCCATGGGCTCCTGCGATCTTGGCTCTACATCGTAAACTTCACTGAAATAAAGGGTGGTCAAGTCACAGGGCCCAATGTCTCCTGACCTGTCCCCACAGGTCCTGGATGAGGGCTCCGTCTCCAGCTCTGAGGGCTGAGGCCGTGCTGCTGCGGGGGCCCCCTCCCCGGCATCCCTTTCCCAAGAAGCACTGGCCTTAGTGCTGGGGAGTCTGGGCACCGCTGGAACGGGCGTGGCACGTGGCTCATGGTGCCAACCGCACGAGCTGCTTCCAGCTTGCCCTACCAGTAGCCCGCCACCTCCAGGTGCCCCAGACTAGGCCAGGGCTGGAGAGGTTTGGCCAAGGGCTGGGGGCCATTGAGAGCCTAACAGTAAACATGATGCCTCTAATCTCTAAACTTCTTAGGACCCAAGAAGCAGATCTCAAACCAGCAGGGCACATGGTTAAGGGAGAGAAGTCAAAGCACGTTGTTTTAAAATCTTGCTGGGAAAACATTTTAGTCTATGCACCTCACACTCTTCTCTGTAAGGATTTTGCCCTTATAGAAAAACAGGCCATTAGTCAAGAACTCTTTACAGAAATTCTATTCTGTACCCACTTCTGTGGTTCTGCCTCCATCTCTTCCTCTCTGAAGGATCCTTCAATTTATCCATTAATTCAAGATAAACACCCTTCTTTCAGGCTTCTGTGTGTGGAGCTGGAAGTGAAAAGAACAGAATAAACACAGCCCTGGCCCTCATCCTGGTCCCGTGCTTTCCAGTCTTTGCCACAACCCTGGAGGCCCTTTTATGCCTCTACTATAATTCCTTTTACCTTTATTTATAATCTGAGCACCTTATCTTTTTTCTGATTTAGAACATGATTCTTCAATTGTAATTTTCTATCGCCTAACATTAGGACACTAGTGAAAATAAAGGGAAGCCTCACGAAAATGGACTGGGAGGCCAGCAGGGGGAGCTCTCAGACAGTACCACTCCATGTCAACTTCAGGGATAGCTGTCAATTAAGACGCCAACAGAAGAATCATCAACAATTATGGGCCCCAACAAAAACAGACCCTACAAAAAGTTGACTGACTACCCCAGCAACTCAGCCCATGAGAAACCGCCATTTCCCTGAACTCATTTTTAGCCAATGGAATTTCATTCAAACAGCCCTTGCCAACCTCCTCGTTTTTCTCCATAAAATAACTGTTCCTCTCCTTTTTTGATTTGCCTATGACCTTTGTCATAGTTTGTTTGACCCAAATTGCAATTCTTTATTGTTCTGGAATAAACCCATTTTTGCTGGTAAAATAACTGACTTTTATTTTTAAGTTCAACACACTAAAATGCTGACTTCTGTGTTACCTGTGATAATATAGTAAGGGAGAGACTAATGCTTATTTTTAATTACATTTTACACTAGTTATTATGAATAATGGAATCCAAGTTAATCAATAAAATGTCTCATAGTGCTGCAAACTCTTGGAATATACCCAACTGGTCATTTGCTCAATTGATCCTGGATTGAATGTCTACATTTAAGAGAATAAAAAGTAACAAATTTGATAAAAATAGAAAAAGCAAAACTTGAACAAGCAAGTGGACATTACAGAAATTGAAATGGTGGCCAAAGATCTCTCCTTCCAAAAAAAGCTATAGGCCAAGCATGTTTAATAGATGTTTGCACAAAGCTGACCAGCTTGTTGCACAGGGCTAGAGTAATCACAATTCCAAAATCAGATAACAACAGCAGAAAAGAAAAAAAAAACTATACTCATTTTATTTATGAATTTGAGTATAAAAGTTTTTAAAATGCCTGAATCTGCCGGGAGCCGGTCCATCCTTGCTGACCTGGCATATATGGCATACGGTTCTTAATATGTTTGCTCACTTTCTTGGCGCTGTGTTTTAACCAAGGTCACCTCTCCGAGAAAGGTTGAATCCCCAGGTAGGGATTTTCCCCTGAAGTTAGGGAGGGAATAAAACCCCTTAACTAAGTGCCAGGCGGGTAATTAATCCCTTTAACTACGAACAATCATGCTTAAACTACATAATCTTTTCTCCCTGGAATGGAGATAAGAAACGCCCTAACCTTTGTAATAGAGATTGATAGGATTGAATCAACTGGTATAAATACAGTTGTAACAAGACAGAAACACTCAGAACTTAGAACACAGAACTCAGAACACAGAATTCAGAAGACAGAACTCAGAACACAGAACTCAGAACACAGGGCTTGGAAGACAGGACCAAGAGAGACAGAGCCTAAGCACAGAATCTACACAGAACGTTCTCTAGAGACAGAAGAACTTCGCTGGCGAGAGCATGCCGGAGGATCCTGGACCGGGACTGGCCTCGGAGCCTAGAGACAGAGCCTAGTGGGAGAACATGGCAAGGGATCCTGGACTGAACCTGACTACAGAGATTGGCAGGAGAACCTGACTGGAACCTGGACACTGAACCTGACTGGAGAGCCTGGACAGAACCTGGCTGGAGAACCTAGCGAGGGAACATGGCGACCAAACCTGGCTGGAGAAGTCCCTGTGTCATTCCTTCTTCGCCGACTCCGTCCACACCTTTGGGGACCCCTGGACCCGCTGGGGTTGGGCCCCGGCATGAATCCAATAGCACATTTCAAAATTATATTCGATTTTGACTTCATCCCAAGAATGAAAGCATGGTTTAGCATCAGAAAAATCTATCAATGTAATTCACCATATTGAAACATTGATATATAAAACTGAGACAAGGCAAATGATGCAAAAAAAGTCTTGGATAAAGGTTAGTTTTGTTTAAAAGGCATAAAAATTTTAAAAATAAAGAGAACTTACAACAGCTTGGCGAACCAACAGCATAATTTTTACATAATAAGCTAACTGCAAATATGTCCCTTCTAATACTAGAAATAAGACAATGATGACCTCTGTTACCACCACTGGAAACTCTTTGAACATTTAGAAAAAGAATAAATAATCATAGTCAACCATATAACAGAATATTATAAGTCAATAAAATGATTTTTAAAATAATTTTTAAAAGCAAGGAAAATGCAAGGCTAAAATGAAAAGCAAGGCTACAAAACTGTATAAATGTAATATAATGTTAAGTGTGTAAAAAATAAAAAAATTTAATTGTAGATTATTTTAGGTTTTCTCTATAAAAGATAGAATAATTCCTTTCCAATCCTTATTTTTTAAAATTTCTTCTGATATTACCATGTTGGCTAGGACTCTAATGCAGTGTTGAATTCAAGTAATCATGGCAGGTACTTTTGTAGTTTCTCTGATTTTATAGGGCATGTTTTCAGGATTTCAGTAACTTTTATTTCCTAAATTGCTTGCACACTGTTTATGTTGAATAGCTGTCAAATTTTGTCAAATAATTTTATCTGTTAAAAATCATCATATAATTTTTCTCCTTTAAGCTGATAATATGAAAAATTATATTTACTGGTTTTCTTATATAAAGTCAACCTTTCATAGAAGTTATAAACCCAACTAGATATAGTAACATTTTCTTAAATAGTTCGATTTTTTTGAAGGCATTATTTGAGTTTATTGTGTTGATTGCATATTATATAGACTAGCAATTGGTTCAATTTAAAGGATAAGAAAATGCCATGATATTATTGAAAATGTTCTTTGATTTGAACTCAAATAATATTCTTTTTTAAAATATCATTTCACAATAGAATATGGACCATATGGATCATTTGTGTTGGTATTGAAATATGTAAATATGTTGTGTTTCTTAAATACAAGCAGCAAATCAAGCTTCCATGTCTTTTCCCATCTGGTAACTGAAGGGAAACAGTTCATACATAGTTAGATCTTAATTGCTAATGTTTTAGGGTTTTTGCATATATGCTAATACATGAGATTAACCTATAATTTTCCTTTCTTGTCCTTGTCAAAATTATGCTAGTGTCATTAAGTTAAATCAGGAATGCTCCCTCCTGATCTATATTCAGGAATAGCTTGCTTAAGATTAGAATTGTATTTTGCTTAAATATTCTATGAAACTTACCTCAAAAGCCATCTGGGGTTGGCATTTTTTCTTTGTGAAAAAATTTTATCTTAATTTCTTAACATAAGTTTTTCTAAGAATTTTCCTATGTCATCTAATTTTGCAGTGTTTTGCCACAAAGTTGTTCCTAATAGCCTCTTACTGTCTTATGTCTACAACATCTGTAGTAATGATCTCTTTATTAGTTCGCTAATATTGTTTATGTATGCCTTAGCTGTTATTCAAGTTTGCCAAAGGTTTGTAAAGTGTATCTTTCAAAAAGACAACTTTAGACTTGACAATCTTTTCTATTGTCAGTTTGTTTACCATTTCATTAATTACTATTCTTATCTTTATTATTTTCTTCCTAATATATTCTTTGAGGGTTTTTTCTCTGCTTTTCTTTTTCTAACATCTTGACTTGGATACTTAGCTCAATAATTTAGCCCTTTTGTTCTTATATAAATAATTAGGCTGAAATTACCCTCTTGATACTATTTCAGATCCATCAAACAACTTTAGGTACAGAATGCTTTTATAGCATGCAATATAAATATTTTAAAATTTATAGTATGAGTTATTTGACACATTAGCAATTAGCAGTATGCTTTTTTATTGATTTTCAAACATCTGGAATTTTCTAGATATCTATTGTTTGTGATTTCTAATCTAGTTAAAGAATGAAGTCTGAACATTTCTAGTCTTGAAAATTGTTGAAGCTTGCTTTATGGCCCAGATGGAGTTGATTTTCCTAAATTTATACATTCTGTGGTTGTAGAATATTGGGCAATTTATTGTTCTATATCGATCTACATTATTATTGAAATCTTAACAGTTTGATCTATTAATTATTGAGAAAAGATATATTAAATTCTCCCATTAAGAGTGAGTTTGTCTGTTTCTTCTTTAGTCAATTTTTATTTTCTATATTTTGATTTTGAGGTTATCAGATAGCATCCTCGTAAATTAAAGTTTTTACCACTATTCCATCATCATAAAGATCTAAACAGGCTAATGTACGAGATGACTTAGCCACCTGAAGTTAGGCAGCCTTTGTCAGCGCTCTCCCACACTCGCCCCAGTGTGGCACAATGGCTTAGAAATGAAGTGGCCACTTTGGCAGACATGCACTGGGACCTCATCCAGGAATGTCTGGTCCCGGGGATGCAGTCGGACCCTGTCTCTGCCTCCCATTGTGGTGGTGTGATTGTCAGGCAGGCTTTCTTTATGTGGTAGAAAAGAGGACCACAGGCTGCTTCTGGTTGCATCACCCACAGTTAGTACGTCCAGAGAAAAGAGGTAGGCCCTCTTTAGCTTGGTCTCCAGACTAAATACTAAAAATCACTGAGTCATATCCCTACCAGGCACTATATCTAAGGGATGGCTTCTTTGATGGTCCAGATTGAGTTGCAGGCCAGCCTATATGGTATGGGAAGTGGGACCCCGTAATTGTAGGTCCCTCCCCTTGGCCACCAGAATCACACTGTACTAGTGGTCAGTGAGTTTGCTGCGTGGCCTGGGTGGTGAGTCGCTGCTCTACAGTCTCCTGGAGAAGCAACTGTTCTCAGGGCTTAACCTTTCACTTCTATCAGGATTCTCACACATGCATCTTGAGCCCTAATCTCTTCACTGAATTTCAGACCTGGCATTTTTCATTATCTGTAGGACTTCTTCCCTAAGAAGTTGCTTTATCATCTTGATTTAACACATCTAAATCCAAGCTAATTATTTTTCCCACCAAACCAGCTTCTCCTGTGGATTTTGATATTTCAGCAATGGTCCCACATTATTCAGCCTCCTAAACATAAAACTCTAGAGACAGCTTGTCCTTTCCTACCCCACTGCTGCTTCTGATTTCCAGGCTCTTATGGCAACAATCTCTCTCATTCCACCCTCTACCTATCCATCTATATTCTGATATCAGATTACTCTCCTCAAGACATTGCTAGACTTTCACTTCCAAAATTAAAAACAAAATCAATTTTCTCTATTGTTCATAGGACACAGTCCAATGCTTAGCCTGGTATTTCAATATCTATTATAATTTGGCTTCCACCCATCCTTCCAATCTACTTGATTATTATTTGCTTATACAAACTCTCTGATGCAGCCAAGCTGATGTACTTAAGATGCCCCATAAATACTATGTCCATTTGAGCTGCCCTCTTGTGCTTTGTTCATACTGATTTCCCTGCCTCAAACGCTTTGCCATTCTTTTCTCCATATCTAAGTCCCACTTCATTTCTTTACAACCCACCTAGAATTTCACTTCTCCCTGAAATCTTTCTTTACAACTTCAGCAATGTGCTGGCTCCTCCTATATGGCACCCTGGCCACTACTTATTGAGTAATGAAATGGGAGGCCCTCCCCGCTGTAGTCAAATACATGGCTGAGTGAACACAGAGCCTGCTCAGCTCTAAAGCCAGATCCCAAGACACTCCTCTCACAGGCAGGTAGCACATTAAAAATCTGCCAATCTAAAATCAGTCTTGTTGCCAAAGGCCAGCTGCCCTGGTGAGGGCAAGTGTGTATACTAGTGATGGCGAACCTATGACATGCGTGTCAGAGGTGACACGCGAACTCATTTTTTTGGTTGATTTTTCTTTGTTAAATGGCATTTAAATATATAAAATAAATATCAAAAATATAAGTCTTTGTTTTACTATGGTTACAAATATAAAAAAATTTCTATATGTGACACGGCACCAGAGTTAAGTTAGGGTTTTTCAAAATGCTGACACGCTGAGCTCAAAAGGTTTGCCATCACTGGTGTATACCAATGTAGTCATTGAATTGCAGCATTTCTCTGCTCCTAAGAGTGTTGGCATGGTCCTTATCACTGAATTTCTGCTTCAAATTTTTCTTCAGATTTCCAGTTCTGGAAAATGGAGCCAAGCTCTGTATCTCAACCCAGAATCTTGTTAAGCTCTTGTCAGCCTGTTTCTCTGTTCCCCTGTCTGCTGGGAGACTCACTCATAACAGACTTCACTCACAGATGACACTACCACCCTATATATAGCTTCCCTTTCCACTTCTGTTACTGTGAGTTCCTCTTAGACAGGGATTTACCTTATTTGACTGTATCCTCAGCAATTAACATATAGTAGGTATGAGTCATGTTGTTTTGAACCCCTAGCCCCCCCCAATATGCTAATTAAATTAGACCTCCATGAATATTTGAGCTAATCTGAATCATGCCAGTTGTGTCCTATCTCTTTGGACATGACATAATGGACAGTTAGTTCCCCATCAAGGAGCAGTTCTCCTTGTTCAAGACTCTTTTTTTTCTCCTCCTTGTCACCCCCTACTACTAACTTCCCAGAATGCCTCACAATCAAGCATGAGTCATGACATTCAGCATTTGCCATCTTAGATTGACATTTGTTTGGATGCCTCTAAGGGCGAAAACTGTCATCTGATTTCTTGGACCTCTATTACATGGCCTAGTGCCTTAAAAAAACCGGAGAGTCAATCAAGTTTTGCTGATAATGATGTGGGTTTATTGTATAAAACTGAAATGCTCCACTGTCTTTTAGTCTTGCAATGAGAAATTATCCATCAATCATTCAATGTAAGTTTCTTAGTCCTCAATATATCCCTGGATTGTGCCAGATTCCGATACTGCCTCCAGATGTGGAGTACTTCTCAGTTTACTTACCTAAGGACTTTTCAATAATTTTCATAGCAATTATAACTATGGAGTAACAAGAAAGAATGGATTTTTTAAAAGGAGGTGATTAATAGTTCCTTTTATGTGCAAAACATAGTCAATAATAATATAGGCCTTTTCTTTTGAAATTTCGGAATAAATCAACATTTCTTTCTGTCTTATCTATTTTATATGTTTTTCAGACCTGGTCTAAAAGCCTATTGTTATGCCTTTTTTCTGAATAATATTATCATATAAGGTAAGAATTAACTTCTATCTATCATTTGGGCCACAAAGTCAACATAGATTATTAAAGTAGTCCTTTAATTTTAAAAGTACTAGTTAGAGCCTCAATGAATTATTTAGATATAATATGAAGGTATAATAAAATTGCTTTGACTTTAACTAGGTTATTATTAGATACCTTAGAGTTTAGTTTCCATTATCTTAAAATGGCAAAAATGATGGTGCATATTTCTGGGGAAAGGATGAAGGAACTAAAGCAATTTTGCCTGGAAGTAAAATTAAAATAAAATAAAATACAAAACAAAAAACAGATGTAAGGGTTACTGTAAAGAAGACAGCAGCCTCACATTAGCTATGGTTATGCACAAATCAGTAGAACTGGCGATGGACTCAGCCCTGGCAGCTTTGAAAAAGCCAGAGGGATTGCGGCTGCATTTGTAGCCAAACTGGAAGTCAGATGCCTTCTCCTTCTACCAGAACAGAGACATCACTAAGTCCTTCCAGCTTCTGCAGCAATGGGGAGAGGACAGAATGAGCCAGCATGAAGGGGCCAGCCTGCATCCTGGTCTGATGCTGAAACCTCCCCTGCAAGGACCCTCTTATTCCCCAGCTCCCTGGAGGAGGAAAAACCTTAGAGATTTTACAGTTAAGAGACACTCTCCCAACCTAATGCTCTCCCCATTTCTGTACAATCTTAAAAGGCTTACCATCATATTGAAAAGCCAGTTTTTATTTTAAATCATCTATCTTACTTTAAGTCTGGCAACAAATGCTATTTATTTTCCATATTCACTGAGGAAATGGAATTAAATTGCTCCGGGGAGGAATTTAGAATATACATAAAGAACAATGCCCTGACTGCAAAGTTTGTTGGATGCTAGATGAAGTTGTTGAGAAGAATTATAGAATCTTTTTCCAGAGCCAGCTTGAGGGGAAAATACAGGCCAGGCCCTGAGCTGGCCTCCTGAGTGGGAGATTGGAGGTCCCTTTCCACCCTCTGACGCCGCAGAATCTCAATAATTAGGTAAAAAACTCAAGAATTTAAATGCCTCACTCCCCATACCAGCTAATGGTTCTATATTGTAGCCTTTTATTCAACAGATTATTTTGTTAACATATTCTAAGGACCTAGATACTTTAAACCTGGATTTCATTTTCAGTATGAACTGCGCTCAGCAATCCTGAATTCCTATTAAAGACTCTTGGAAAGATTTTCTAGACTCTTCGCATTTGCAAAAAAATCAGATTTCCATTCATTTCCATTTTGGACCACAGTCTTTCTCCTCCCATGCTTTCTCTCTATAATTATGTCTTTTTGTGAAAGCAACATCTCTTTGCTTATCCACTGGTTTTCCCTTTCTTTTTCGAACATGTCCTTTTAAAGGCAAACACACACTTACCAGAACCTGCCATTCTGTAGCAACTGACCTACCTCTATCCGTGGCCTCATACTGGTGGCCCATGTCTTCCGTGTCTTATCCCCATTGCTCGATTACAATGTAGGGTTTACTGCTTCCATTCATTAGATCTACCAACTTTCCACAATGACTTCTGCTCACCAAAGGTTTTTTTCTAAGCCCTTTCCTGCCTTTATACCTCAGGGACAACATATGTCTCAATCCTTGAAAGTGACTCTGCCCTGTACTCAGTGGGTCCTTCCTCTATCTTCCTGGCTGTTCCTACTCTGCCCCTTCTGCTGACTCTTTGCCTCCTCCCACCTCCTATCTGTTGACTCGCCTGGAGCTTATCTTCACCCCTCTGCCATTTTTCCTTCCTACACTTAATCCTTCCTAGAAACACATCCATTCTCTCGGTTTAATTGACCACTCTTTGCTTCTGACTTCTAAGTTTATATCTCCAGCCTTAACCTGTTCCTAGTTTAATATTTTGAATTGTCCAGTTCTATCAGGGAAAGTTCCATCTTCTAATTTCTCAGAGAAGGAAATTCAAATGCACCTTTTACTCTTTTTTCTCACCCCCTACGCTGCCTATTTTTCCAAAGAGTAAGCAATTTAAAAGCCCACTCTTTCAGAGATGGGCCACACCCACTCAGGGCTACTCCTAGAAGCAGGAGATCTGGACTCATAGGGTGTGAGCATATGGAAGGAACCTCACCAGTCTATAGAGTATCATTCTGCAGAGATTCTTTGCTGAGACTGAATTATTGGAAGTCTCGGCAGTAAGAATATAGCATCAAGAGAAAAAGTCAAGTTGCACAAATTTAAAAGTTTATCAATATCAGACTGGCCAGTATGTGGAAAAACGGGTACTTTTGTAAAATTCAGCATGCATATTTAATTTGACATAGCCACTTTGGAAAGAAATTTCGGAGTGTCTCCTACAAATGTAAATGTGTATACTCTATGACCCAGCACAGTTAAAAAGTTCATGGCAGCATCATTAACAATATTAAAAACTGGAAACAATCTAGATGTCCCAACTAGTAGATATATGATAGCTTGCTAAGTATCATATATATCTACTATTCTAGAACACTATGCAGAAGTACAAGATTGAGGTAGATTACCCTAATATAGAAGCCTCTCCAAAGACATGAGTGTGGCTGGAAGGAAGAAAGGCATATGGCAAAAGGACACATATATTATTTCTATAAATGCATTCACATACATAAACAGCACTGAAAAGCTCTGTCCTTACAGGAAGAAGTAAACATACAATTGTGTAATAGATCTACAAAGCAAACAGATAAGAAGGATTATTTCTGGAGAAGCAGGAGAGGACTGAGGCTGGGATGGTGGTCAAAGAGGACTTTATCCTTATCTGCAATGTAATTTTTTTAGAATAAGAAAAATATATGTTTGTATTAATTGTGTGATTATTATAAAGAGAGGGAGAAAGGGAAGGGGAGAAAAGGAGAGGGGGAGAAAAGGAGAGAGAGAGAGAGAGAGAGAGAGAGTATAAATGAGTGAATGAGACAGAGAGAGAGAAAAAAATGAGAGGGGAGGGAGGGAGAGAAAAAGAGACAGGGAGGCAGAGAGAGAGAGAGCCACCAGAGGAATCAGAGAATAAAGCAAAGGTAGGAAATGGAATGGCCAGAAATGAGACAGGGTGCAGATGGGTCAAAGGGCAGTTAAGGAACTGGTTCTGCAGACACCACTGCAGTTTTCCTCCAGCATGTTTTGCAGCATACTTGGCAAGCCCAGAAGTGTCCTTAAAGGACCAAGTTGTATTGGAAGGAGTGGCCACTGCAGACATGGTTGGTGGGACCAGTAGAAAGAAATCAGACCAGCAAAGCGGTGGCTGACTAGTGTCTGGCTCTGGTGTGGTGCAGATTAGGTTTAGATCAGAGCCATGGTTGGCTAGAAAGAAGTCTAATCAATGGGCAGGAGACTCAGCAGAATTCACAGGCAAGAAAGGCTGGAGTACGGCCCATGGGTACATCCCCCCTTTCTGTAGAAGGCAGGAACTACTGTATAGAGCAGGGGTCCTCAAACTTTTTAAACAGGGGCCCAGTTCATTGTCCCTCAGACCGTTGGAGGGCAGGACTATAGTTAAAAAAAAAACTATGAACAAATTCCTATGCACACTGCACATATCTTATTTTGAAGTAAAAAAACAAAACGGGAACAAATACAATATTTGTATTTGCATGTGGCCCGTAGTTTGAGGACCCCTGGTATAGAGCCAGTGTGAGATGCAAATTTCAGGGATATTAGTCAATAGTTTATTTCCATGGGAGATTGAAATGCCTGTTGCTTTTTACCTTGCTTTTATCTTGAATCATTTATATTGTTTCCTAATCAGTTCTGTCGTGAGGTAATGTTTTGACCTTAAAACCCTCTTAAATCTCTCCCTGATTCTTACCAGCAGTCAGGTTCCTCCTCCACTTGGATTATTACAATATCCTAAGAAATGGCTTCACTACCTCTTCATTCCAATGCATGCTACATATCACTGCCAAATTAATTTCTTAAAGCATCACTTACCTCTTATTAATTCACTTAAGAAATGGCAGTGGTCTTCTTTTGCCCACAGTCTATCTCAACCCAGCATCAGGATCAAACTTATTCTTAACCTGTGGGTCGCAACCCCTTTGAGGGTCGAATTACCCTTTCACAGGGGTCGCCTAAGACCATCGGAAAACACATATATAATTACATACTGTTTTTGTGACTAATCACTATGCTTTAATTATGTTCAATTTGTAACAATGAAAATACATCCTGCATACCAGATATTTACATTACGATTCATAACAGTAGCAAAATTACAGTTATGAAATAGCAATGAAATAATTTTATGGTTGGGGGTCACCACAACATGAGGACCTCTATTAAAGGGTTGCGGCATTAGGAAGGTTGAGAACCACTGCATCTAAAAGGTCTAGATAATGGGAACCCTGACACTCTTAGCTAACATTAACTCTTAGGCTACCCAAGACTTGCATCACTGATTCCTCTAATCACTGGAGTCAGACTCCAAGTTCATGCCTTCAAAAATACAGAACATCGGTGGTAAACATCAGATTAGTCCTTCAGTGGATCAGCAGCCCAATGTGGCCTCAAATCATGTACATGACTGTCATCCAAAGAGAATGGTCCGTTTTTTTCCGTTTCTCACCTACTACCTCGTTCCTGTCCTAAACCAAAGGCATCAGTCCATTAACCCTACTTTCATGACCTCACCCAAATCTGTCTTTCTTCCCTTCGATGCATGTCAGTCTCTTATGTCTTTGCTCCTGCTATTAACCAACTCCACAAAATCTCCCCACTCCTCCATCTAACCAGATGCTATGTGTACTTACTTCAGGTTGCATTTCTATCATGTAGCCTTTTCAAATAACTTCAGCCTACAGAGGTTGATCCTGTCACTCAATTCTTCCAGTATGTACATATTTCAGAAAATAATGCTAACACATATTTTACCATTCTTCATTACCTCATTTGTGCATATGTTCATTTCCCAAGTGTAAGTACCTTAGAAGGAAAAATCGTATCTTTAATTTTATTGTATTCTTTCCAGTTTTTAACACAGATCCTTGTTTATAGTGAACACTGAATACGCACTAGACCAGTGATGGCAAACCTTTTGAGCTCGGCATGCCAGCATTTTGAAAAACCCTAACTTAACTCTGGTGCCGTGTCACATATAGAAATTATTTGATATTTGCAACCATAGTAAAACAAAGACATATTTTTGATATTTATTTTATATATATATTTTAATATATTTTAATTGATTTTTTACAGAGAGGAAGGGAGAGGGATAGAGAGTCAGAAACATCGATGAGAGAGAAACATCGATCAGCTGCCTCCTGCACACTCCCCACTGGGGATGTGCCCGCAACCAAGGCACATGCCCCTGACCGGAATCGAACCTGGGACCCTTGAGTCCTCAGGCCGACGCTCTATCCACTGAGCCAAACCAGTCAGGGCTATTTTATATATTTAAATGCCATTTAACAAAGAAAAATCAACCAAAAAAATGAGTTCGCATGTCACCTCTGACACGCGTGTCATAGGTTCGCCATCACTGCACTAGATGATGGATTGATTTGATGTATACTATACATGTACACAATTATTCTTTACAGAGAACAAACTGATGGTTGCCAGATAGGCGGAGGCTGGAGGGGCTGGGTAAAAAAGGTGAAGGAATTAAGATAAATGTTGCTACAGGGATGTAACAGTACAGCAGAGGGAATATAGTCAATAATATTGTAATAACTATATATGGTGTCAGGTGGATACTAGACTTATTGGGGGATTACTTCATAAATTATATACATTTCTAATCACTATGCTGTACAATTGACACTAATATAAAATAATATTGAATGTCAACTGTAATTGGAAAATAGAAGAAATAAAAGGGATGTCGTTCGCCTAACTGAAATTGTAGGTGTAGTTTGACTTAAGGCAAAGCTAGATCCACATGTTTAAATAATATCATTAAGAATCAGTCTTTCCACAATTGCGTCAAAACAATAAAATACCTAGGAATAAATTTAACCAAGGAGGTGAAAAATATAAGACATTGATGAAAGAAATTGAAGAAGACAAAAATAAATGAAAGATTTTGTGCTCATTTATTAGAAGAATATTGTTAAAATGTCAATACTACTCAAAGCAATATACAGATTCAGTGCAATCTCTAATAAACTCCAATGGCATTTTTCACAAAAATGAACAAACAATCCTATATTTTGTAAGTACCACAAAAAATCATGAGTAATCAAAACAATCTTAAGAAGAACAAAGTTGGAGGCATCACCCTCCCCAATTTCAAGCTATATGACCATACTATAGTAAACAAAACATATTGTCATCCAAACAGACACATAGATCAATGGAACAGAATAAGAACCTAGAAATAAACCTATACATAATGATGAGTTAATTTATGACAAAGTAGCCAAGAACATACAATGGGGAAAGGACAGTTTCTTTATTAAATGGTGCTGGGAAAACTGGACAGCCACATGAAAAAGAATGAAATTGAACCACTATCAAACCATACACACACAAAAAAATCTCAAAATGAGATTAAAGACTTGAATGTAAGACCTGAAATCATAAACTCCTAGAAAGAAACATAGGTGGTAAACTCTTTGACATTGGTCTTGGTGATGATGTTTTGAATCTGACACCAGAAGCAAAAACAACAAAACAAAAATGAACAAGTGGGATGATAAACTGAAAAGCTTCTGCACAGTAAAGGAAACCATCAACAAAATGAAAAGCCAACCTAGGGAACAGCAGAAAACATTTTCAAATCATATACCTGATAAGGGGTTAAAATCCAAAAATATATATTAAAAAAACTCTTACAACTCAATAGCAAAAAAACAAACAATCCGATTACAAAATGGGCAGAAGATCTGAATAGACATTTTCACAAAGAAGACATGCAGATGGCCACAATGTACTTGAAAAGATGCTCAACCTTAATCATCAGGGAAATGCAAATCAAAGCCACAGTGTGATATCACCTCACACCTTTTACAATGGCTATTATCAAAAAAACTAGAAATAACAAGTATTGGTGAGAAAGGGATCTCTTATGCAGTGTGGGCAGGATTGAAAATTGGTGCAGCCACTATAGAAAACAGTAAGGAGTTTCCTCAAAAATAAAAAAATAGAACTACCATATGATCTAGCAATTCAACTTCTGGGTATTTATTTGAAGACTATGTTTATTGCAACATTACTTACAGTAGCCAAAATATTGAAGCAAGCTGTGTCCATTGATGAATGAATGGACAAAAAAACTGTACTAGATATACAATGGAATATTATTCAGCCACAAAAAAAATGAAATCTTGCCCTTCGCAACAACATGGATGGAACTTAAGGACATTGTGCTAAGTGAAATAAATAAGTCAGACAGAAAAAGACAAATATTATGTGACCTCACTTATATGTGGAATCTTAAAAAAATCTAAGCTCATAGATACAGAAAACAGATCATTAGGTGCTAGAGATTTGGGGGTGGGGGGGTGAAATGAGTGAAGACAACCAAAAGGTGCAAATATATAGTTAAAAATTAAATAAGTCATGGGGATGTAATGTACAGTATGACAATCATAGTTAATAAGTCTGTATTATATATTTGAAAGTTGCTAAGAAAATAAATCTTAAAAGTTCTTATCACAAGCCTTGGCCCATGTGGTTCAGTAGGTTGGAGTGTCACGCCATACACTGAAAGGTTGTGGGTTTGATTCCTGGTTAGGCCACATACCTAGGTTTTGGATTTGATCTCTTGCTGGGGGCACATACCTGAGGCAATGAATAGACATCCCCCCCCCCTGCCCTTCTTCTCTCTAAATAATCAATAAACAAACCACACAGACAAAAAAGTATCTTTAGTTGAGAATTTAAAAAAAAGTTCTCATCACATGAAAAATGTCTATAACTATGCATGGTAACATGTTAGCTTGACTTAGTGTGGTGATCATTTTGCAATATATACAAATATTGGACCAGTATATTGTACACCTGAAACTAATATAATGTTGATGTCAATAAAACTAAAAATAAAATTTAAAACATCAATCTTTCTCCATCTCTCCATTCTGATTTCCTCTGGGTTGGCTCTCAGGCAGTCTGTTGACCATGAATAGCAAAGGCAGCCACCAAAAACTCCAGGCTTTCATGTCATCACTCTAGAAACCCAATGGAAACGTTTAATCGTGGCTGAAATATATAAAATTGAATTTAAATAGGTCAAGAATTGTTGAATAATGGCACCTTCATATATTTCAACCTAATCGTGGCAGAGAAAGCCCTGAGGCCTAAAGTTTATTGGTTCAGTTTAGATTTCATACCCATTATTAAACCAATCACTGTGGCCACCAGAATGTAATAATCTTATTGGCCAGGTCTGAGTCATATGTCCAACCCATGAGCCATGTGACAAAAGGTGAGAGAAGACTGATTTCTCAAAGGAAATTTAAAGTGCCATCTTCAGAAACGGGAGAATAAAAACAAAGGAGGCAAAACGCCAGATGCCCACTGGGCATATAATAGACACCAACTGTGAAAATTTACCATGAACATAATGAAGCCTAAACTTCAGGGAACCTCACTTTGCATGAGCTCCTTCTAAGACCATATATCTAATTTTGTTTTTAATTTTTTGGATTATTTATCTTAAAGAAGGCCCCCCCCCCCCAAAAAAATTATATAAGCTTTAGGACCAACAAAACCTGGAACTGCACCTAAAGAACACTCAAAAATATCTGAAAAATTAATAAGTAAATGTTCCCAATAAATTGTACTTCCTCTTGTTTTTAGTGGGAAAAAACCATTTACTAGTTTATTCACTAAATTTTTCACAATAACTTAATCTCTTTGGACACTAACAGAAAATAACTTGATTATGCCCTTCAGCTCTCCCCAATGGCTCAGAACTCAGCATCTTAATGTGTTTTTCTTTGCTGCTGTCACAGACTCACACAGGTTAAGGTCTTTTTTCATCTTTGCCCTTCCTTGAACTTTACTCCCAGCTGAAACCCGCCTCCCTGTATCTCCTTTCATCAGAGACCAGTCCAGTTGAGATGTGCATGTCTGGTCCTACTGTGATTTCTTACAGAACCAATTTGAAGAAACCTACCAAGTTGCTCACATTCACTCTAAACGAGTATTCATTTTGGTAAAATTCCAAATCAAAATGAAGTCTCTAAAATTGCCATAGAGAAAACATGAACCATCAGGTGGATCTTATATTGGAGTGAATCTAGGATGTGACTCGGGTCAAAGCCATATATCTATAGAGGACCCATTGTTGGGGTTGTGCCAACATTGGGTCTGGGTAACCAGAAAACGTGCTCTCGTTGGAATTAACTGCATTTACCCCTCTATTTGGCAGTCAGACAGCACTAGGAATGTAAATTCATGCTGTTCTGAATGTGGGGGAAGGTGAGGGAACTGAGCTTGCCTGCTGCTATTCTGATTACAGCATTTGTCCCTGAGAGAGACAGCTCTGGGATGGATGCTATTTTTCTCCCTTCTCAAGAAAATGGCTTGGGCTGCACATTGGGGAAGGCCAAGGTGGGCACCTATAAACAATCTTTCTGCTTAATCCCCTGCAGGTTTCCAAATCTGTAGTCCTGCAGATGTGGCACTGAGTTTGACCCATTTATCCCCTCCCTCCACCTCCTGTAAGAAATATGGCACAGAAACAGGGCGGTGCAATTGTGTTTTGGGATTTTTTTTCCTTTTCTTTTTTTCTTTTAATATGTTGAAACTGTCTCTAGGCAGAAGGGACCTGAGGAGGAGAGGTAGAAACCAGATGGTTGTAGCTGGCGTAGAAACCTACTACTGAGGAGCTTTGAGATGCTCAAATCTAGTGACAGTCACTATTTCCCTGCAGGGGAAGGGGATGAAATAGAGTGATGCCAAAAGAGGTCTAGAAGCCTGACCTCCAGTGTTCTGTTTTCTCTACCCCATGTCTACACACATGAAAAATGCAGCCCTTTTTCCTTTAACTCTCCAAAGTATCACCAACCTTGGACTAAGCAGACTTTACTTTTTTGGGGGGGGGCAGGGCGAGGGGGAGTTAGTAGTAAGAAAGAGGGTTTATGCCACAGGACTTAAATAATTTACAAATGATTATTATCCCTTCTTCCTTAAAGTCTCTTAGCTTCCCTATACCTTTTTCCTCAGCATCCCAACCACTCACTAAACTCCAGCAAATCCCACCAAATCACCTAATGTGTTCCTCAGCCTCTCCTCTCTATACACAGGAAGTAGAAATAAAATTGAGACCAAGGGGAAGAGAAACAGAGAGTTGACTAAGAGTTAACCTATTTTATCTTCCCATACTTGGGGAGATTCAGCCAGCTGAAGAGCCCTTCATCCTGGTCCCTCTAAACACCTGGAGGACTGCAGCACACCAAGGTCTGGGGTGGGAGGTGATACCACCCTCCCCAACTCTGTGTTAGGGAAAACTGACTCAATCTTTTGTGAAATAATGTCCAAACACATCTGAGAACCCATCAGATTTCTACCTACTAGGTTTGTTCCTCCCAAGCAAACATATGGTATCTTTTTCAACACTACTTCAATTTCCAACACCAACGAGGTGCCCTACAATTCAATTCAATTCAATTCAGACACTAACGCTCCAGACTCCACAGGTTTAAGGGCTCAGTCCCACAAGACTGTTTTCATTTCACAGACCAATTACAAGTATCACGTCCCCAGTTACCCACACTTGTATCCGACTTGGCTGCAAATTCAGGGATTCCCGCGTACCCTCCTCATATATTTGATAATTTGCTAGACTGACTCACAGAACTTGGGAAAGTGCTTTTTTTGCCTATTATTATAAAGAATACAACTCAGGAATAGCCAAAGGGAAGAGATGCAGAGCGCAAGGTATGGGAAGGGAGACGCAGTTTCCATGCCCTGTCTGAGCAAGCCAACCTCCTAGCAACTCCATGTCTTCAACCCAGAAGCTCCCCAAACCCCATCCATTAGGTTTTATGAAGATTTCATTATGGCTTTTCATGATTAAATCAATCCCCAGCCCCTCTGTCCTCCCCAGAAGTTTGGGGGTTGAGCTGAAAGTTCTAGACCTCAAATCAAGGCTTGGTCTTTCTGGGGACCAGAGGCTTACCACCCTGGTCACTCCTGAAAGTCCAAAGGTTTTAGGAGCTCTGTGTCAGGAACTGGGGACAAAGACCAAGTATTTTTCTTATTATACCACGCCACCCCCACTATGTTTACGTGGCTTGGAAAACAAACAAACAAAACACCACACACAAAAATTCTAACACCTCCTTAGGGTGCTAGCTTCCTAGCTACCTCTGGCTCTCCCTAGCTGTGTCCTCTCCATATCCCCCTATGAGATGAGACTGACCGGGAACCTTGATTAGTTCTTCATTAGGCTGTTCTACACATAATTAGTTCCCCTGTGGCAAACCTCTTTATCTGTCCCCTCCAAATAAGCCATTCACAGCAGTCAGCATTCTCAGAACGCTGGCACCGAATGCCCACGTCCCCTCTCTTGCTGCTGAAGAACCTTAGGCTGTGCGTGGTAAGGTGGGAACTCACTCCCACCTTCTCTCAGACAGGCATTTTGGGCCAACTCCATAGCCCCTGGGTCACTGATGTCCCATAAAGGAGAAGAGGGTCCCCCTGAGTGGCCAGGGAGACCTGCTTGCTCAAGTCTCTATTGGGAAACTCTCAGAGCTGGAGATCTGGAGACTCTGAAACGCAAAGCCAAAAATTTTTCTAATTAGAACCGGGTGGGATGAGGACCAGTGCGACTGATGGCCTCCGTGCATTCTGCCCTGCTGGCATCCTGACCCCCTCCTCGGAGGAAAAGCAAAAACACCACCTCAATAGAACTCAGGGAAACAAGGCTTTCCTCTTGGGTTACCCAGACATCTTCCTTTTGAAGCAAAAGCCTCCCTCCCTCCTAGGTTTGGGCTTTGGTAATCTTTGGCCCTCAGGCAGCCTCAGCTAGTGAGGCCTCAAGCCCACACTAGTTGATTTGAAATCCCTGTTTAGGTCCCAGCATGTGACAACGTGCTCCGCTCTGATGACACGTTTGGTTTCTAATAATAGAGCAGATGAAGTAATATTGCAATTGATGTTCCCGGGGATTTGATTGGATAAGTGCATAAACTGTGGAGGGGGAAGAGGGTTGTGTGGACGGATCACACTCGTATTCCGGCCCTATCAATGTGCGGGGCCGAGAAGGACGTCAGCGGGCCTATTCCCTGCGTCCGCCAGTCCCGCCACAGATTCACTTGGGATCCTCAAACAGATGAGCCGGTGGAGACGAGGGATCAAGGCGGCCGGTTAGAGCCAATTGCCTGCTTCAGGGACTGCCAGCCCTTCCAGGCCTAGCAACAGGGGAGGGAGGGGGAAGAGGAACCCAGCTTCTCTGCGGGAAGACACTGAAGCCAGAGCGACACCCCCCTACCCACCCTCCCCACCTTGCAGCACAAGCTTTGAAAAGCTGCTCCCGCATCTGAATGGAAACTCAGAACCGCCGGGAGGCGCGTTCCTTCTCGCCCAGCCGTGCAACCTATGCCGAGGGGAAGGCGGTGCGAGCCAGCGCCCAGCTCCCGGGACGGGGCCAGCAATGCTGCTGAGCAGAACTTGACTGAGCCTCTTCCTCGCTGCTAGTGGAAGCGATGCTGCAGGGCACAGCCAGCGCTCCCCCGGCTCTCCTTCAAGCTGAAGGTTACCCACCCGCGCAGCCAGCCCCAGCCCTGTGAGTGCCGCGCTTCGGTCCTCGCTCAGGCTGCTCGGCGCAGGGCAACGACTGGGCCGCCGCGCCGGGGCGCACTGCACCAGAGGCTTCGGCTTGGTGGATGTGTATGCATGAGTTCTGCACCGAATGGGCGCAAAAAGCGCCCCAGCCGGTCCACCCGCTCCTCGATCTTTCAGATCAGCAAGCCCCAGCTGCAGAGCGGGGAGTGGGAACGCAGGGGCAGCGGCTCCGAGAGCGCCAGCAAAACCCAGCGAACCCTGGACGACTGCAAGATGGTAGGTGAAAACTGCGCTTTTTTTTTTTTTTTTTTTTTTTTTTTTTTTTTTTGAGAAGAGATGGGGGAATCGTGTCTGTGTGTGTTAATCGTTTGCTTGAGTACCAGCCACTCCCCCACCCTCAGGCCTCCATGCCGATCACGTGCACATGCACTATTTTTAAATCTGAAGTCCCCTAGATCCGGGGTGACACCCAGGTGGTGATGGCCCCTCCAAGAAGTGCCAGGGCAAGAGTCTTGAGGCCATGCCTCTTCCCCTCCGAGAGTGGTGGAGGTGAAGACGCTGTGAAAGGGCTTGCTCCCCACGGAGGGAAAGGACAGGGCGGTGGAGGGGCTGCTTTGTGGGGAGACAGCGAACAAACCCAACCGGAGTGCCCGGGGGGCCTTGCCGAGGGGCCAGAGGAGACAAACGTCCGGTCAGAGGCTGTGCCCCGTCTTCCCATCAGGCTCTGGAGCCTGAGCAGTTCAGTGGTCCCGCAGGAGGTGGATGGTGTGCCTCTTACCACCTCTCTGGCCTTTAACAACTTCAAATTCATACCCTTGCTGTAATCCAGGGAGCATTCTGGAGGAGGGCGCCCAGCCTCACAGTCTAACAGGCGGAGAGTGGCAATGGCAGTGCTCAACTATGCTACCTTCAGAAACTGAGTCTGAATGGGCGGGGGCCAATAGGTCCGGAAGCGAGCCTCCACCACCGGACTTCCCCATAAAAATAATAAACACTTGCCCAAGACAAAGAGAATGTACCATCTTTGTGTTTTAATCTTTAAATAATTTGTAGAGAGATTGGGCAGTATGTGTGTGTGTGTTTGTGTGTTGGCGGGGGGGGGGGGGGGGGGGGGAGATGTTAGGGGGGAAGGCTCCAGGGTCAGTGAAACCCGTTTATGTACACCAAAATAGGAAATTTTCTGATTAGTGTTTCTTGAAAGAAACTCACTTCTTTTCCAGCTTGTCCAAGAGTTCAACACGCAAGTGGCCCTGTACCGAGAGTTGGTCATTTCTATCGGGGATGTCTCCGTCAGCTGCCCCTCACTCCGGGCGGAAATGCACAAGACAAGAACCAAAGGCTGCGAAATGGCCCGTCAGGCGCACCAAAAACTTGCTGCCATCTCAGGGTAGGAGACTTGGCATTATGTGGTAATTCATATAGAGGATGCATGCACATTGGCATACTTACGGTGGCCAAGGGCTCAGAGATGAACTCTGCAAATTTGGGGTTTTAGCCAATCACCCTGAGATCGGGATTCTCTAAACGAGCTATAGTCCAAATAATAATCAAAGGAAGTATAATCATCAAGATTATTTTGTCATCTGTTGCTAAACATCTGCACAAAGACCTGTGCAGTAGAGAAAATCTTTGCTAAGTCCCAGGTACGCTAAACTGTTTATACCATGACATAAATTCCTATGATACCATTTAAAATAAAATCCCTAAAATAAAGTCGTGGATCTAATTTACTCTCTTCACTGTAGAATACAAAAGGAAAGGTAATTTATGCCTTTGGTGGCATTGTAATTGACATATAGCATTATATTAGTTTCAGATATATAACAATGATTTGATATTAGTATACACTGTGAAATCATTACTACAATAAGTCAACTTTAACACTGTTACCATACAAAGTTAATTTTTTTTCTTGTGATGAGAACGTTTAAGATTTACTCTAACTTTCAAATATGCAATACAATGTTATTAATTATGGTTGTCATACTGTACATCTGAAAGGGAAGTTTTAACATAAGAAAACTTTTTAAAGATTGGGATAATTCACAAATCTAACTAAACCTAAGTTGCTTATGCCCCCCAATTATTTTTACGTATTTGTATCACATTTTTGGATTCCCACGCTTATTTTAGGTGATAATATAGTGAGTAAAAACTCTTTTGGGACTCTATCCACTTCTTCCTGATATCTCAATATGGGACAAATATCATGGATTTTATTAACAGTTCCTATTTCCACATAAGGAAATACAGAAAGGAAAGAATTTTTATACAAATATATTAATTGTTTGGTTCAGCTTGGATATAGCCTTTTATCTGTTTATCTGTGTGGATGTGGCTTTATCAGAATATATATGCAAATTAGATCACTTGATAATGTTGCAGAATGATCACTTATAGGAATTATATCTAATTTTCCTTGAAAGAATCATTCTTTGCCATTTTTAATGCCAATATTGTGCATAGTGACTATGATTGAGATATAAAGATTAGAAAGCCATATGTTGCCTCTCTTAATTACTAGTTTACATTTGATACATTTAAAAACAAGCATTTTCTATCATGAAAATAGATAGAAAATCTATTACATGAATAATAGAGTATACCAATCTACTTGAAGTGAAAGAGAAATAAAATGTTACAAACCTGTTTTATTCAGTAAAAGTATAGAGAAGCCTTCTCCTTTTCTGTTTTAACTGTTATACTGTACTTAGCAGGAAGTGAATCTGGGAGTGAATTGAGACAGTGGGAGGAAATTAAGTGTCTCAGAAATTGGGGAAAGAAATGCAACTGTGATACATACCAGACAAGAATGGTTTGCCTTCATTTTTAATCAATAGAGAACTAATGATTCAGAAGTAAAAACAGGTTTAGAACAGATCTTTTTATACTCAGGGCTAAGGAGTAGCATCTTTGTAAACTTTTTGCCCAAGAGTGTATCATGGGGTTATATCAGGATTCCTTTTAGGTGGAACTCAAATTGATAACATGTTCTCATCAGAGAAGGTGGACTGGTTCAATTTAGTTTATTTTGTTATATGTGAAATTCAGGTTCTTGTAAGGTTTAGAAAAGGAAGATCCTGAAACGAATGGCTGAAAGCGGCGTTTTGAGGATTTGAGATGGATTTTATTTACTCAGGTTTGTAGCCCTCTGCTCCTTGCTTACATGTTATCTGAGGGTTGCTGTTACTGGGGAAATATGCTGTTCTTAGAGCCTTACCAAGGCCAGGCCAACTCTATAAAATATTCTAAAAAACTTGAAATGTTTTTCTCCTTAAAATAATAATTAAATACAGTTTAACCTTCTTTTTAAAAAATGACAGCAATCTAATTGAAGGAAATCCCTTTAGCTCCTCACCATCTGGGCTCCTTTAATGAAGGATGTAATTCCCTGAGCGAATTCCATTCCTCATGCTGCTAGTTATGTGGGCTCTCATTTCAAACTTGATGTGAAGCCTGGAAGGGAAGCTATAGGATTCATTTTATATTAATTTTATGGAGCAGGTTGGGTAAGTAAAGCAAAGGTTTTTGGGTAACTGTAGAGAGGAAGTCTGGATTTTTTGAGAGCCCATTATTTGCCGGCACACCCCAGCTAACTCATGGAGGGATTATTATCTTTATCCTACACATCGGTCTCAAAGAGGTTAAGGAACTTGCCTAATGGCCACATGCCTAAGAAGTGGCACACCTTTGCTCCAGCCCTATGTTTGCATGCTTCTGAAATCCACACTCTTTCCTCTACATAATGCTGCCTTTCAAAAAAAGTGGATGGCTCACAGCTCTCCCTGGAACCACACTCACTTGTGCTTTTCCTCCTAAATAAAGCTGTTCCATGTAGCAAAAAAAAAAAAAGTGGTAAAAAGGAACGAAGCGCTGAGACATGCTAATATATGGATGAACCTCAGAAAGAAATGTATGCTAAATGAAAGAAGCCAGTCACAAAATACCACATATTATATGATTCCATTTATATGAGGCACTCAGGGAAAGCAAATCTGTCAGAAACAGAAGTAGATTAGTGGTTGCCTAGGGCTGGGGGTGGGAACAGGGAGTGACTGCAAATGAGCTCGAGGGATCTTTTGGGGGATGGAAATGTTCCAAATTGAATGATGGTAATGATTATGCAACTGTGTATTTACCAAAAATCACTAAATTGCACGCTTAAATGCATGAATTTTAAGGTATGTAAAGTATACCTTAATGTGTGTTTTTTTTAAAGATGTGATCACCATCACCACGATTAACATTTTCCTTTCCTTGGCTTTATTCTTCGCTACATATGTAGTTTTTAGTGAAAGGTATATGAGCTATGAGGGATGGGGGAAAAGAAAAGTTGGCTCTCCAAGCATTCATCAAGATGCCGGCTTGAGAGCTAACATCTAAGCACCATGTTTGCTCTGAGTAGGAGTACAAGTGAGGGAAAGGAGTACATGAATTCACTCATTTCTTACCAACAAAGACCAATCCCTAATCCCTTCCTGCCTATCACCTGATTTGGGCCAGAGGAGAAAGACAAGATTGAAGGAGGACAGGGTAAAAAAAAATAAATAAATAAATAAAAAAGCATGAAGCAAGATAAATAGAAAGAGAAAAAAAAAAGCAATGCATTTGATTTAAACAAACTACAAATGCTTCATCCCTCTTATTCCTGACCAATTGAAAACCCCTAGGACTGGTGACCACTAAAGAAGAAAACTCAGATTGTATTTCTCACTAACTAGCATGAGTATGAAAACCATTGAAACACACACAATTGAAACACTTCTTCACAGACCAATTACAAGTATCAAGTCCCCAGGTTACCCACGCTTGTATTTGTGTCTAGATCTGCAGAAGTTTGGGTATTTGTGTCTAGATCCGTCAGAAGCCTTTTCTTTCAAAGGCATCTGACGTTTTCTGGACTGAGGCATCCAGGTGAATCAGAAGTCTCCTCTGACGGGCTTGATTTACTGCAGTTATTGTGCCTTTGCAAAGCTGATCCTCTCCCAGGTACTAAAGCTAAGAGGGGCCTTCACAATTAATTGGCAAAAATGATCCCACACTCTTTTAGCAGCAGAATCGCCCCTTCAGTCGTAACGTGGAAAGCCAGAATTATAAGCTCAAAGTGATGCTGCACTGCTGTGTGAGCGTGAGTGTGTGTGTGAGTATATGTATATTAGTGCCTGTCTCGGCCCTGTCTCCTTGGACTTCCTTCTCCAAATGACTTCTGAGACACCTTCAAAGAATCCCTGCGGCTCCATGGCACAGAGAGAACTAATTTAGCACCATTACCTTGTTTTATATTTGAGGAGTCAGATTTAGAGGAATGAAGTGACTTTAGAGGCAACGTGGTCAGGCAGACATGAGGATTTTGCAGTCAGGCAGACCTGGGCAACATAATATCTTTTGTGACCTTGATGGAATTTTCCTCAACTCTAAATCTCACTTCGCTCCCTGTAAACCAGGTGTCATGCTCACTCATGTGGTTGAGAGGATTAAGGGAGCCGGTATGCGGTGCCCAACCTGTCCATGGCACTCCGCCAGTCCCAGGCTGCTCTGAGACTGGAACCCAGGTCTCTCACTCCCCGCTCCAGTGCCTGTTCCATCAACCACATCACTTCCTGAGAAGGAAGAGAGGAGCACAGCGCACCAGCCAGGAGTGACCTGGAGGAGCCAATCTCCTCCAGCAAACCCAAGCGCTTGTGCTATGGCTGGTGAGCTGGTGGCTTGGATTCCTTTTCCTGCACTGCTTCTGTGATGGCTACTGCACTGTACTTTCTCCACTGCCTTCTGCTTGTGTCTGCTGATGAGAGTGAACAGTGAAGTTGAAGTTTGATAATGTGAGAGGCAATACATTGTGTGGTGGGAAAGAGCACTGGCCCTAAACCAGAGCAGACCTGGTTAAAATTAGGGACATAGACCTACTGATATGCAAGTTGCTTCACAGAGTGGTAATTGGTAGCCTGGTACCTTGGTTAAGTACATAGACTTCAGAGCTAACCTGCTGGTGTTCACATTTTAGCTGCACCATTTACAAATAGTGTGATCGTGGACAAAGATATTGTTTCTCCTTGCCTCAGTTTTCTAGTCAGCAAAATGGGCTTAATAAGTAACAGGACCAAAGCGTATGGTATTATGATGATTAAATTAACATCCATCAAGCACTTAAAAGACAGTAAATGCTATTATTAAGTGTCAGTGTAATTATGAATACGATTTAAAATTTAAGTGGTCAAGATGCATTTATATAAAAGTATATTTATCCATCAAATATTTTTCAAATAAATACTTGTATTTGTGTATAGATCTGCAGAAGTTTGGGTATTTGTGTCAGAATAAATTTTTGCTTACCTTAGTTTCTTACATTGTCTTCTGACAAATTTTCCAAGTTGATATTTTCCAGATGGTTATCAAAAGGCCTCTTCTTTAAAATCTTAAAAACAATATGGAGATGTGAGGGTTCAAAAGTACTTAAGTTTAGAAATATTTTCTTTGTATAAATTGGCCTAGAGGCTTCATAAATCATATAATATTTATAAAATCTATTCACCTCCTTCTAGTATGGCTGTGTGACACTGAACACGTCTGTTAAGCTTTGTACATCTCAGTGAGAGGGTTGAACTTGAATGACTTGTGAGTCTTGTGGCCCCAGCGTTCTAAGTTAATTCATGTAGAATCACATTTGTTTACAGAACAGAGCTATGAAAACATGAGCACTATGGAGGAAGTTTGAAGACGGAATGCCAGAAATAATTTGTCAAGCTGTGAACATAGTATGATCACAGAAAGAATCTTAATTTCCTAATGGCTTTCTGGAACAATAGAATGAGTATTCTAGAGACCCAGGCCCACAAATTTCAGGTTTTTCCCCTCCAGCAGTTATTTTCCTGGCCGGCCATGCCTATGTCCCCCTACTTTTCAACATCTCTCTTCTCATTCTTTCTTCTGTTTTATTTATTGGAGGGGGTCTGTTTTAGTTTTATTGGATTCCTACTTGACTTTCCTGCTCTATTTTTTCCAGGCCCACTTCTAGCTGGTTCTTGTCCATTCCCTATTCTGTTTCCTGGGAAGTTAGGAGGCGGGAAAAGGAGAATAGAGCGCTGGCCAGTCAGTAATGCTCCCTTTCGACACGTGGGCTGAGACAGCGGCCGGCGTGTGGGCTGGTGGAGTACGCAGAAGTGCTCGGTGCCATGGAGGCAGATCGCTCAGCTTTCCTTGCTCCACATGCTAGAGGAGGCCTGGGGTGTTAGTAACAGGCCTGGTTGGCAGGCATGCCAAGCCACCCACTCTGTCTTTTAGCTCCCCTTCCTATTATAGGTGTTTTTGCTTTCAAATGTTTAACTCTCATTGATCAAACAGTGAAAGGTGAGTTACATCTGCACCAGCAGAACATGCTGACCATCAGCCATAATGCTGGGCGACAATTCTGTATCAGTTTGCCAGAGCTGCAGTCACAGAATATCACAAACTGGGCTTACCCAGCAGAAATGTCTGGTACCTCAGTTCTGGAGGCTAAAGGTCCAAGACCAAGGTGTGGGCAGGGCTGGCTCCTTCTGAGGGCTGGGAGGAAGAATCTGTTCCTCTTCTGTGTGTGTGTGTGTGTGTGTGTGTGTGTGTGTGTCCAAATTTTCTCTTTTTATATGGACACCAGTTATATTGGATTCGAGGCCCACCCTACTGTAGCAGGACCCAATGCTACCTTAGCTTATTACACCTACAATGACCTATTTCCAAATGAGGTCACAGTATGAGGTACTGGGGGTTAGGACTTTAACATATGAATTCGGGGCAGGGAAGGCAGACATAATTCAACCTGTAACAAATTCACGTCTGCAGTAGAATGCACACTTTGGCCTGTTTTGCCCAATGGGGATGGAGCTTTGCCCAGATCTACCTACATACTCTCTCAACACCTTCACACAAAAACTCCCAGTGCCCAGTGTTTTCTCGTTTGCGAGACCGCAGCTTGTATCGGGGGTGGGGGTCGTGACCCTGGAATAGAAGGCTTTCTGTGTGAAATGGATGTGCTCACAAAGGTGCTAAATCCCCACTATGGTTAGCACTTTCCTCTCACCAATGTAATTACTGGTTTCCGAAGGTGGAACCAAGATCCTGCCACAGAAGAGAAGGTGTGGGGAGTGAGAGAGGCACCTGACAGCCCACATTGAGGGCTTCACCTTCTCAGGTGTTTGTGGGAGAACTGAGCAGGTCGTGGTCACCTGGGGGTGCTACTACTGCTGCTTAAGGACCATAAGCACACTCTGGAGCCAGCGACAAAGCACGGACTCGCCGGTTAAAGCAGAGTGCTATTATTAGCAACGAAACTGAATGTGACATGGAATCCAGACAAGTGCTCTCTCGTTGCTTGTTGAAGTTTAGCCTTTTCATGTTTTAATAATCTAATGGCTTTCACCTTGTTAGAGCCTTCTTGATAGATTTCCAATTAGAGGTAAAATTAGATTCTAAACCAAACTTTAGGAAAATTTGTCACTTTGCTATTTATACTGTGAAGTCCAAGAGAGCAAGGCTGTGTTCATTCACATTGGCACCTGGGTGGCAAGCTCGGTGAGGATGTGTCTTGTTTGTTCATCCGGGGGACTTAGTATTTTAAAATCTATTCTTCAAAGAAACTGTGACTTTGACATAGACTTCAGTAAGAACTGAGAAATTAGATTAGCTTACAGTTTATGACATTTCTACTGCATTTGACTGTTTTTTTTCTGGTTTGTAACTATAGAGTCATTATGTTCATTTTTAAACAATGGAGGGCTTGAGATGGATTTCTGAGGCATGGGAGCTCATTATTACAACAAATCGGGGGGCAGTGTGTACTACAGAATTACTCATAAAGTAATTATGTCTCATTGAGGTTAGCTGACAAAATATTTCCCTCACCTCTGTCTGCTGGGTGGTGTTACACTGAATAATTAAATAACCATTTTCCATTGAGATTACCTTTTCAATCCATTCTTTAAACTTTTAGCCCTTAAATGTTTAGTTGTGCCTCATCCAAAAGGATAGCCGCATAAGTCGTAGCTCCAGAGCAGTAACTGTACCCCCAGTTATTTCCTCTGCTCTACAAACATAACTTAAAATAAACTCATGGAAAATATTTAATTGCTTGTCTAAATGCATATATATGTAAACAAATGCTAAAATTGGTGAACAGACTCTTGTTGGGATAAAGTGTCTGAGCCTTTAACTAGAAGAGCTGATTTAGCAAATAAAGGCTTCCCATCTAATGGGAAACTCTAGATACCACCAGGTTAGCAAAAATCAGCTTAACATTTGCAGCTGTAGATATATAGTGAACTAGTTTAATTGAGTTGGAGTGAAGGAGGGAAATACACTAACCGGAAGAAGCCAAACCCCTAGCACATTCTTAAGTTCCCCTCCCCCCACTCCGTCAGTTACAAAGTCCTGTAGTGTTTTATCTTTTTTAGTGTCTAATGTCTCTTTCCTTCATTCTCATTTCTCTCGTCACTCTCTTAGTTCAGAATCCTGTCCCCTCAGGCCATCAACTATTGTAGTGCCTCCCAGTTGGTCTCTTTAGTGTCATTCTCTCACCTCTTCTTTTCCATTGATTCACTAGATCCAAACTAAACCTTAAATTCTTCTCTGATCTCATCACTTATTTGCTTTAAAACGTCCAAAGATTCCCATTGTCTAAAGCAATGTTTCTTCAAGTCTGATCCCTGGGTTGCTTGTCTCAGAATCACCTGGGGCACCCTCAGACAAAGAAATGAAATCTCTGAGGAGTGAGGCCTGGAAATCCAAATTTTTAACAAGCAACACTCCATCCCCCAGGAGATTCCTGAACATGCTAAAGATGAGGCCTGTTGGCCTGAAGCAGTGATTCTCAACCTGAGCTGCACACTAGAGTCACTTGGGAAGCTTTAAATAATTGCTGATGCCTGAACTCCATCCCTAGAGTTTCTGATTTAAATGATCTGGGATGCACCCTGGGTATCGGGGTATTTTTAAAGCTCCCCAGTGAGCATCTTCATCAAAATGATTATATTGGGCTTCATTTAACTAAAACTTCAAAAGAGCAGTTGCTCGAAGGCACCAGGGTTATTCTCTCACAGAAGAGCAGCCCTGGAATGGGCAATGCAGAAGTTGTCTATCCTCTTTCTGTTGCCCATTCTTAGTTTTCCCCATCCATCTCACTTTAGGATACAAGATGCTACAGGAGCCCCATCCATCAGCCCAAGTTCCAGACGAGAAGAAAAGTGAAGCGCAAAGGCCCCACTTCCCAGCGAGGTCAGCCCTCTTGATGCAGTCCCAAACAAACCTTCCTCCCAAGCTGTGTGGCAGGGCGCCCCTAACCGCAGAGAGACTGGGAAACACATTCATTGTCGTTGCCAAAGGAGGACTTTATTACTAAGGAAAAGGGAGAGGATGGGTACTGAGAAACTACTAACACAGCCTGTCACAGCCCCCAACCTGTATTCCTGGACTTACCTTTTACCATTGAACTTGTAAATTCTTTACCTACTCAAACTGTCTGCTTTTTATTCCTCAAGTGTGTATAACAGGATGGCCCTACCCTATTAGTCTACAACATCTATGGTTTCTCTCTGTAAAGGCATACTCTTTAGCTATTCAAAGCAATAATTTACTCTCCTTAATGTCAAGGTCATACTTGCCATCTCATCATAGTCCACCATGCTCCCCACACAGAAAACCATAACAGAGGGTAGGGTCTCAAATGGAATAAGATTGTACTGCTTTTAAATGGACTCGTGAAAAAGATAAGTGGTTTAGAAAACCATGTGGGAGAGCAGGAAGTTAGGGAAGATGCCTTTGAAAGGGTTCGAATAGAATTTTCAGAAGGCCGGATGTGAAATGGGAGAGGGCCTGCAAGGATACAAGGAGTGGCGCTCAAGAAATCAATTTTAGAAAATCTACCTGAGATTGACAGGGACTCTCTAACCCATAATTCCATAAATTATAAACCTATTCAACATCTATGACAGTATTTCTATGGGGAAATATATTCATTTCCAACTCTGGAAGTCATCTCCTTTTCTGGGAACCTATTCGCAGAACACTCTTCTAGCTGCTAGAAATACAACAGTTCTGAACAAAATAGGCAAGGCTCCTGCACTGATGGTGTAGGACAGTGATGGCAAACCTTTTGAGCTCGGCGTGTCAGCATTTTGAAAACCCTAACTTAACTCTGGTGCCGTGTCACATATAGAAATTTTTGATATTTGCAACCATAGTAAAACAAAGATTTATATTTTTGATATTTATTTTATATATTTAAATGCCATTTAACAAAGAAAAATCAACCAAAAAAATGAGTTCGCGTGTCACCTCTGACACGCATGTCATAGGTTCGCCATCACTGGTGTAGGAGGATTGAAAATTGCTATCGTCTGAATATTTTGTGTCCCCACCTAATTCATATGTAGGAACCCTAATGCCCAATATGATAATATTGGGAGGAGCGGCCTTTGGGAAGTGCTTAAACCCTGAGGGTGGAGCCCTCATGAATGGGATTAGTGCCCTTATATAAGGGGCTCCAGAGGGCTCTCTGGCCCCTTCCGCCATGTGAGGAAGCAGCAAGAAGGCACCACCTATGAGCCACAAAGAGGGTCCTCACCAAACACAACCATGCTGGTGCCTGATCTTAGATTGCCCAGGCTCTGGCTGTGAGCAATCCATTTCCATAATTTACAAGCCACCCACCCAGTGTATGGCATTTTGTTGTAATGCTCAAATGGACTAAGACAAAAAGAAACAAGCCAGAGAGAGAATGTTTCAAATAGTGATAAATGCAGTGAAGACAGTTAAAAATAGGTTGATATTATTAAAGAATGGTGGATGCAGGGCAGGAAGTTATTTTCAGATAGAGTATTCCGAAAGGCCCCTCTGAGAAAGTGACATTCTAACTTGATGATCTGAGAGGGAAGCATTTCAGGCAGAGGGACTAGCAGGTGTAAAAATCCTAAGATGAACCAAGCCTGCCATGTCTGAGGAAAAGAGAAAGACTGGATTACCAGTTTGGAATCATCTTCATCTGCAAGTAACACAGGCCAGATTTTGGTGACTTAATTAAACACATAAGGGTTTATTTTTCTCACATATTTAAAAACCCTGTGTAGGGAACAGCAAGCATTGGTTCATGATTCAAGGATATCAGGACTGAGATTTCTATAGTGCTCCCTGCCTTTTCCTCCAGGCCCTAAGAAATTGTGTCCCTGTGCCAGGCAAGTAGGAAAGACAGAGAGCAAAAGGCAAAGATGTAGCCAATGAAGTGTGCCCCCTTTTAAAAGGGCTTTCTCAGAAGGCATATTTCCATAAACATCGAGTTGGCCAGGGCAGTCATGTGGCTGTGCTGGCTACAGGTTATATGATCTGATTTACATACATCTCTCTCCAAATTTGCTGTCCAGGGAGAACAAAAATACTTCCGTCTGTAAGCCAAAGTGATGCTTCCTGAGGCATCCTTCACAAGCCGGGGGAGACAATCAGGGTAGGGCGCTTGGATGGGAGAAGTGGGGAAAAGGGTGCTGGAATGGAGAGAAAGAAGTGCAAGGAGATCCCTCAGCACCTCCGTCTCCTTTCTGCCCATCTCCGTGTTAGTTTGTTGCTCACTCTATATCCATTTAACATTGAACCACCCATTCTGGGCCAGACTGCATGCTAGGCTTTGGAAGTATAAAGATAAATAAAACACAGCCCCTGCCCTTGGGGACCATATCACCTAGAATCTGTGTAAGGACAGACCTATAAATAAATCATTGCAGAACAGTGTGGTCCGTGTGGTTATAGAGATACACAGATGATAGCGTAGAGGCATAAAGGAGGCAGCCATCAGCTCCGCTTGAGTGGGTGTAGCCAGGAAAGACACTTCATAAAGGGCATGCTGCCGCTTAGACTGGCTCTGAAGAGCAAGCAGCAGTGTCCATTTTCTTATATTTGTGTGGCCCTGAGCTTCCTACAGTGAGTAAACCTCAGGGGACACTATTTGTCTGTCTTGAACCAAGGGAAACAGAAATAGGAGTTCAAATGTGTGGAGAAGCAACTCATGTGCTGTACCCTTTGAACCTATGACTCCACGAGTAAATGAGTTCATCTGGAATATTCACTTAGAATCCAGTGGGATAATGTGTTCCCAACGTGCCCCTGTCCTTCTTGGAGGGGCCCCAGGATTGACCAACGTGCTTTCCTTCCCTTCCACTGCCACGGGCTGTTATTTCCACTCAGAGTCTCTCCGCTCCTGGACATACTGCAGGACAAGGGTCTCTTTAGCCGGCAAATAGCTGATTTGAGGGTTTTAAGTTTCCTCAGTTAGAAAGGAAAGAAAGGGAAATAACACAGGATGGCCCCCCTGAAGCTGCCCCAGAGAATGTGAACTGATCCTGGCTCTGCATTCCAAACACCTCAAGCACTTCTCTCTGGGCCCAAAAACTTTCAGATTTTCTTCCTCCATATGCCTACTCAAGTTGCTCCATCCTTGACACCTCCTCGTGTGTTTGTCTGAGCCAAGACTAGAACTGACCACGTTGGGTTAGACATGGCCTCAGGTCTAGGTAGACTGGATTCTGGGTTTCAACACCGACCTGCTTCTCCCCAGAAGAGGACATTTGCAGGGACACTGTCTCCCAGGGCCACTCTAGGACACCAGTGAGTACTGGGGTGAAAAAAGAAATGGAGAGAAGGGTGAGGAGTGATACTAAGTGTTGGAGGGGCTCCAAGGAAAGACAGCTTCCCACTAGGGAGAGGGGGACATTCAAGAAAGTTACATTGAGGCTGGATGAAAAGAAAGCTTCAGAGGAAATGAGACTGGGAAGAGATTCCCAGACCGATCTCAAAACACCATTTGTTCATATACCCAAAACCCTTGTTAGTAAATCCATAAGAACTCCTATTCCTCAGCAAATGGAGTTTGAAATCATACCAGGATTCATCTAAATTGCCCACCTCGTGGGATTTTCAGTCTTTGGCCAAAATTATGGCATGTTAGAGCTTCAGGCTCAGAGTTTTAGACTCTTATTCCCTTTAGTGGGACTAATTTTGAAGCAGTCCAATTTGGCTTAGAATTCTTATTTCCATTCTTGCCATCTACTCACTGAGCTGAGGAATTATGTAAAGTGTTTTGTTTTGTTTTCAGTATCAAGAAACAGATAATTTCTGATTTTTCATCTTTTAATATCATTCCATCACTGTGGAAATGCCTTATTTGTCTTAGAATTAAAGAATAAACCATTCCCTCTCACCTGCACCCAAATATTTCTGAGGATGAAATACATTTTCAGCTACCACATCTGTTCAGACTGAGTGTGGCTTTAAATTATTTCTCTAAAATTTAGTATTAGGTTATTATTGTACAGGCACCAGTGTAGCTCTGATGTGGAAATGTGAAATGAGTTCAGATATCTATTTAGGTGTAATCCTTGCAAAAGAAATATCATCAGTATTCATTCTGGGAAAATCGTGCTTCATACTTCAATATTCCAAAGGCATTCTCCAACTTCTGAGAAGGCAATTCTGTGGGATGTGAGGGGGAAAGAGGCAGGAAAGGAGGATGAATCAGCTGGAAAGGAAAAAAGAAATTGGGGAAGGAGGAACTAATTTGTTCTTTGGGAACTATGTTGATTAAGGAGTCAGTACTGCCAAAAGATAAAGGAATGAGTTGAAGGGGAAATAAAGGAGAATGAAGCCGTGGGGTTCATGGTTGGAGGCAGTACGTAATTCAAGGCCTCCAAATTCAGGTCCACTGGGGCCCAGGTAGGCGATGTCAAAAAAGTGAAGAGGCCCAGGTGGGGCCGTGGTGAGCTGGAGAGCACACACCTGCAGATACGAAGCAGGCAGCTGCCACGCAGGTTGCTGATTCCCAGGTGGAAATGTGGGCCAAATGTGCCATATTTTTGCTTTCTTTTTTTTCTTAAAGGAATCCATGAATTCATGTGTGTGTGTGAAATATCACAATTTTTAAACGTTGACTGATAGAAAATATTTGCCAACCACAAGGGGACCCCGGCCATTAGTGTCTGCCTCTTTAATGATCATCTGCTTGCTTGTGCTGGATGCTTGCAGATTGTTAGATGTGCACAATAAGAAAAATGCCGGGATGTCTCATCATTTCTGTTTGTATTAGTATCTTTGACCTGTATTACCTTCTTAATTTCTTTATTGCCTTCAGAATGGCACAGAGAGTGTTAAAATGTCATCACCTGTCACTCATTTTAAAAAAAGAAACACCTACCAAATACAGAAAAAGAGGGGAAATATATTCTGGCCTTGAATTGTCGGTTAATTAAGGCAAACATATTTAATGAGCTTTATGAATATATTAAACATTTCTGGAATTAAAACTAAGGCTAGAAATTCCTTCCCAGGATTCGGTGTGTCCCTAGTCCAAACTCAAGATTCAGTGTAGCCCAGTGGATCATCCATTTTTCTCTTGCCCTTCCCCCTGCCTCCCCCTCCTTCCCTCCAACAATTGGAATAATAGCTACTGGGACCCATGCCTTCCCAGGTGGTCTCATGATGACCCTCATGCTCCCTACCATGGCAAGGATTCCTTGGGCCTATAACTTTAGAGCTAATGGGGGTATTGTATACAATTCCTTGACTTCCCAGAGCCTTAGAAACTCCCAAGAGGTATGCTTACCCTTAACTGAATAAATAGAACTCATTATCACTACAGATAACTAGTGCTTTACAGGATGCAAAGTACAAATATCATGTCACTGAATCCTTTCTATACCATTATGAACTGGGAATTATTTCCCCCGTTTCATATATGAGGAAACTGAAGTTCTGAGAGAAGAAGTATCTTGGCTTTGGCCACATAGCCTGGAAGGGACTAAATTAGAACAAGAAGCTAGGTCTTCTGGTTCCAGGCCACAGCCAGCCCTGTCCACTGCCCCACAGGGACCACTCTCCCCCATCCTCTGTTATTTGCCTTTAAGGAATTTCTATAGAACCAGAGCAGACACCATGCAGATGGACAAGCATCTCCTCTGCTTGTATTCCCTCCTTTACCATCAGTGCATGTTCTGATGCAGACCTGAGGCTCCAGATCACAGGAGGGACAGCAGGGAGTTCCCAGGAGCAAATCCCCCAGAAGGAAGAAGGAATCAGCACTTTGCTATAATGTCTACGGGACTGGTGTTCTGGGTATAGCAAGGCCCCTAAACTCTTCCCAGCCCAGGCCCTGGGATGGAACCTGTGTGCATGAACTAAAAACTGAATCACTCAATGCTAGAGCTTTGCAGTCCAATTAACTTTGCTTCCAGATGCTTCTCTAAATAAATGGAAGACAGAGCAAGCTGTCTTTTTCTAATTCTCAGCCTCTGACCTGGAGAAGTGGTGGGTAAGCTCTGTGTTCCCAGCCTCAGGGTACAATTTCCAGCTCCACTGTACCAGGAAGGGGAAATGACAGGATGGCCAAGTTCTAATCTGACTGGCACCTCTGTGGCTCAGGCCAGCTTACTGTGGCAGTGAGCAACAAGGGACTGTTTAGATACCTACCAGTGTATTGCATAAAGACAGCCCCAGGGTTCTTGGAGATACCTGGGGAGGCTGGCTGCCACCAAGCGGGTGGGGGCTCAGGGCTGAGAGCTGAGGGCTCATGCCAAAGGGCTGTGTAGCTGTGAGTTCAGGTGGTGAGAGGCTCAAGCTGTAGCACCTCATCTGCCCCAGCTCTTCCCCTGGGCCAGTTCTAAAGCAAACATTCGGAACTCTCAATCTGACGGTTACAGTCGAATAAGAACTTTTATTTCAACTTTCAAGAAAAATACCCCATGAAAATTGGCTAAGATGTCACCAGAGTAACATACATGGATGCTGTTAGCACAAGAAAGAATAGTTGTCGGATGGTTCGAGTTCCCTCTTTAACTCATAGTAGTGATGCTAATAGGATCCTAGGAGACCTCTCTGTGTGGTCTTGATTCCAGAAGCCATGGTGTAGAGCAGTGATCCTAACCCTGCGGCACATTTGAACCCTAGAGGAGCTTTGGGAAATACTGATACTCAGCTCCCCTCCAGGTCCATTAAATCAGAATGTCTGTGCTGAGGCCTAGACATGATTTTTAAAAAATCTCTGTCAGTGATTTAAGGCCCTGCAGTAGGGGTTGAGAACCACTGGTGTAGAAGAAAGAGGCCCACACTGGTAATCAGTTTAAAGTTTTAGCCAGGCTTTCAACTGGGTCATTTTGATCAATTCTCTTCACTACTCTGAGCTGTAGTTTTCACATAATTTCTAAGTTTTCTGTAAGCTGCAATGGTGTATGTACAGTACAGCATCACTTGCAACAGTGAAAGATAAGAAATGTTCTATTTATCCAAATGGGGTTAAACAGATAACAATATACCTGGGTGCTAGAATACTATGCACACATTTAAAATGACATTAAGTGAAAAAAAGCAGATTATAAAACACTTTTACAGTATGACTCCATTCTTTAAAACCAAATGAAGATTATATAACTAGATATAATTGCAAGAATGTACACCAAAATCTTTACAGTTTTTCCTTTCTGAATAAGTGACTTTCATTTTCTTCTTTTTACAGATCTGTTTTCTATATCCTCAGTACCACCTAAATAACCTGTACTAAATATTAAGGGGGAAAAATCTACTCACACGTCAAGCCTTGACTATCTAGAAAAATCTCAAATCCTATCTAATAAAAGAGAAAAATGGTAATTGGCGTACGACGATACCCTTTTCATTGGCTAATCAGGGCTATATGCAAATTAACTGCCAACTATGATTGGCAGTTAACTGCCAACTAAGATTGGCAGTTAACTGCCAACAAGATGGCGGTTAATTTGCATATGTAGGCACAATGCAGGGAGGCGAAAGGGAAAGCAGGAAGAAGCCCCCTGCCACTGACAGTGATCAGAAACCCAGGGGGGAGCTAAGAGCTGGGGGGCAGGGCAAAGGCGGAGAATCAGGTGCCTTTTCCGCCCTGGCCAGTGAGAGCAGGAAGTAGGGGTGGAGCCAGCGATGGGAGCTGGGCACGGTCGAAGCTGGCAGTCCCAGGAGCTAGGGGTCCCTTGCCTGGGCCTAAAGCGGAGCCCACGATCGCGGGGCCGCTACAGCTGCGGGTCCCCGCTGCCCGAGCCGGACGCCTCAGCCAGAGGCGTTAGGCCTGGGCAGGGGCGGAGCCTGCAACCGCGGGGAGCTGGGGGTCCCCTGCCCAGGCCTGACACCTCTGCCGGAGGCCTCAGGCCTGGTCAAGGGGCCGATCCGGTGATTGGTGATCAGAGGGTGATGAGGGTCAACTCCTCTGGCCGAGGCATCAGGCCTGGGTGGGGGGCGGAGCCGGGGATTGGGGGGATATGATGGTCCCCTTGCCCAGGCCTGAAGCCTGGGTCAGAGGCGTCAGGCTGGGCGGGGGGTGGAGCAAGCGATCAGAGGGAGATGGGGGTCCCCTGCCCAGGCATGATTCCTGGGCCAGAGGCCTCAGGCCTGGGCGGGGGCCAGAGCCAGTGATCAGGGGAAGATGGGGGTCCCCTGTCCAAGCCTGACACCTCTGGCGGAGGCGTCAGGCCTGGGCAAGGGGCCAATCAGGCGATCAGAGGGTGATGGGGGTCTACGCCTCTGGCTGAGGCATCAGGCCTGGGCAAGGGGCCGATCCTGCGATTGGAGGGTGATGGGGGTCAACGCCTGAGGGCTCCCAGTATGTGAGAGGGGGCAGGCTAGGCTGAGGGACACTCCCCTCCCCACACACACCCAGTGCACGAATTTCGTGCACCGGGCCCCTAGTATAATTATACTTGTGTATGCAGAGTTTTAGGTCTTCTATTCCTTTACCTGCAAAAGCCTGATGCTTTGCTTTTCCTCTAGGTTACCTACAAAATGCGCTACCCTTAGACTTGTTCTTCTTCCTGATTTGGAACTACTGTTCTAAAATATATATATGAAAGTATTTCTCCTGCAGTATTTGTTCTGGGTCCTGGTGGGGCTGCCCCATTTCACTGGTGAGAATAATTAGAGAGGAAACAGAAGTGCGAGGGTCAGGAGGACAGAGAGCCAGGAGAGAAGGCTTTTGATCTGTTTTTCTTCCCCAGAGCATTCTGTCATATTTTTGCCTGGTGTGGTGGTGGTTATGAAGATAAAATGAGAGGCAGCAGTGAAAAGACGTAGCACACATTTAGGCACACATTTAGGAACAAATGTTGGTTCCTTTGTGCATGCCTCTGAAGGGAATAACTTAGCTACTTACCGAATGTGGGACCTCAGAGCGTTCTCATCCCCAGCAAGCTTCAGTTTCCACTCCTGAAAAGTAAGGATAATAATAGTGTTAACCTCACTGGATTGCTGTGATGTGATGTAGGTAAAGCGTTAAGCAAACATCAAATACATCCATGATTAATACATCCAACTGTTATTATTACACCTTATTCAAGTATTCCTTAACCAAAATACCTCACAATATTGATAAGACTTTCATTGTAATCCAGAAAAGGAGAATTGTTAAAGCTTATGGCTTTAACAGTTTGGGGTAGGAATAATAAAAAAAGATTGGAAGATTATATTTTGATTAGAAATGTATTTTTTGTCATCTCAGTCCTAAAAAAGAAGAGTATTATTTCAAGTGTCGAATCCTCTGCGGTTTGACACCAAGAATAGAATATTTCATTTCAGAAAGAATGCCTTAGAGAAATGATGAGCCACTGATAAAGGCGGTTACACTAGAAAATGACTTTGCGTTTAAGGCAAGTATTTTTCTGTTATAAAAGTGATTAGAACTTTAAAAACGTTTTCAAAGCAACACAGCATATGCACATAATATAATGAATGTATCTTGACTTTTGTTGTCAAGGTTAAGATTCAAAAGAACCAGGACTAGGTAGAGAAATGTGTGTGTGTGTGGTGCGGGGGGGGACTTTATCAATTCACAAGCTTTGTTGAAATAGAGTATGAGAACAACATTGATCAGTGGTCCCCAATTTGTGATGCCCATTGGAATCACGCGGGGAGCTTCAGAAAGTACTAGTGCCTTGGTCCTGCTCTTGGAGGCTCTGATTGATGTGGTAAGGGTGTGGCCTGGGCACCAGAATTTATTAACTATGCTAGATGATTCAGCTGCATAGACAAAGGATCCACCTGAGCAAACATGCCCCACCCTGGGCCTCCCTTCCTCTTTGCTCAAAGGGATGTTCCCAGGGTGTGGCAATGAAGAGTAGCCCCCACATGGGACTCTCTTTCCTTCTCCCCCTTTTTCCTGCCCTCTGCTGAAGAGCTACACCAACTACCCCCAGAAATTTATGTTACATCATCTAAGACCAATGACCAGATGTCAGACTTAGCCCTTGCTGTGCCAGCCCGATGCCACCTCCCCTTGTCTGCATCTCCACCTCAGTTTCCACAGCCTTCCTCCAGTGGTGCCTGCGTCACATGACCAGAAAACTTCCATTTACGTCCACTAAGAGCTTCCTTGGGTAGGACCTCACTTTATACTAAATGACGTCGGTAAACCAGAAAAACATGTTTTAACCACTAATTTTAGTTAGAAGCCAAAGTTCTTCGATGGTGGCCTCAAAGGACCTGGTGATCAATAAGCAAGTGAGCTGTGGTTTGAGCTCTGCTCATTGTGTGTGTGTATAAGAGAAACAGGTTCTGAATGGAGAACAAGGAAGTTATCTACTCATCTTTTCAACATAGTTTAAGTTTTCTACTGCTTACATTGGAATAAGGTATTTTTTAAAACTAGAATTTGAAGTCACCTCCCAGGCTATATCCAAAAAAGAAAAACAGGAGATAGACTATAACAAATGTGGATTATGTGCAAAATGAGATTACACAGAGGAGATTCTGTTGTCCTGGAATAATAAAAATAGATTTAAGATTTAAAAGTGCCTTCATGATGAAAAATAATCTCATATTGCCCATAAAACATATGTACCTCTGTGATATTTTTATTCGTGTCCTGTAAGTGAAGAAATGGAGGTTCATAGAGATTAACTGTCTTGCCCAATGTCACACAATCAGTAAATGGTAGGGTCAGTATTTGATTCAAAGGCCACTAGACTTGCACTGTGCCAGGACTGAAAGAATACAAATAGTGTCTGCAGATAGCTTAACTTTATTAGATAAATAAATTTATCTTCATTTTATTCATTATTGCCAGGAATAGGCTTATCTCTGTTACTGATCAGTAATTGAGGAGATGTACTAGTATTAATTACATTGGGGTTTTTTTTTGTTCTTGTTTTTGTAAGCAAGAGTAGCTAGCTCTAAATATTTTAAACAAATAGGAGGAGTTATTGGAAGGTTCTGGGGGGGAGGGGCAGATCATACAATCAAATGGGGAAATTTGAGGGAGGGCTTAGAAAACTGACATGAACCAAGAAGACCATATAGACTGCATAGCAGAAACAGGCTAGCTTAGACCTTAGCCAATGCTGATGGACGCTGCTGCCCAAACCAGTCCTAGCCATCCCTTCCTCTTAGATCACACCCTGCAGCTTTAAGCGCTGGTAGGATTGCCCAGTTGGTCCCTAAGCACCTGTCTGCAGGCAGGGGAGAGAGGCTCTCTTCCCTTCACCTTCCAGAGTGGAAAGCAGGACATTGTGACTCCTCAGTGCCACCGATGTGGGGACTGTCCCAACAGAGAGAAGGGTTGAATATGGGCTGGCCAAAGAAATGACAAATGTCCCCTACAGAACAGCACTAGTTTTAAAAAATCTCTCTTTTTCTTGCAGTCTTAGAAACTCTTATAAGGGAGGTTTCTAAGGAAAATCACAAGCTACTGTAAAAACAAGAATATCTTTATTCTTTTAACTTTAAAAATCTGTTTAATCACTCAAAGTCATTGGCGACATCAATTTGCACATAGAGTAAACTTCTGCAGCTGGGAGTTTGTTAGGCGGTCTGTGGGGCATGCTCCCTCTGGTTAGCTTTCTAACCCAGCTGCAGTGCATGCTGAAGTCCCCGTGCAGTAGGGTTAGAGCAGCTCTCTGCCAGAGTCTGGAAATACCCTCCTAGCTCGGCCCTTAACTCAGCTGACATTTATAACACACTTTTCTATGTACCAAGCACTGAGGTTTTTTGGTACCTGGTTCTGGGAATACAAAGATAAAACATTCATAGGTCCTGGAAGCAAATCTAGTTTATGCATGTGTGTGTTGGGTGTGTCCTTGCATGTATGATTTTGAATGTGTGTAGGTTGCAATGCAAGAATTACAGAGAACCCAATTTTCAAATCACCTAGGGCAGTGGTCGGCAAAGTCATCAGTCAACAGAGCCAAATATCAACAGTACAACGATTGAAATTTCTTTTGAGAGCCAAATTTTTTAAACTTAAACTATATAGGTAGGTACATTGTTATTAACTTAATTAGGGTACTCCTAAGGCTTAGGAAGTGCCACACTCAAGGGGCCAAAGAGCCGCATGTGACTCGAGAGCCGCGGTTTGCCAACCTCGGACCTAGGGGATTTTAGTAGTTTATAGAATCCCTTTATCAATAACACTGAGTACCAGAGAAACTAATATGTTGAGACAGCATTAACTTTTTTCATCATCTTTAAAGTTCACCTCCTGCTCCATTTTTTTATGTCCTCTTTGCTACATGCATACACACACACAACTAAAAAATAAAAACTCCTTATTGGTAGGTAAGTACTATTTTGAGAGAAAAATCTCAGGCCTTGAAAGATTTTGTGTCATAAATATTTCTGGCATGCTTACTGTCTTTCAAAAAAATAAAGAGGAGGGAACTCACCAAAGACACATTTATACTTAAAGTCAGGCTAATTCAGGTGATAAAACCTGAGCCAGAGCCATTTATAGAAGAGCCAAACAATGACTTAATGTTATCATTGTTTAAATCTTTTTCCAGACAACGCAAACACCACCACAATTTGTTGTAATATCCTCTTTCCTGAAGTTGTACCGGGCTTGTATCCGCTCAGTGTCTGTTTTCATAAACCAAAACAGAAGGAGCTGCCCAGAACAATGAGGCTTCATCTGCAAAAGCTTTATAAAGATGGGCTTTAGAAAGAGCCTTTACTCTTAGGAGAAATTGTGTAAATCCCTCTTCAAGTGGCAAAATATTAACCCTTTGTTTCTGGAAGTTAAATGATGGAGCATCAATGTTTGCTTTTCTAGGCATTTAGAAGGCCATTTCCATTTAAAAACAATACGTCTAGTGATCTAGTCTCCCACTTCACAGAGAAAATGAAAGCATCAGTCTGCTCAAATACCTCTGTGAAGAATGAAAGTTTCTCCAAGTTCCTCATCCCTGGGGGCCTCCTCTTACCTTCAGTCCCCATCAGATCTTCTCTGGGGAGCCTGGAGCTCTCCATGTCCCCACACCCCCTTGCCAGGCCATTCTGCTCTGGCAAGTGTGGGGAGCAGGGGGCCTTGTCTGCTGTTGGGTCAGCCCGTGCTGCAGCCTGAATCACTGATGTTACCAGACGGCTCCCTTCAGCACTGCTCTTGCCTCTTGAGACTCTGGAACTTCATTGCCTACACAGACTGATTGAAATCTGGTCTGCCTCCCTTGTGCCTTCACTTCCCAGAGCACTGCTAACTTAAACCTCTGTTACCAGGTCATCTTCCCTGCTGACCAGCCAGCCCCTAGCTGGCAGCCAGAGAACTCTTCCATAGTGGTATATGGTCCACGTGATAACCATACCACCTTCCTGATTGGGCCCACATGTAGCCCCTTGGTTTCTGTTCTCTTGAGTGGAACATCCCCCCACCCCAGCCCCTCCACACACCTACATTCAATTCTCTTCTCATTGCTCGGAAACCTCATCAACCTTTTGTTGCTTTAGAGAGGCTGATGTGGATGATGATACTGAAACTCGGCCAGGATGAATAGGCCTTTCTATCACCGGTTGTACTAATGAATGAGAAGCTATGGAAACCTCTAATACTAGGTTCTAAAGCAATGGCTCTATTGTCCAGATTTCATGGACTTTGGAAAGCATATTTCATGAGGCCCACGAATATCCCCTAGAACAGGTGTTCTCAACTGTGGCTGCATATTAGAAATACCTGGGAAGCAGTTACAGCTTGTGATGCTCAGGCCAGAGCCCACATCAATTACATCAGCACCCCTGGAGTGGACCCACGCTCCCCAGGTGATCCCAAAATTAAGAACCACTGCCTTTGCGCCGCTAGCATGGCTCAGTGGTTGAGTGTCGACCTATGAACCAGGAGATTGTGGTTCAATTCCCAGTCAGGGCACATGCCCAGGTTGCAGGCTCAATCCCCAGTGCAGGGCGTGCAGGAGGCAGCCGATCAATGATTCTCTCTTATCATAGATGTTTCTCTCTCTCTCTCTCTCCCTCACCCTTCCTAAAAAATAAAATAAAATAAAAGAACCACGGCCCTGGAAAATGGCAGGATTGGAAATTAAACATAAAGATCAACACCTGATATGTTTTCTTCCCTATGAACTTGATGACCTAGAAGAGACCTGGATTTAAGAACAATTTCACACACATTCAAAGCTTTATGCTTCTTTGTACTTAGACATATTGAAGTAACACTGTATTATCAGTAAAGGTTGGAGGTTACTTCAGTCATTTTTCCTCATGGCTATTTCTGAGCTACAGTTACTCTTTCAACAAAGATTTATGGAGCACCAGCCATGTACCAGATACAGGGTACCCCAGAAACTAAAGCAGGTGTGACATGCCCTCGTGGAATTTATATTTTTAGAAAACATATATGATAACATAAATGAGATAACTACAAAAGTGGTATGTGTACAAAGACAATAATGTATGAAATGATAATGTGACAGCAAGTGTGTCCCATCCAGGGGCAGGGAAAGGGCAGCTATCTAAGGAAGTCTTTAGATTAGGTGTCCAAATACATCGTTTCTGAGGGGTGAAATATGAGATATTTGAGTTACAACCAGAATGGTTAAAGGAGCTGGTCATGTAAAGATCTGGGGGAGAGCATTTCAGACAGAAGGGGAGCAAGTGCCAAGGCCCTGAGGGAGGAACAGAGTTGGTGAGTTCCAAAACCTGCCAGACCGTAGTGCGGTGAGAGGGTGGGGGAGCAGGACAAGACAAGGTCAAGGATGGGGTTAAGTGGTTCTTAACTTTTGAATCACCTGGCCTTGTTAGGTCACAGAGAAGAGTAGATTTGATTTTTTTTAAAATACAGTTAAAAAGCAATTGGAGGATGAGATTTGTGATTGTAAAATGTGTGAGGGAAAGAGGGAGCTCAGTTGCTGGGGTGATAGTGGCTTATTTTAGAGGTATTGTTTTAGAGGTAAGGCCAGAAGGACCTCCAGATGGATGGAGGGTTGGAGGGGGTGGGGTGAGAGAATGAGGGGAAGGGAAGAATCAAACAGGAATCCTTCGCTTTTGGCCTGAGCAACTGACTGGATGTCAGTGCCACATGATGGAACAGGAAGGCTTGGGGGAGGCGCACTGTGAGGGATGAGAGAGCAAAAATCCAAAGCTCGGTTGGCACATCATAACTTTGAAATTCCTTTAGGCATCCATTAATACCCATTAGAACAGTGGTTCTCAACCTTGGCTGCACATTAGAATCACCTGGGAATCTTTTTAAAATCCTGATTTTAAATAGAGAGGCCCAGAAATCAGGATTTTAAAAAGATTCCCAGGTGATTCTAATGTGCAGCCAAGGTTGAGAACCACTGCATTAGAAGCTAATGTCCATTAGGGCAAGTCTGGAGCTCAGAGGAAAGGTCAGGGCAGTAAATTTAAATTTGGAAGTCATGAGTATGGAGGTGGTATTTAAACTTTGGGCCTGGGTGAGTTCACCTAGGGAGATGATGTAGATAGAAAACAGAATACAGTGAAGGACTGAGCACTAAGGTACTCTGAAAGTTTTGCAAGAAAAAGAGAGCAGTAAAGGAGATGGAGGAGAGGCCAGGGACCTGGGGTTATAGGGCTCTGGGAGTCAAGAGAAAGGTGTCTCAAGGTGGAGGGTGTGATAGTTGTGCCAAGTGCTGCTGATGTATGAGAGGACGACAGGGGACTCCATGGATTTTGTGGGAGACAGGTTTTTGGTGACCCTGACACAAGCAGTGGGGTCAGGAGTTCAGACTAGAAAGTCAAGGAGACAATGAGAGGTGAGGAAGTGGAGACTGTGGCTATTGACTTGAGTACAAGAAGTTTTGCTGTGCCCGGAGGCATGTAGTTTCTTCCCGTTCTTGAGTGAGATCTTTGAACAGACAGGCTCATGGCAATATACACATTTCTCTTGTCAAGGGCACAAGTGGATGCATTATTTGCCTGATCCCAGGTGAACGTCATATATTCAGAGAATCCCCTGGTTGGAATAATGGCCTTCAGAAACCTGCATCACTGCTTGGGGTGGAACTGGTTCTGTGCTCACCCTATGCAATAACTTCTCAAAAGATGCTTCTTACCAGGCCTGCCTCTCCAGCTAACCATCGTAACAAAAGAGCAAAATATATGGTTAGCTTCAAAGCTGTAAATAAAGATGGGTCATTAAGTGACAGGAAAGGCTACCTAACATAGAGGGATTTGATATTAAAGAGCATAAAAAAGCTTCCTCACATTCCTATCTCCACTTAAAACTTGAATAAATTCATATGGCTTTTGGGGTGAACTAGATTCTCACCTTCCCTACATAGCACGTAGGATTCTCCTTTTTGGAGATTAAACAGTTTTGCTAGCACCTTTGAAGTGTGGCCTCAAGAAGCAAGTGGATGTGTTTGGCCAGTTACTGTCAGTTACTGTTTTAAAAAGCAAAAATCTAGTCTTTTGGGAAAGAATCTTGGGGATTAAAATGGGTAACAGTAAAAAATATTCAGAGACTTAGATGTCTGGGTATCCATATGGACAAGCCCTTTGGGGTACAGTCACTACTGGAGTAAGTTACTATAGAGGTACCTATGTAAGGCTCTGTTTTCCAGAGGAGGATCATTTGTAACTCTCAAAGTCAAAATAGTCTTGCCCTGAATAGCCGCCCTTTTAGAACCGGAGCCCAGAAGTTTCTTCAGGAGGTAACATCCTAATTAGACAGTAAGCAATAGCCAAAAAAGTAGCTCATGATCTTGGAGCAGGGCCAACTTTAAAAACCAAAGCCTGTGGCCATAGCAGTATAAGGAAAATCGTTCTGATTTCTGTGAGCAAACCTCAGATGGGAGCAAGAAGTAGTGCGCATGGGGAGGAAATAGAGAAGTGTAGGAAGTTCTTACAGGGACTATGTGAGGAATCTAGTGGGAATCCGATACCTGGAGTGGGGGGAGCCTGGAGAAAAATAGATTGTGTTAACCAGGGTGATTATGTCCCTTATGATGTATTGCCATGTACAGTCACAACAAAAAATCCAAATATGTTGAGTAGCAGCAGCAGCCCGAGTGGTAGTAGTTGTAGGATGAAAATCTTGGTCCTATTTGCCCTTATGGCTGCAACTCTTCTTTGTGCAGAGGACTGATTTCTCATCGAGACAAGGAGCGCATATCACACACATTACTTTTCAAAACAATGTATAAAAGCATACCTGTAGCCTGTCAATCAGCCTACATTTCAAGTCCTATAGATATTCTTTTTAACTGACGTTCACTTCCTCGAGTCACTGAATTAAAGGAAGCTCTCCATTCTCTCTGTGAATCCTTCTGACTAACGCCCATGTTAGCAAGCATCTTCTAATCCCCACCATGGACCTCTGTCCCTCCAGTTGGGTTGTATGCTTATCAAGAATCAGTTATATTGGCTTATGTTTCTGCTGTAATTCTGATTAGTTATAATCTGATAAAACAGGAGGGCCAAAAGAGAACTGTTAGTATAAAAATTAAGTAGTCGAGTACTTTAGAAAGTGACCATAAAAGTGAGCGTGTAAGAAAATAATTGCTATCAAATTAGGTGTGAACAAGATAACTGTAAAAGGCTATGAACAATAATGATGAAACTCTAGGAGGATTCTGTACGTGGGGTACCTCACAAAATATCTTTAAGTTATGGCTATATCTCAAAGAAACTGAAAATGGAAATTGGAGATGATGTGAGATGAGTGTGGTTTTTGCCAGATGAGAACTCCAATCAATAGATCCATTATTAGGCAAGACTTTCATCAGAAGATTGGTGGATGAGTGTATAGTTATCAAATAACAGTTTAAGACAGAGTTATAGCTGACATTAATCCCCAATTGCCAGCCTCAGTGACACTGGGTAAGAGAGTTTCTACTGTACCTGCTAGGGATGTTCATTTTGGAGTCTCAGCTTTACTTCTCACTAGAAGCTCAGCTACAATCATTTATGTTCAAGAGAAATATCCTAGGTATATGTTAGCCACAAGTTTCTCTAAGTTCTATCCCCAGCTCAGTCAGATCCCCAGAAAGCTACATCACAGGACTATTTTGCTCTAGATTATTATGGAAATTCCTTTGAAGAAATGTGATTTTAGTGTTAACTCTTGACTTTTATTGAGGTTCCATAAAAGAGATGATTGTATGAAGAATACCTCTGTCAAACTGCTGTATAAGCTTTCTAATATATATGGTAAGCCTCATACTTGAAGAACCACATGATAAACTTCACTCAGTGTTAAATGCCTAAAGGCAGCCACATGGGAAGAGTGGGAAAGACAGGAAAGGAAGAGGAGAGAAATCATAGCCTTAGACATAACCATCTCAGCCAACCTATAATAATAAAAGGGTAATATGCTAATTAGATCGGACATCATTCTGAACGTCCTTCCTGATGAAGCCAGGGCCAGGTTGAAGCCAGCCCGGGTCCCGGATGCCTGCCGGAGGAAAGCCGATGCCGGCAGCCGGGGGAAGGAAGGCCTACTCTTGCACGAATTTTCATGCATCAGGCCTCTAGTTAAATATAAAACTCCTTTCCTCCTTTGCTTTAACATGTTTTCTTGTGGATTTATGAATTTTAATTAAAAGTTGGTAAACCTAATCAATATGCATTATTTTATCCACACAACCTAAACCATATATATAACCAATTTCAATTAATATTATATCGAAATTTTGAATGCACCTATAAAACTTAATTTTTCAGCTTCAAAAATCAACATTTCCCCAATTTTCCCTTTCAGTCCCCCTACTTTATTTTTTTACCTTTTAAAATTTTATTTAACTCACATATACTAAAATTCAATTTTTTGTTGCACATTTCTCTGAGGTTTGGTAAATGCATAGAGTTGTATAAGCACTACCAACATCAAGATACAGAAGAATTTCATCCCCTCAAAACATTCTCTCATGCTGTCCCTTTGTAGTCAATCCCTCATCGCCATCCACAGCTCTTGGAAAAGGCAGATCTGTTCTTTATCCCTCTAATGTTACCTTTGTCAAAATGCCAAAGAGCATGTAGCTTAGCTGTAGCACAAAGCATCTGGCTTCTTTCACTTCTTTTACTCATCCAAGATTCTGCTTGAGACTCGTCCAGGTTGTTGAATGTCCACTCCTTTTTATTGTTCAGAAGCAATCCATTGTACAATATCCCATTGTACAGTTTGTTTATCCACCCACCAAATGAAGGGCATTTGTGTTATTTCCAGTTTGGGTGATTATGAATAAAATTGCTGCAAGCATACACATATGGGTTTTTGTGTGAGAGTAAATTTTTGTTTATTTGGGGCAATACCTAGGTATGGAATTTCTGGATCCTATGGCAATTATGTGTTTAACTTCATAGGAAATGGCCAAACTGATGTACCATTTTGCATTCCAATCAGCAATGAATAGAATTAAAATATCTCTGCATCCTTGCCAGCACTTAATATTGTTAGCTTCTGTTTGTTTAGTCATTCTAAAAGAATAGAGGTGTCTCCTTGTGTTTTTAATTTGAATTTGCCTAATGTTTAGCACGTTTTAATGTGCTTATTTGCCATCCATATATCTTTTTTTGGTGAAGTGTCTATTTAAGTCTTTTGCTTATCTTTTATTGGATTGTTTGTTTTCTTTTTTTAAAAAAAAATATTTTTATTGATTTCAGAGAGGAAGGGAGAGGAAGAGAGAGTAGAAACATCAATGATGAGAGAGAATCATTGATTGGCTGCCTCCTACACACCCCACACTGGGGATTGAGCCTGCAACTTGGGCAAGTGCCCTGTCTGGGAATCAAACAGTGAGTGACTTCCTGGTTCATAGGTCGATGCTCAACCATTGAGCCATGTGGGCCTGGCGGTTGTTTGTTTTCTTACAGTTGAGTTTTGAGAGTTCTTTATATATGCTGAATATGAATCCTTTGTCAGACATGTGATTTGAAAATATTCTTCCCAGTCTGAATTTTTCAATCTTTAAGTGTCTTTCACAAAACAAATTTTAAATTTTTTAACAGTGTCTTTCACAGAACAAATTTTAAAAATTTTTTGATGAACTCTAATTTTCAATTATCTTTTATAAATCATTTTTCTGGTGTCTAATTTAAGACCTCTTTGTCTAACCTAAGACAACAAGGATTATCTCCTATTTTCTTTTAAAAGTTTTACCTTTATGTTTTACATTTGGATCTCTGATCCATTTTGAGCTAATTTTTATATAAAGTATGATAAGTAGGATGAGTTCATATTTTTTAATACAAATGTCTAATTGCTCAAGCACCATTATAAATTGATTTGCATTTTCAAAAATAGTAAAATCTAATTGTATTGAAGATTACTTTTAAAAAATTTAAAAAATTCAGGAGAGTAAAGAATAATATTACTCATAATATCTTCACCCCCAAAATAACCAGTGATCATATTTTAATATTTTTCTTACTTATTTTATAAATATGTCTATAGGTATAAGTTAAATAGCATGTATTTTTGGCATAGATAATGTGTTTATTATAGAAAATTTAGAAATTATAATACAAAGCACAAAGGAGAAAATTAAAATTGACTATATGTTTTGTTCTTTTATGTGTGTGTATATATATATTAAAATATATAAATAGATTATATGTATCACATAATTTTTTCATTTAAAAGTATAATTAACTTTCCATATTTTTAAAATTGAGACTAAATATACTATTCTATTTTATTGGATATAATAATGCTTCAAATCCTTTATCATTAGTTTATTTTCACATTTGTATATTTAGTTTAGATAATTTAATATATTTTATATTTATTATAAATAACACTGTCAAATAATCCTACATAAAATTTTATAAATATATGTTTCTTTCCTCAGTATCAATTTCTAGAAATGAAATGTGGGCCAAAGAATATTACTACAGGGGTGGGCAGAAAGGTCATTCTTTCTTGTATTATTATAATGACTAGAGGCCTGTTGCATGAAAAGATTCATTCAATAGGCCTTCCCTTCCCCTGGCTGCCGACACCGGTTTTCCTCCGGCACCCAGCACCCAAGGCCTTCGCTCCAGCCTTCACCTCCTTCAGCGCCTTCTCTGCTCCACTTCGCACCTATGTATGCAAATTAACCATCATCTTTGTTGGCGGTTAATTTGCATATCTCACTGATTAGCCAATGGGAGGCATAGCGAAGGTACGGTCAATTACCCTCTTTGTCTATTATTAGATTAGATAACCAGCATGCATTTTTCCATGTGAACAACTGTAAACCTACTTCTGCCCACCCTGTCTCTTGTCTCTCTGAGAGGTTATACTAATTGATTTCCTTCAGTGTGGGTAGTATAGGAAACAGACATTAAGAAAAAATTAGAAATGCATGATATTTATTGGGGGGCACATTTGTGAAGAACTAAGGGGAATTGTATAAGCACCCAAACTGCAGTGCAGCCCCGAAAAAGCCTCATGGAGCCCATGAGCAAAGCTGATCTGGCAGAGGAGTCCTCCGTTGGGCAGGGGTGGCCCAGTTCTAACGAATCCACCATGCTCAGTATTGGAGGGAGCTCTGGAGAATGGGGCACTGCCATGAACGCTTGGGTGGATCCCAAAGGTGAAGCAGCTAGAAGCATGGAGCTCACTGCAGGTCTCATAGCACATTCTCTCTTCCATGGCTGCCACATTAACTCCCCACCAGCAGTGTATATGAGAGCAACTGTGTTCCGGGATTCTGGTCATCATCAAAGGGCATCAACGTTATTCTTAAAAGTGGCCAATGTAGCCCTAGCCAGTGTGCTAAGTGGTTAGAGTGTCGGCCTGCGGACCAAAGGGTCAGGGTTCGATTCCTGGTCCTGGTCGGGATGTGTGGGAGAGGCAATTAATCAATGTGTCTCTCTCACATCCATGTTTCCCTCTCTCTCCCTACCTCTCTCTCCCTTTTCCCCCTTTCTCTCCCCTCCCTCCCTTTAACTCTCTCTAAAATCAATGGGAAAATATCCTCAGGTGAGGATTAACAAAAAGAAAGGGCCAATGTGGTGGACAAAAAAATTTTTTTTCATGTGAGTTTTCTTGATTAATATTGTAGTTCATCACCTTTGGTATAATTAATTTTTTCAGTCATTTAAAAACTCTTAATATACTAAATCTACCTTTGTCAAATGGGATGCAAATACATTTTTCCTTTTTTTTTTTTTGTCTATCAATCCTTTCTCTACCAGTTCATCTCTTGATTATTTATTTATGTAGGAAGAGCTTTCCTAATTCAAAATCAGAATTATTTTCAGACATTTTTCTATTTTATTCTAGTTTTTTAAGCTTTTCTCTTCTTTTTATTTTTGTAGTATACAATCTAAGGACGGATTTCATTTATTTCTAAATATTTACCAATTTTCACAGCACTATTTTTGTAAATAATCTAGCCTCGCTCTCTATTCTGAAATGCCACCTTTATCCTGCTTCTTCTTCCATATATATACATGGTGTGCTAACCAAAGAGTTGAAAGGTCAAAGTAGATGCATGAGTATCATACATCTTATCCAACACAAAACTTTACTAAGGATCCAAGGATACTGGCAAGAACCCAAGATAAGGCACTTCTTTCAGAGGTGCCCGAGTCCATCACACACAGCTTCCCCAAACTTGTCCCTTTCTCCTGTGTTCGGATATGTTTTGATTTCACATTAACAGCTGAGTTCTGAACAATTTATGTGAACATGTTGTTCTCAAAAAATAAATAAATAAAGTCATTTTGGTTTTGGGGTTTCCAGTTTTATGCTCCTTTAGTTAGACAGAAAATGCTTACGAGTACTTCTCAATCTCTAGCCAGCCATACCCCATAAATCCATAAACTGCAGATTTATTTACAATACACAGTCTAGACAGACCAGGTCTATGCTGCCAAAAAGTGTTATTTTAGATAAGGACTCTCTGGTATCTTTCCACTAATAAATACCATTAGCGTGTTTATAAAGAGCTCTGGTTAAGGTCACTCGCTTTCCCTGAATAGGAGAGAGGGTGTTTCAGGCTGTTAACTCTTTGCTTCCCATGTGGGCATTGCTTGATTTTCCAATTAAAGGAAACATATGCAAGCAATTTCTTTTGTATCCTTTTACATGTCTCCTCCAGCACCACGAATTGAATAACCTCAGCTCTGTGTCTAAAATTCATCAACATTTTATGGTACCACATTTTCATCACAGGAATGAATGAATGAATGAATGAATACAAAATTATTAATCCCGTGATGCTTGTCTCTTGCACATGCATCAGCCCCTTCGGCCTCATAAAACTCTGTGATTTTGATGTTGGGGGAGAACTCCTCTACCTCATTCCAGGTATTTTCCTTCATGTGTAAGTAGCTGCATTAATGTCATGGTTTTGGTCTTTTGATCCAAATCAGGAGGCATATCCCCATTTTATAAATGATACAACATTGCTATTTCATAATAGTTCAATGGAGATGCTGAGAGTACACATGACATATGCAGGAAAATATATAACTTAATACTGCCAGTAAATATAGGAAAACTACTTAAGTGTGAAGAAATACTCAAAAAACCTTTAGAATTCTAAATTAAGCAAATGATTCTCTGTCCCATTCACTTTTCATGAGAAGATTAGCATCAAAATACTAGACTACTGAAGAGAGTCAACATATCTCCAAAAAATGCATAGAAAATAGTCATCCTTTTAGAGCCATAAATAGGGTGATGTCAAGAAATATTTTACAAAGAGTTGCCCTCTGAACAAGTAAAATGGTGGAGTCCATCTGTGGACACACACACAAGGTTGATGCTGGGAAAGACTTCTGCTGGTAGAACATAACCATGCTATCTATAGTTAGTGTACTGATTATTAGCCAGATTATTGGATGTTTGGGAACCTTCTTAGGGTAATGTTGGCCAAGACAGAAACAGATCTAGAGCATTTCACTCTAAAGTAGTCAAGCTTCTTTTAGCTGCAAGTGATAGAAACCAACACAGAATAGCTTAAGCTGAAAAGAGAACTCTATCAAAGTTCTGAAACCAGATGTGGGAATAACCGGGTTTGGGGTGGCTTTCAGGAATAACTAAATCCAGAACTTTAACACCAGGAGGAACATTTATCTGTCATTTCTGTGACAGTTCATCCCCTTGGCACTCAAAACCAGCTCCCTCTACCTAGAAAAAAAAAGTGGGGGGAAAAAAAATCCCAGAGAAGGAACAGACTTGCTCCCATCTCTAGAGTAATCAGTTGGGGATAACAGGTGGGTACTGTGATGATACAGCTTAGGTCTGGTGTTCTCTCTAACCAACCCCCTGTGGCTAGGGCAGCAGGGTCATGAAAGAAAATGATGGATCTGCAGGAGATACATGAGTGGAGCAGGCAAAATAGTTGTTCCAGTGGGATCTGTGCTCAGACACATGAGGAAGGTGTGTGGGGCAGCTGAACAGGGTATCCACTGAATTCTCCCTGGAAGACAAAAAGAAAGTGGGAGGGCAGAGGCCTTTAAGACATGGTCTTTAATCACTAACTGAAGTCCTGAGTTCTATTTCTGTGGCAAAATAAAGTCCCTGCTATCTTTGTACAATAGGTAAACTTTGAGTATTAAACAATAATAACTCTTTAATAGGGCTCCCTTGCCAGGAATGCCAAAAAATATGATGATGATGATTTAGACATCCCTGATTCATTACTTTCTGTTAATAGTACAATTATACATATAAATACATTAATGATGTTTAATATTTAGTACTTTAGAAACAGTTGGCTTGTTCTTCATTTAACAACTACTGAGTCAATATGTCAGGCACTGTACTAGGCACTGGACAAAAGTGAGTAAGGCACAGGCCCTGCCTTCATCAAGCTGATGGTGCAGTGGGGTAGAGTGAGAAGCAAGCAGGTCATGATAGTTCAGTATGAGACATGGCATTCCAGGGTTAAGTAGAGAGTGCACTGGTATCTCACCAGGATAGTACTTCATGCCAATTAGGGATTTTAGGGAGAATTTTTCAAAGAAAGTGATATTGATATCTAAGGTGGGACTTTAAGGATGTATAAGAGTTGAAGAGGACAAAGTTGTTGAGAAAAGTATGACAGCCAGAGGAAGAGATGTGCAAAGGCCCTGCCTGGGCTGCCAAAAATTGTGGTACATTTTAGAACTGAAACTGGTTTTAATATAAGGCTGTAGTGTGGCAATCGATAAACAGAAGAGAGAGATTAGGCTGGAGGGGTAATCAAGATCCATGTTCTTGGCCACATCAAGCAGTTGGCTTATATCCTGAGGACAATGGGAGCCACTGAAGAGTTTTAAACAAAGCAATAACACGATCAAATTTGCATTTTATAAAATTGACTCTGGCTTTACTGTGAAGGATGTGTTGGAAGGGATCAAAACTTAGGAGGATGTTTGGGTAATTGATTTGGGCAGTGATGTTAACCTGAATTTAGTTAGTGTAATGAGAATGGAAAGAAGCAGAAGGAATTAAGCATAATTCAAAAGTTAGAATCAAAAGGGCTAATTGCAACCGAAGAAAGAAAGAAGGGAATAAATTAAGGCTAACCCATAACATTCTGGCTTGGTCATCTGAGTGAATGGGGGTGCCATTCATTGAGATGGGGAATACAAAGGGAGAAGATTTGGGGGCAGGATAATAATATTGACTTGGGGTACCTGTGGGAAATCAAAATGGAAATGAATAATAGGCTTTTATATAAGTGGATCTGGACGTCAGTAAAGTGGTCTGGGCTGGAAGTAAATGTTACAAGTGTTAATGGAAGTAACGGGAATGGATAAGGTGGGTGGGAGAGTGAGTAATGTGAGATGAAGAGTGCCAGGCAGAACCCTGAGGAAACCAACAGTAAGAAGAGAGATAATGGAGCCGGCCCAGGAGACCAAGAAGCAGCACCCTGGGAGGCAGGAGTAAAACCAAGAAAGAGCATCACAGAAACAAAAAAGAGACACTTTCAAAGAGGAAAGACAATTCAAGAGTGTCAAATGCTACAGAGAGGTCACACAATAACTGCAAATTGTCCTTTAGACTGAATAGCAGGAATATGGGTGACCTTGGGAAGGACTATTCATAGAGGGAGAAGGACCGTGGTTGAAGCAAGATTGGAAGATAAGACATAAAGAAAGTGAATGCAGACATTTTTGAAATAAGTTTATAAACAGAACAGAGGCAGGTATGGGAGGGGACACAGGAGTGAGGTATTTTTTAAGATGGGAGAAATTTGAATATATTTATTCTAGCTATCATATAGCTAAAACCATCAAGGATAGAATGTTTTTCCCATATAAAGCAGAACACACATAGGACACAGTGGGTTCACGCACTGATCTTAAGTATACAGTTCATTTAATCCTACATGTGTGCACGCCTGTGTACTAGTAAAAAACCACCTAGATCAAGATGTAGAACACTCCCTGTATCCCAAAAGCTCCCGTCATGCCTCTCCCCACTCAACCTCACCTCAAGAGATAAATAAGCACTGTTGTAATTTCTATCACCATAGATTAGCTCTGCCAGTTTTAAACGTCACGTAAATGAATTGATATAGTATATCTGAGATTCATCCATGTGATGCATGTAGCAATTTTTAAAATATACTGCAGTTTACCTGTTTTCCTATTGAACTACTTTGAGTTGTTTCTGACTTAAGACTATTATGCACAAAGCTGATATAAATATTTTTGTATATGATCTTTTGGTGGACAGAGATTTTCAATTCTCTTGGAGTAAAATGCTGGCTCATAGAACAGGTGAATATTCAGTATGAGTAAGTAAAAACTACTGGTGCAAAAGTAGGTTTACAGTTGTGAGTACACAAAACACAAGTTTATTCTTATATTATTACTTACTTACTGTTGCTCACCCCTGTATAAACAAGGATTTTTTAAAAAGGGGTAGTACCAATTACACTCCCAGTATCAAGATTTAGAAATTCTTCTCACCTAAGCTTGGTATTGTCTGTCTTTTTTATTTTAGCTGTCTGGTGAGCAGATGCTTTGAAAGTCGGACTGTTTGAGATTATACAGGCCACAGCTTCTCGGTTGATATTTATAAACATTTCAAAGCTTTCTACCTTAAGCATTTTCCATTATTGGCTACTGCCGTTAAGTTGGCCAAATCTAATATTAAGAACATGTAAACAGAATTCAGATGTTTCATAAGAAAGAGGTAACTTAATTCCCCTTTAAAGTTAGCTAAATTATAAGATAATGATCAGGAAAATCCTGTCAGAAAGGATCTCACTCCTAATTATGAAGATGTAGGAAATATTACCATCAATGTCTTAGTAAGAATTGAGTGGCTTGTATTATGATGAAATCCTTCCTTGATACATCTATTTCAATTTACATTCTGTGTACGTAGTGAGTTTGGAGATGATGGCTGTTTCCTCTTCTCATTTTCATTTTAATGAACTATACTTAAAATCATCATTAACTATGATCAGAATTATAGACTCCACTGTTTTGAAGAATGCTCATGAGTCTTTTGGGAGAAAATAATAAAATAGAATAAACTATTGACATGAAATTGAATACTGGCTATTCTATAATTTGACGCATAAGCTTCCCCTCTCTTTGATGCAGTTTCTATTTGATGCAATATCTAAAACCTGACAAAGAAAGTAAATATATGACACTCAAATAACATTTTCTGTATGATTTATTCATGTTAATATTACACATGAAGGTGTTTAACATCATCACCTAATAATTTAAATGTCATGGGAAATCTACTGAAAAATCTGCTCACATATTTTACCAAAATAAGATGACTTACAGATTTAAGTGTAAAACCTGAGGTGATGAAAGTACTGAAAAATAAGAGATACATGTTTATATAATTGAGTTGGGAAAGGCCTTTCTAAAAATGACACCAAAACTAGTGACCAAAATTTAAAGTATTTGATACATTTGACTGCAAATTTTTAAATTTCTTTACTCAAATAAAATAATACCACATAAAAACAGATCAGTTCAGAAATGTGAAACATTTTATTGGACAACTGATCAGGTCTCTTAAAAGTCAATTTCATAGGGGAAAAAAGGCAAGGGACTTCTGTAGATAGGAAAAAAAAAGGAAAAAGACTTAACAACCTTATGTGAGCCTTGATTGATTCCTGGTTTTAAAAATTAAAAAAACAAAAACCAAAAGATATTTAGGGACCATTGAGAAAACTTGAAAACACATTAGATAGTATTAAGGATGTTTTATGTATTTATTAATTGTATAATTAATTAATTTCTATAGTTACTTAGTTGCAATTGAAGGACAAAGAAAAAGATTTTCAACAAATGTTTCATAAAGAAATTAACACACTTTAAAAACAATTAAAAATTAATAAAAAGAGAAATACTTTATAAATAAAATAAGCAAAGGATATGAAATCTGAAGTAATGAAAGAAGAAATAAAATGATCAGAAGATATATGGCAAATTTTTCTAGCTTGCTGGTAATCAAAGAAATGTCAATTAGATTGCCAAAGATTGAAAAAAGTTATGAAATCTACTATTATCTCAGAAATGGCTGGTAGAGGACATAAATTAGTTTAAAGTTGATGGATGATTTTTTAGCAACATTTATCAAAACCCTTAAAAATATTTCCATTTTTCATAAACCTGTTGGCCATGTTTATGTCCTCTTTTGAAAAATGTCTCAGCATCACTAGGGGTCAAGGAAATGCAAATCAAAACCACACGAGATGCCACTTCACACCAGTAGGGAAGGCTATTATAAAAAGACAAAAGATAAGTGGTGGCAAGACTGTGGAAAAGGACTCTTATATACTGTTGATGGGGATGTAAATTGGTATAGCATTATAGGAAGCACTATGGAGATTTCTCAAAAAAATAAAAATTAATCTACCATTTGATTCAGCGATCCCACTTCTGGGTATATATCCAAAAGAAATGAAATTGGTATTTTCAAGAGATATCTGGACTCCCATGTTCACTGTGGCATTATTCACAATAGCCAAGATAGGGAAACAATCTGTCTACAAATGAATGAATGGATAAGTACAATGTGGTATCTATACATATACAAGCCTACGCGACTGGCCTACTGGCCCATCAGCCGGTAGCTATGATATCCACTGACCACCAGGTGGCAGACGCTCAATGCACGGGCATGGAAACATGAAACAGACTGATAAATCTCAGAGGGAAGCGGGGTGGGAAGGGCGGGAAGAGATTAACCAAAGATCTTATATGCATACTAGAGGCCCGGTGCATGGACTTTTATACCAGTGGGGTCCCTCGGCCTGGCCTGTGAGGATTGATCCAAAACCAGTAGTCCAACATCCGCTGAGGGGTCCCAAATTGCGAGAGGGTGCAGGCCAGGCCGAGGGACCCTACCGGTGCACAAATCCGTGCACCGGGCCTCACTTATCTATTATAATAAAAGCGTAATATGTTAATTAGACCAGACATCCTTCTGGATGACCTTCCAGAAGAAGCCAGGGCTGTAAGGGAAGCTCGGTCCCAGGTGCCTGCTGGTGGCTGAAGGAAAGCCTGGGTCCCAGGTGCCAGAGGGAAGCCAGCAGCCAGGGGAAGGAAAGCCCACTCTTGCACAAATTTCGTGCATCGGGCCTCTAGTAGTTAATAATACTGTATTGTATACTTGAAATTAGCTAAAAGAATAGGTCTTAAGTATTTCTACCATATGCACAAAAATAGTAATGATGTGAAGTGATATATATGCTAATTAGTAGTAACCATTTCACAAATGTATACAATATCAAAACATCATATTGTCTACTTTAAATGTGTATAATTATTGTCAGTTATACCTCAATAAAGCTGTAAGAAATATTTCCACCTTTAATTCCATAGCGATTTATGCTAAAGAAATAATCATGCGTTTTACAAGGATATGTGGATAAATTTTTCTTAAAATGAAAATTTGTAGGTATACTTACATGGAAAAGCATTATTGTGTACCATTATTCTAAAAGCAGATTATAAAACACTATTTATATAATCTCATTCATTCTAAACTTGTGGATTTTATATCTTATATATTCACTTAAGAATTACCACATACACTCAAACCAATATGTCTTTGGATGATCACAAGATGGTGGTAATGTGTTCTAAGGAAAACAGTCTAGAGAAGTTTACCCCTAAACAACAGTTCCCAACATAATGTTTTAAAATGTACACATTAGAAAAATTCTTAATTTTCTTATTTTTTTACTCCTTTATTGTCTACCAATTCTGATTATTTCTTCCAAAGTCAATGATATTTTCTAAATAGCTTCCCAAAATATATCTGGTTTTTAGACTCTATCAGCAACTTTTCTTGATTATTTAGCCTTTCAAGTAGGATGTGTGTTACTGCATTCTATGGGTTTCTTTTTTGTTTTTGTTCTAATTTCTCAACAAAGCAGAATTTTCCTTTGCTTTTGCAAAACAAAAGTTTTAGAATATAATTGACCTCATATACCTAATATATCTTCATTTTTAATTTTTTCTACATGTGTAGCAGTTATTTGACCTGATTTAACATAATCTGGAATTAGAATTTCTCCTCTGTGCTCTACATCTGGGTCTGAATTTAAATTGAGGGTTTTCTAGACTTTTAAATGTTGCTTTTTTCCCCCCATCCATGGTGTCTGTTGACCGATTTATCTCTTTGGAGGCTTTTGATTCTGTTTTAAAGTCATATGGTCATGGTACAGTTGTAGATGCTCAGCTAATCTGAGATCAGGACGTTTTTATTTGTATTGTCCAAAGGAAAAGAGATGATTAGGATTTACCTTTTTCCTCCCATAACAATGGCTTCTGTGTAAGAATCAATGTCAGTGTCAATTCACACCTGCAACCTCTAATACTTAAATGCTAGTTCTATATTAGTGATCTCTGGTATTCTTCCTTTTATGCCCACATATCTTTCTTTTGGGGGGCTTTACAGTTAATCTTGGAGCTCCCTTCTCCCTCCCTTCCTCTTAAAGAGTCAGCCATACAGCATGCCTGCATTCAATGTTTAGTGCAATAGACAAAGCCTGGACTTAGGACTCAGTGTTCCAATCCCAGACTTAATATATATGTGACCCAACCTCTGCTTCTTCATCTTTAAAAATGTGAATAATATCTACATCTGAGAGTCTTGTGTCTTCTATTTCTGGCAATACACTGGGTTAGATAACTCTAAAACATACAAGACAGATAAGTTGTATAAAATATGACAAACACTTTTAAAAATATATAACTGATATAGAAAAGAGATACTCACATAAAGTTGTGCCTGCCCTTGCTGCTCAGATCCGGTCTTTGTCTTTCTCCACCCTGTATCACCAGGATCCCTGGTTCTCTAGCTTCCTGATGAGCTTAGTCAACTGGGAACCCTGGCCAAAGTTTGTAGGGATGGGGAATGGTGTGGTCAAGGCATTTATTCTTCTATATCCCTCCTTATAAGGTCCCTTTGAACTGGCTATGTCCCATAACCACTCGTAACTGTTCTACCCAAGGAGGCCTGCACTATACAATTCTCTCCGCTCATCATTTAGTGCCTAGAAGTGTGACAGTGCCATGAGGCCAGTCTCAAATTCCTTATGGTCCCTGCTTGCCATGCATACCTTTGTCATCAATCCCTAGGTCAGTGTTTCTCAACCTTCCTAATGCCGCGACCCTTTAATACAGTTCCTTATGTTGTGGTGACCCCCAATTTCATTGTTATAAATTGAACATAATTAAAGCATAGTGATTAATCACAAAAACAATATGTAATTATATATGTGTTTTCCGATGGTCTTAGGCAACCCCTGTGAAAGGGTCGTTCAACCGCCAAAGGGGTCGCGACCCACAGGTTGAGAACCGCTGTCCTAGGTAAATAAATGCTTTTTGAATCTTTCATTTGTTTCCTGTTGGGATTCTGATACAAACCACGACACTCGAAAGGCTACATGTTTCATAAAAGGTAGTCTGGGGAAAATATACCTCCAGCACAAGAAGATAACTAGGATGTTTGCTTGACTCAACCTCCTAAGAAATAATAACTATGCTTCTCACTGCCATTGTAGTCCAAAAGCAATACTTCTCAGGAATCTACAAAGTCCTGTTGAATATGTGATTTCAAGCTTAAGTCGTAAAACACATAGAGAAGAAGCTAGAATGAGAACATCCAACATATTTTTAATAAGAGTTTCAGAAAGGAAAAATAGAATACAATGATGACACAGGGCAACAAGGAAAAAGGAAGATCTTAAAAACTGCCAGAGAGAAAAGACATTGCTCACAGAGGAACTACAATGAAACTGAAAGCAGGTTTCCCCACAGCAAACATAGAGGCCAGATGACAATGGAATAAAATGTGTAGCAGATCACAGTAAATGAACCAACTCGGTAAATGAGCAATACAGTTGCCTCCACCTCTTAGTTGACTGTTTCCTATGAACCAAATGAGTTCTTTATACTTTATACATATTTGTCTGTTTTACTCAATGTGATTCAGTATTTGCATCTTTCTCTTGTTTTAATAGTAGTTTAGTTTTTCCATACTTGTACCTGTTAATCTTTTTAGAAAATATTTTTTTTTATTGATTTCAGAGAGGAAGCTTACGAGAGAGAGAGAGAGAGAGAGAGAGAGAGAGAGAGAGAGAGAAACATCAATGATGAGAGAGAATCATTGATTGATCAGCTGCCTCCTGCATGCCCCCTACTGGGAGATCGAGCCCACAACCCAGGCATGTGCCCTGACTGGGAATCGAACAGTGACCTCCTGGTTCATAGGTTAGTGCTCAACCACTGAACCACAGTGGCTGGGCTGTACCTGTTAATCTTAACTAACGTTGTTTTAACCTTTAAATGAGAAACTGTAAGTAAAAATGCAGAAATATTTTAACACTTATTGAAAAACAAAATGGAAAAATTATACTAAAGTTCTAGGAGATACAAATTAGAAAGAAATTAAGGAGTCTATAAAATTGGTTAGTAACTATTGCCAGGAAATATATATATTCCCTGGGATTTATAGCAAAGACTTTAGCTGAAAAATGACAAAGCTTATGGATACACAATTGGAATAAACAAACATGAGGAAAAAAGGCAATTCTGTTAATAGTTGAAAAACCATATGGTAAACTAATATATAGTATTTTACACATTGCATATTAGCAAAATGTCAAACATGATTACAACAGCCCTGGTAATTCTGTGGTAAAATTGGTATACTTATATGTTGCTAAAGGCAGAGACATTTACATTTGCAGAACTGCAATTAAAAATTCAATTTTTCAGTCACATTAGCCTATTTCAAGTGCTCAAAAGCTACAGGCAGCTATTGGCTACCATTCTGCTCTGCACAGAAGACTATTTCCATCACCACAAGGAGCTCTGTGCTGCTCTAGAGGACAGACACAGAGCAGAATTGATGCTGGTTGAATATGCACAACTTCCATTGGACTTGATGCTTCAAATTGTTCTCCATCGGTCGTATTAATTGACCTTTCCATTGGCACATTGCTCCAGCTCCTCTTAAACACTTGGTATTTTCAGACTTTTATTTTACTAATCTAGTGGGTATGAAATGTTATATTTCGCTGATTTAAATATGCATGTCCCTGATTACTAATGAGGTTGAGTGCTTATTTATTTATGTATTTATTATCCTTTCATATTTCCTTTTCTGTGAGTTCCCTGTTTGTTTTTTTCCACATTACTATGCTGAAATTATTTAAAATGGGAAAATGTCTATGATAAAAAGATAAGTTAGAAAAGAAGAGGAAGAATACAAAATTGGCCTAAAATAATTTCAATTGGATGAAAACAAATATCCGGATGATCAAAGTTTGGAAAATATGTCACAAAAGTTAACTTAGAAATATTAAAAAGTAGGATTTGGGGGTAACTTACTTTTCATCTAAAAATTATTTTACTATTGTCATCATACTATTTTATCATTTTCAAAAAACAAACAAATTTAATATTGCTTGATGTTTGGGAAAATTGCCCTAAAGCTTCTTACTCTTTGTTTTCTAAGTCTTCTTCCTGGCTCCATGTAGACTGGTGATTATTTTTCTTTATTCCTGCTATTATTGTTATTTGACATTATTCCTTTCTGGTAGAACACTGTGTGCTTGACCTAAAAAAATAAAAGTGTGTGTGTGTGTGTGTGTGTGTGTGTGTGTGTGTGTAAAATAGAGTGGTGAGAGAAGAAAAACATTTCAAGATTTGTATCTTTAATTAGACGACATGTTTAAATTGCGGTGGAAACTGCATTTCATAATTCATAGAAGATGGAAATGGGTTTCTGTGCCTATCTCTTGGAGACATCGCATATTCATGTTTGGAAATGTAACTTAAGCACACAGCAGTTAAGTAAGTAGTCCACTTAGGGAATGAATGAGGTTGTTTAAAATGTGGAACTGCACCGTTTAAAACAAAAATAAAACCGAGACAGAGAGAAATGGTTGTGTAAAAATTAAATACAAATTATTTCCTGTCTACCTAAATTTTTGAGAAAGAATGGGCTGTCTTCGTGTTTCACGGCCACATTAGCAACCAGCATGTGTCACCTCCCACTAGTGAAATGTGCTTGAGTTCCCACGCATACCCAAACAGACTTGTCCCCCATTGGCCCCTTCCCTCTGTCTTACTAGTACCGTCAGCCAGGCGTCTTTCTATTATTTTTCCATTTCCTGCCTGGATCAACTCTTGCAGTTTTCCTGTTACACTCCGCTGAGTGATGACTTCTGCCTCTGGTGCGAGCACTCTCTGCAGCAGGTCCTGAGAGCACAGCCAGGACCTTTACCTTTAACAAGGCCAGACTGGAGCTGTCTTTATAGTTTGTGTCTGAAACTGCAGGCTCCAGTAATGTTGCAGTCTTACATCCTTCAAGCAGACTGAGTATCTCCTATGGGTCTCTGGGATTTTAGCAGTGTGAGCTGGAACGTGCCTTTGTGCATTTTCATCTTTCCCACTTGCTTCCCCACAAGCATTTTTTAGATGACTTCTTCAGAGCAGAAGGCAGAGAGCCTCTGAGTTCCTTGCCCTTGCCCTTGCCCTTGCCAGGGACTGTGCCACTTTCCAGTTGTCTCTCCATGTGGGGCTGTTTGTTAATGCATGTTCTCATTTGTAAAGTAGGTGTTGCTGTGTTTCCTTTGATTTGCAATGAGATGTCAGATCATATTTGAGTGCTGGCAACATGCGTTCAAGGACAGGAAATAAAAGGAGGCCAAAACGAAGCAAAACTTTTAAAACAAGACGTGGAGTGCAAATGAGGATGAAACCTTGCCCAGTAAAACCTGGAGTGCGAACCAAATAGGCTTTGCAACTTGAACGCACACCCTCCAGGAGGCCTCTCAGAAGAATCTGGCAGGCAATGCTTGGCTCCTGGGGGCGCCTGTCACTGGGTTGCCATGTCACTGCTGTCCTGGAGCCTCCCATGGTCTCCTCCATCTGCCTAAGTTGAGCTAAGGTGTGAGTTGGAATCTGTTTACTAAGATTTCCCTAATGTGTATCCTGAATGTCATCTGAAAACATTTTTTTCTCCATGTGCCTGGAATGTACTTGGATGTTTACTGAAGCTACTCTTTTGCTTAATGGAATGAGCCTGTGGCCTTGTGTTGTGATTTGGGGCACTCCATAGGGTCATCTGCCTTAAAGATCAGCCTTACCACTGGCATGCCAACATCACTGCTTCTTTCCTTTGGATGCTAGATGGCTTCCCTGAGGGATATGGCTGTAATAGGCTCACCCACTGCTTCTCAAAGAATGGTTCCTGGATCTGCTGGGAACTTATTAGAAATCAGATGATCAGACCCCAGCCCAGACCCACTGAATTAGAGACTTGGGGGACGCAGTGCAGCATTGTGGTTTCACATGCCTTTCAAGTGACTCTAATGCACGTTAAAGTCTGAGAACCTCCAACCTGAGCCTGTGGGCTTCAAAGTGATGCGTGCAAGGTGATCTGAAAGAAAATATTATAACCTTGGATTTTAGAGTCTCCTTTTCTAATTCCTCTTTTTGTACATTTTAATATACTCAAGATGTCAGTATCGTTGTATATGAAAAAAGTTATCAACAAATACAGGCTGTATCTAAGGAGTGCTGCATGTTTATTTTATTGATGGGGATGGATAGTACACACAGTTTGAAGCCCACCTGTCTAACATGGAAAAATTCTTATGCTCTATATCCAACTGAGCCATTAGCCATCAAAAATGTCATTTTTTTTTTTTTTGCATTAACACAGGGGTGGGCAAAAGTAGGCTTACAGTTGTGAATATGTGAAACACAGAGTTTAGTCTTGTATTGTTATTTATTAATTACTGTATTATTTTCCATACAAATAACTGTAAACCTACTTTTGCCCGCCCCTGTATATTTACTTCACTACTCACTTCTGAAATGCTTTGCAAATAATTTATAGTGTTTGTGACTTCATTTGTATAGGGAACTCTCCCACTCCTAGTTAAATGGTAAAAAAAAAAAAAAAAAAATCCTCTGCATGCATCCTGGATGCTTTGGCCTCTTCTTGGGCAAAGACAGAACAATAATGTCTCACAAACAGCATCAATGCCACCTCCCCCCTTCCCCTCAGTGCACTCATTGTTGTGCATGCAGAGAGAGACAGAGAGCAAGAAAGAGGATTCCGGATCCAATCCTTACCTTGCCCTTTCCCATTCTCATTGCTCTGCTTAGATGAAGGATCCCCAGCAATTTCCCCCTGTTCCCCCGCACATACCAGCCTGTGCTAGCCTGGTGTGCCTCCTGTGTTATGCGCTTATGCTCCCCTGGTTCTAGGCGTGTCCCTGAGTTAGGCAGAAAATATTGTACACCTATAAATAGAAAAATGAATGGAACTAAGAGTAGGGCCGATTTTTAAGCCACAATAATTTAAGGGCTCAACAAAGAAAAAGTAGGACATTTTAATTTAATTCCTGGCACCATATTTTACAGAAAGTATGCTCTCAATATCTGTGCATTGGATGCATGAACAAACAGATGAACATTCCTAAGCACATTGTGGCAACTCCACGTAGCAGTTGGAAGCATAAATGTAGGTTTGAGTCTTATCATTCCGTTTACTATTTGTGCGATTGAGGAAGCGCCATAACCTCTCTTAAGCCTCATTTCCTTCCATCTGTAAATTCAGGATAAAGACAGTAACGACTTCATGGGCTCATTGTGAGAATTAAATGAGATGTAAGTGCTTACTTAGCGTGGTGTCTGGCACATAGTAAACTCTCAGCAAACGTTTGTTATACTGCGTTTGGCTACTGCTGAGTCAAATGCCAAGAAATAATAAAGCAGGTTTCTACCCTCAAGTCCTTTGTCAGTGAGTTCATTAATCTTTTTTCCCCCGTAGCAAAGGACTAATGATCTTACATAATTTATGCTAGCTTGAAAATCAAAAAGAATGCTTCTATGGGAGGGACGGACCTAAACATGCGTTCACCATTATCTCCTCCTGCCCAGATGTCCGTCTGCCTGGAAGAGTTGTTTCTGCTCTTGAGCCAACCATTGGCAGAGGCGCAGAGTCCTGTCATTCCGTTTCACCTAATGGTGCATTATACTTCATTATCAGAGAAAGAAGAAATTAGAGGCAGCTCTCCACAGTGGAGCCATTTGCTTGAAAACTTGATGGCAGTAAAATGATACCACACCAAGGAAGGAATAAAAGACTGCAAGTTTTCTATCACTGTGGAGAAAAAATTAATTTGTCTTAAAGGAGACTTTACAATATGTTATGATCAAAACACCATGGGATAATCCTGCGAGTTTCAATGCACTCTTACAAAAGGATTCCAGGAAAAGTAACACTTTCTTCTCTTTTCCAAATTCACCCTTTGTGGACAGCAGGAAATCACAGTAAATACTATATGCGTGTGAATTAATAATTAAGTAAGAAGAAAGCCTGTGACAAAGATAGAAAGATGTCTAGACATCATATATACAATTGCCTCCCTGGGGCACTTGGCCATTCATTTGTGCTGGTTATGACCATATAGCTCCTACGTGTTATTTCACGTAAATCTTTACATAATGCCAATGGAGCAGCCATTCTTACTTTAGTTCAGTATTTGAGACCCTTAGCGGTTAAGAAATCTGCCCACGGTCACACCTTATAAGTCACGACATCAGGAAATAATAAACCCAGACTGTTGGGCACTGGACCACTTAGGCTTCACTGCAGAGGTCGTGGGGTGGTCTTTATGTCAATATTTATTCCTTCTTAGAGAAAATGTGAACAACTGCGGTCAGATCCACAGCTCCTGAAATTACCAGCCTGGCCTCTTTGAGAAGAGTGCTGGTGCCACACGGTCAGCCTTGAATGTTCAGCTGGATTCATTTCCACAACCATGGATTGAGAGCCTTCAGTGAGTCAGACACTGTGACTGCGCTAAGTGCTTAGAAAACAGAAATAATGAATAAAACGTCCTGCTCTTGAGGATATTAATCTGGAAAGAAATGTACCAAAAGCTTAACAATGGATACTTCTGGTATTTGTGTGTCATCTTTTCTCTTTTTACTTTTCTGAATAAAATGTCTGTTCACATTCATTACTTGAAGAATGCATTTTTAAAAGAGGTCTGCAAGAAAAGAAACTCTTAAGAAACCTAGCTGTGATGGTGAAATGTAACCCCAGCCTTCCAACTCCTCACATCTCATAGGCACTACTCTTTAAAGTCACCCTGAGAACCAATTAATTGAACACCTACTGTGTACTAGACAATCTGCTAAGTGTTGCAAGTTACAGATAAACAAGACAAACCTGCTGGCTTTGAGGAATTTATAGTCCTGTGGGAAAAGCTCCTGGTGGAATATGATATTTTCGTACACAGACACTGGTTCTGTTTGCATAAGGCTTTTGCCTTTTTGTAAAACAATAACTTTTACATCTGTCTAGAAATGCACATTTCCATATTGGCATGAAGTGTCATCTTTTCAGTTATGCAAAAAAATACAGATTTTCATTGCATGCCAATAAAAAGGCAGAATAACACCACAGAATCCTATCAATACTAATAAAAGGGTAATATGCTAATTAGACTGGATCAACCAGACATCTTCTAGATCAGCCATGGGCAAACTACCGCCCGCGGGCCATATCCGGCCTGTTTGAAATGAATAAAACTAAAAAAAAAAAAAAAAAAAAAAAGACCGTACCCTTTTATGTAATGATGTTTACTTTGAATTTATATTAGTTCACACAAACACTCCATCCATGCTTTTGTTCCGGCCCTCCGGTCCAGTTTAAGAACCCATTGTGGCCCTCGAGTCAAAAAGTTTGCCCACCCCTGTTCTAGATGTACGACATCCTTCCGGACAAAGCCATGGTGGTGGGGGCCGAGGCAGTTACGGGAGATCAGGCCGGCAGGGGAGAGCAGTTAGGGGCGAGATCAGGCCTGTGCAGGGGAGCAAGCAGTTAGGGGCACGATCAGGCAGTCAGGCAGAGGCAGTTAGAAGAGATTAGGTCGGCAGGGGTGCAGTTAGGTGCATCAGGCTGGCAGGCAGAGGCAGTTAGAAGCGATTAGGTCGGCAGGGGAGCAGTTAGGTGCATCAGGCTGGCAGGCAGAGGCAGTTAGAGGTGATCAGGCAGGCAAGCAGGCAAGCGGTTAGGAGCCAGTGATCCCAGATTGTGAGAGGGATGTCCCCTCAGGGGTCCCAGATTAGAGAGAGTGCAGGCTGGGCTGAGGGACCTGCCCCCGCCCCCCCCCCCCCGCATGGATTTCATGCACCAGGCCTCTAGTTAGATTTAATAGTTAAAGAGCTCCTAGTGTTGGGTAGAAGTCTGAAGTTGAAACAGTAAACTGCAAATGCTAAAAAAAGGTTCTAACTCTTTTCTCAATCCTCCTTATAAGCTAAAGAATGAACGAAAGGGCTAACCTGGAGGCACTGAAGCTCTATATTTACAGTTGCTATTAGTATGATAAACAGAGGCCACTGTCTGCCCTAACCCTAAAACCTGCCCAAAGAGCCTTTCTGCCTAAATCTTCTGTGAGTCTAAAAAATAGAATTTCAGGCCTGTGTTGGCCATATTTTGGACTCTCCTGGTCTTTTGTCACTGCTGTAAACAGTCTCACGTGTAAGAGGAGGTGATTGGCATTGCAACTATGATGGGTTTTAAAATTAGTTATTCTATACCTACACAATTCACATGTCACAATTCATTTTTAAAGTATTGACTGGCATTTTGTGCTGTTATAGTTAAAGGAGATGAGGAAATTTCTTTTCTTTTTTTTATCAAAAACTCTCTTTTATATTAACTGAATAAGTTCCATTTGCCCAGCTCTCTTGGGTTGTTTTAAAATTGGCATTGTTTCAGCAATATTGATGAAGTCTGCAGCTTCAGCTAAAGAGAAATACAGCAGCACCTGACTTAATGACATAATTAAGAATGAAGGGCTAAATACCATTTAGCTAAACTAACAATTCAATATGTTGAGGCCTAAAATCCCAGTGGATAAAAGCAGGAATGAACTGCATGCTGCAATTAATGACCCAGACTTTGAATATAATGAAAATAAATGAGTTGAATTCTTTGCAGTGTATCACATGATAATTGAATGATAATTGACCTTTAAAGATCATTGACATCAGGTACAAATAATAAGCATCTGAGATTGAAAATCTTGATTTTAGATGCAAAAAAAATATTTTTCAGAATAAAATTGGAAACAGATAGTTATATGTTTCTGTAAAATAAATACACTCACACATACTCACACACACATACACATGCACATACACATACACATACACATACACATACACATACACATATATATTTAAACACAGACTGATCCTAGCTATAGTCAGTGGGGAAGAGCTGTTTTCTACCCATGTAACCTAATGTGCCAATTGTCATTCCAGCAGAGATTTAAGAATTCAAGACTCAGACTCTCTCAGCCACAGGCCTCTGTCTGCCAGCTGTGAGAATCCCAACCCCTGAAACCAGGACCTAATGAGCTGTTTGCAGACTCCATATGACCCTAAACAGGAGATCATAAAGAGAAAACCACTGAGAGAATCAGAGGGAGAAAAAAATGGAAGGGCCAATGCACTGGCCAGTGTGCTATGTAGTTAGCACACTACATCGGCCCGCACTCTAAAGGGTCTTGGGTTCAATTCCAGGTCAAGGGCACTGAGTTGCAGGTTCTGTCCCTGGCCAGGTGGGGGTGCATATGGGAGGTAACCAATCCATACGTCTCTCTCACATCGATGTTTCTCTCCCCTTTCTCTCTCTCTCCCTGTCTCCCTTCACTCTCTATAAAAATCCATGGGAAAAATATCCTCAGGTGAGGATTAAAAAACAAACAAACAAAAAATGGAAGGGCCAGGAAACCCTCAAGCCCAAAGGATAGAAAGATGAGGGAAGAGGCTAAGACAAAGTAAGAAAGCTATTTTATTTTGGAGATTGAAAAGATAGGGCCTTATATATAAAGGTTCATTTTCTACTAATCAATAGGCATGAGATTCAAGTATCACGAAAAAGAATTCATGATGTGTAGCCTATTAACTCTGTCAGCCTCTGATGCCCTGAGAAATTCCCAGAAAGTCTCAGAATCGCCAACAAAGTCACCACCCAGTCCCAATTCTCTCCAGCAATGCCTTATTCAGTAACTTCTAAGATAAATAAGGTGATTTACAATTCAATAGTCATATTTTAGTCTTATTTCATTGTAAGTAGCATAATGTCAGGAAACTGATGGCTATTGATTTTCTTAAGTGTTTAAAATCTGTTTAAATATAGTTTTTAATCTTTAAATGGAAAATAAATAAGCTGCTTGGTAATACTACCCAGTACTTATCAACTCTCTCCCAATGGGGTCAGGGGGAAATGTCAGAGGTCATGTCAGAGATCCTGCCAGAGGACAAAACAAAAGTAACAGGGAAATGAGGGCCATAAATAATATGGCCCTAAACCAGCGGTTCTCAACCTGTGGGTCGAGACCCCTTTGGCAGTTGAACGACCCTTTCACAGGGGTCGCCTAAGACCATCCTGCCTATCAGATATTTACATTATGATTCATAACAGTAGCAACATTAAAGTTATGAAGTAGCAACGCAAATAATTTTATGGTTGGGTCACAACATGAGGAACTGTATTTAAAGGGCCAGAAAGGCCCTGACTGATTTGGCTCAGTGGATAGAGTGTCGGCCTGCGGACTGAAGGGTCCCGGGTTCGATCCCGGTCAAGGGCATGTACCTTGGTTGCGGGCACATACCCAGTAGGGAGTGTGCAGGAGGAAGCTGATCAATATTTCTCTCTCATCGATGTTTCTAACTCTCTGTCCCTCTTCCTTACTCTCTGTAAAAAATCAATAAAATATATATATTTTTAAAAACCTAAAAAAATAAATAAATTTAAAAAATAAATAAATAAAGGGCCAGAAGGTTGAGAACCATTGCCATGAACTGTGCTGGCCCCTTGAACCTAGTTGCTTTGCATAAAGGTGCTCAAGGTAGCGACCAAAAGGTAATTCAGTTGCACTTCAGTTTCTCCTTCCTGTGAAAATCCTTTCATTTCTGACTCAACCCGAATAGCTCCAGGGTAGAGTTTGATCCCCACTGGTGTTCAGTGGTGAGGACATCACAGAGCCATATGTTCCCATGAAAGGAGGTGCTGTGAAGTGAGGGGATTTACTGCAATTATTTCTCCAATGGTCCTGGGAGGACCAAACTTGCTATGACTCTCTATGAAGAAAATACAGGTCTCTGCCTAAAACACAACTTTCATTAAAAAAAAACTCACTAGAAGAAGATTATGAGGAAAATGAAGACATAGGGCGAAAAATGTCTTCTTTTCATTTCTTCTCATTAACTAGGCTTTTCTTTTAATTGCACTGCTTATTTTGGTATACAATAGTAGAGTCATTTAGTGAGTATCTGGCATATGTTCTGGGTTTATGAACTCGGATAGACCCTATAATTGCCTGTAAGAGTGAGTCTGAAACCTAAAATAACAACTGGGTCACGTATCCACACACATGTGTGCCCTCTTTGACCTGTGACTTTCCATGGGTTATATACACTCAGGGGACTACCTGAGTATCTACTTCAAGGAAACCTTGAAGGCTAGAATCTGAGGCTGTCCTTAAATTTGGCACAGAATTAGGGTTAAGTGGAATCCATGTGGGAAGAAACCACAGGCGGTATTAGAAGAGATAACCTGGAGATAAAAATCCTTGAGTAAACCATTAAATCCCTTTCCTCCCTGGCTATTTGCTCTGAAAAATAAAGCAAAGGGTATGACCCCTTCCCTCATCCCGTTTGGCTTCCTGAATCTTTCCTTACCATTTGGCTCAATAGCCAACAACAGGACTGATTGGGAAATGACAAACTTGGTTACATTGGCTGCAACAGGAGTTCTGGTTCCCATCTCTTCTGTAGCAACAAACCCCACATGTTTACTAACATCTGTGAAACGCTGATGCTTGTCAACGGGGTCACACCTATTTTCCCCAGCCTAACGGCATGTTTATTTAACCAAAGTTCATATGTGGGAGCAGTAAGCACATAAGACATGTAATAGGATAGCAGATAATTTTAAAACTAGAGACTCTACGCAAGCATGAGGCTAAGTAAACACAACTTTCATGAGTTAAGATGGATTGCAGCCAACCTCTAACAGTCCTTCACAATCTGTACTCGTTTTCCCACACATGGTCCCATTTGATCCTTGAAATAACCTTGAGGGACTTCAGCCCAAATAGTTGTTATCCCTACCTCACAGCTTGGGAAACTGAGTCCCAGAGAAGTTAAGGTGGCTTTTCTAAGATCACAATTCTAACCAGCCAGGTCTATATTTAGCGCTAAGTTTTCTGACTCCAGAACCCATTTTCCTTTTATTATGTTTTGCTGCCTTCAACTAAATATATAAACCACTACATTAGGGACAGACTTTCAAAACAACAAACATTTGCTGGTTTTCAAAAAGCTTTTCGTAGCTGCTCAGAACACCAAAGTCTGGCAAATTCGGCAAAAAAGCAGAAACAGGGCCAAGGCATTTTGTCACTGAAATCCCCAGTGTGTTCTCTCCTAAACTTGACCTCACTAGCCATAAAGCTTATCAGTTGTTTTGTTCAATTTATGCCATGAAAATAGTTGGGGAAATGAAAATCCTTGGACATCAAGAAAATACCCATCACCTAGATTCTACAATTAACATTTTATTACACTTGCTTTACCGCATATCTACCTGTCTTTTCATCCCTCTATCCAACCAGAAATTCACATTATGTTTCTGAAGTTGCAGACATCAGTAAACTTTACTCCTGAATAGTTCAGCATGCATATTATTAACTAGAGGTCAATACTTGCTTATGGTTCTCTTTTTAGGTACAATTTTCTTATAAGCAAATACATAAATCTTAAGTGTACCATTCAGTAAGTTTTGCCAAATGAATACACTCGTGTATCTCAAATCTCTATCTACCCTCAGCCCAGAAAGTTCCCTCCCCTCATGCCCCTTCCCATCACTATTCTAATATTTGTCACTATTAATTAGTTTTATCTGTTCTACAACTTCATATAAATGGTGTTATGATTTATTTACTCTTTTGTGTTATGGGATTTTTCTCGCTGAAGATCATGTTCTTGAGATGCATCTGTGTTGTTTCGTGTGTCAGGAGTTCATTCCTTTTAATTCTTCAGTATTACTCTATTGTGGAAATATACTGAATTCTTTATCCACTTTCCTCTTGACAGACACCTGGCCTATTTCCAATTTTGGGTTATTCTAAATAAAACTACTGTGAATGCTCCTATAGAGATCTTTTTGTGAATGTTTTCATTTATCTTGCGTAATTACCTAGCAATGGAATTGCCAGGTCATAGGACAGGTGTATGTTTAGTTTTATAAGAAACTTTCAGAACTATTTTCAAAGGAATTGTACCATTTTAACCCCCACCAACAATGCATGAGAGTCTCTGTTGCTGCACATCACCACTGATAGTTGGCTTGGTCAGTCTTTTTTGAATTACAAAATAAGAATATCCACAATAGAAAGTGTTTCTATCATCAAGTGATTGAGGCGCTATCCATACACATGTACCCTAGTTACTATATCAGTTCAGATTTCTTAAGTCGGATAATTAAAAACATTAAATCCTAATTCTCATCTTTAAGGAATTATGTGAAAGATGCATTATTTGGCAGTTATTTTAAATGTTTTTGCATTCAACTTGAGCTCTAAATCACTGAACTATTGTTGACGTTCATTTCTAGGGTGTTTTCCTATTAATACTGAGGCTTTCAACATAATCAAAATGATCAGTTTAGCTTTTGACTTATGCTCATAAGAAAATAAATAATCACAACCTAGTCGCTAACTGATAAAATTTCTTTTGTCTGAATTGAATGAGCATCAGTCACCTCAGGAATGTCTCATAGACCTAAACTTTAAGAAGAATGAATCATTGTAGATTAAGTCTAAGTGATATTCGGTAAAGTTAGCTCTGAGTTAAGTTGCTGCCATTTCCTTTTTTAATCATTATTTTAAAAATATGATTTCAGAGTGAGGAAGAGAGGGAGAGAAAGATAGAAACATCAGTGATGAGAGAGAATCATTGATTGACTGCCTTCTGCATGCCCCCTCCTGGGGATAGGGCCTACAACCCAGCCATGTGCCCTTGACTGGAATCCAACCATGACCTCCTGGTTCAAGGGTCGACGCTCATCCACTGAGCACACCAGGCGGGTACATTAATGTAAATGTTTCCTTAGTCTTTACCATTTATCCCTGGGAAGTTTCACACTTTCAAATTGCTGTTTTCTTGGCTTTCCTTCCATTCGCCATGCTCTGACTCTTGCTCATTTGTTATGAAAATAACCTAAATGATCTTAACGCTTCTCAAAACTGTTTCAGTTCACTGCTTATAACATTAAACATAGTCTAACCCATTTGACAATTTGCCTTTTAATGAACCTTTAGTAATTAGCAATACAGCTGAGTGCTCTAACGTGGGAAAAATACAATATACAAGTCTCGAGGCTAATGTAACCCGGTCAAGGGATCATGAATCACTGACATGAGAGATAACGTTTCCACTGCTCTTTAACTAGTTCCTCTCTTTCTCAATTTTTCCAAGCTCTCAAAGGATAATCCACGCATATATGTATGAAGTTTCTAACTAGGAAATGTGTAATGCAACTTTAGCAGAAATTAATTTTAGTTTGGCAGATTCCACTTCCAGTGGCACCTATTTAGTTCCTTCCCATAACAGCTACAAAGGGCAAAATGGTTCCACAGTTCCTGGAATCGCCATTGGTTACAAAGGCATTAGGGAGATGGCACCCAAGGAAATGCTATGAATTAGGCATTTTAATCTCCGTTTCCATTTGCCTTTTTACAGAAGCACTTAATACATTGCTTTAGCTCTCTCTGTCTAGCTACAAAATAATAAACAAAACATACTGGCTCTGAAGTTATGACTAGAATATTAACTCTAGTCATTTCTTTAAATTACTTTAAATGTCATCTATCTATGAGGTTTGCATATTTTTGGAACTAAGCCACTAAAGCACATATTTTATATCTTTGAAAATAAGAATACTCCATGGCTTGGAATGATACTGTCCTCGCTAATTGTCCCACTCATCTAATGTACAATACATACAACAGATTTACTATAGGTGGCTTTTTAAATCTGCATATGAGCCACCAGGGCCAATGTTATGCGTAGGTGAAAATAGGCAGCTAGGATTGGGATGATGAAGCAGCACAGAAAAGACCTGCCTGCCTTAAAGTATTTTCCCTCTAACCTGCCTTAGGGATGAGACACTATCTTCACATTTTTATATCGGAGTCAATGTATTAGCAGGTAACATACAGCACGACTTTTGATTACACCAACTAGTAATGCACAGTATCCCTTCAGAGTCTAGTGGGGCCATACCGGGATGGGCCACAGACAGGGACTTTTTGAAAGGCTCAGATGCTATGAAATCATGAGACCTTATGTATGTGGTGGAGGGGTATGGGGTCCAGCCTGAGGGTGGGAGGCACCCACGGGAGGAAGCTCTGAAAGAAAATCTGGAAACTTCTACTAGAGATATGCTTGATCCCAATGTTGGCCTAGGGCTAGAACCCTGAGACACAAATGAGAGAGTATTGTAGTCTTTTATTTTTCTGCTAAAGCCACATTTTGCATAGAAGCTCTTTTGAGACACTTTGTTCTTTCTGACACAGGAAAGACACAGGATGAGTGTGCCCCTCACTGGCGCTGAAGCAAAGAATGTTGCATTTTGGGGGGTTATGTAAGCCACAAAGTTAGGCACACTCTGGCTCCGCCACTAAATAAGTACTGAAAGTGAAAACTGTCATTGTAAAGTGCGGCATAAATACAAATTCCTTTTACATCCAGAATTTAAAAATTGAAGCCTCAATTTTTCTTCTAATAATTACCCCAGACATTTTGCCACTGACCCACTTTCCAAAGGAATCAAATCCAAACACTGCATTATTTCATCAGATTTCACTGCATTTTAAATGAATGGGGATAGAAATAAAAATAATGCATTAGGACAATTGACAGAGTTCACTTGTAAGCTCCTTCCATTTTAAATCTCGCTCTAAACTTTACCCCTTTTATTCAGTTTGCTTTATCCAACACATGCTAATTTACTTGTATATAAAAGAAAGAGTTCTGCCCTGGTCAGCCTGAGCACCAAAGGGTCTCGGTTTCAATTCTGGCCTAGGGCACCACTTGGGTTGCAGGTTCACTCCAGCCTAGTCAGATGCTTGTTGGGAAGCAAGCAATGGATGTGTCTCTCTCACATCAATATTTCTCTCTCTCCCTTCAATCTCTGTCTTTCTCCTACTCCTCATCCCCATTTCCACTCTCTCTGAAATTCAATGGAGAAAATATCCTTGGGTGAGGATTTAAAAAAAAAAAGAGTTTTATTGCCAACTAACTCCTCTTTTCTTAATCAAAAAATAAAAGTGATCATTTGTGTTTTATCATATTCACATTTATTTTTTTTAAATATATTTTTAGTGATTTCAGAGAGGAAGGGAGAGGGAGAGAGAGATAGAAACATCAATGATGAGAGAGAATCATTGATTGGCTGCCTCCTGCATGTCCCCCAGTGGATAGAGTATCGGCATCCACAGGCCGATGCGCTATCTACTGAGCCAAACCAGCTAGGGCTGTCATATTCACATTTATATTTTTATTGTAGTTAATAGAGAAAGGCTCAAGGACTGTAGAATAAATTTTAAAACATAAGTTCAGTATTTAGCACTAGATTGTTAGGTGTAATTATTAGAATTTTATAACTTTTCTCTTTTTTCATAAAAATTTTATTTTTTCATTAAAAACTTTTGGCCTCTCATAAATTAACCATAGCAAACAATAAAGGAACATCCTTTAGACAGAAACAAAAGCTTTTGATAAAAATAATCTGTATCTGGCTCTCTAATCATATGCTAGGGTCTTAACTATTAAAGAACAATCTCACCACTGGCAATTGACTAGTTCTTCATTTGTCTCTCTGAAAATAAGAGGTTTTAATCTCTTCTTGCAAGCTAGGATATTTTTATGGTTTAAATATATTTTGGAATTTGTTCCAATAGTTAAGTTGAAAATATCTGATATTTTCAATTACTTAAAACATTTATGATTTTCAGCTCCCAGCAGAAATCTGCTGCTGAAGAGGGGAAAAAATTAAGAACTGTTAGTCAGAAAGACACTTACGTAAGAACTATGAAATTGGTCATATTCACATTGGTTTGAAAGCAGGAAGTCCTAAATTTTAGACTCAAAGATTTAAGGAAGCATCATTGAGCACCTTTTCCTCTCAGAGCTAAGGCGAACGGCTGATGAGTGGAATCCTGAGAATGTTCACAGCTTTTCTCTTTCATTGTGTTGCAGCCCGGAAGGTGGTGAGATTCATCCAGAAATCTGTCGGCTTTATATCCAGCTGCAGTGCTGCTTAGAAATGTACACAACAGAGATGCTAAAATCCATATGTCTGCTGGGGTCTCTTCAGTTTCATCGAAAAGGTAGCTACATTTCATATATTGCCATAAACCCTGAGGAATATTAAGCAGAAGCTCATCTTTCGCAAAGTACCTACACGCAATGTATGTCTATCCACACACGATTAGAATGGATGTAAATGTTCAGGAAATATTTGATATTGATTAATAAAATAAATCAATATCAATTCTGAATGCCTAAGAACTCTGATCGCCTTGAGCAGAAATTGTGATAGAAACAGTTCTCAATATATTATTTTACCACTTGTGAGCATGACTTTGGTTAGAATCGACATAGGCATCAAAAATATATAATGAACTTATTAGGCTAGTGAATGTTATCCAAGATTGCTGCTATGTATTTCCCTAAATGAATTAGGTTGCTAGAAGACAAATTACATATTGTATCCCAAAGATTTAAAAATAGGAGAAACTCAACAAACAATAGGGCGGCATATTAGTTATAGAAAATCTCATTATCAGGCTTAAACTATAAAGGGAGTCTATTGGTTGAAATGACTAAAGCCTCCAGCAGTGGTAGTGGCTTCCGCGTGGTTTGGCCAGACTACTGACTCCCATTCTCAGTGATGCTCTGTCTTCTCCTGGCTTTCCCTTCAGGCTGCCTTCCCCCACATTAGCAAACTGATTGCAACAGTTCCAGTAATAACATCTGCACATCACAAGATCCATAAAGAGTCAGAACTTCTCCCTACTACAGACTAGCAACCATCCTAAGCTTTATTCTGATTGGGCCAGGTCAGATCATGGGTCTACACTTGAACAAATCACTGTTGCCAGAGGGATGGAATTATGCGGACTGGTTTAGGCAACCAAGGCCCATTCCTGGAACTAGCAGAGGGTCAACCCCACCCAACCAGTGGCTCTTACATGATGTGAGAGGGTGGAATGGAGTGAATGCTGGGAGGAAGCCAAAAGTTCCATTACTGGAGGAGTGAACCCGTATTTTCTTCACTAATTCACCAAACAGTAATTTATTGGGAACCTCCCGAATGCAAACATTTTGTGCTTGAGCTCAGGAGAATAGAGGGTACATAGAATTAAATACTTGCCTATGATTTAAATTCAGAGATAGAAGAAGTCAATAAACTAATACTCAAGGAAAATCTTATTGAAAGGCTTTGGCTTGAGTTGGGTTGTGAAGAAGACAGGGTTCAGGTAGGAAAGGAAAAAGACACTTCAGGGGAAGAAACAAAGTAGAGATTTGAAATCAAATGAGCATGTAATTTGAGGGGAGCTAAGTAACATGATAAAGTATTTGTAAAAATTATATCTGTGTATATACAGACATATGCACATAGCAGGACTAAAAACAGGGTCATGCTATGCTCCAAAAAGAGAACATTTTCTCCATGTACAGATACTATTTATTTTTATCTGCATCCCAAAAGCTTACCTTTTAATGATTTCTATCTTTACTTCTGTTACTAATACAAGTGAACTTGTTTGGAGAGATTATCTCGACACTCCTGAAGCCTGATCAGAAAAAGGAGTATCACACACACCGATGAACTGATGACATCCAAACAGGTTGTCATGGTCCAATGTATTTACTTGTCCTCTCTCTCTCTCTCTCTCTCTCTCTCTCTCTCTCTCTCTCTCTCTCTCACACACACACACACACACACACACGCACACACACACACACACACACACACACACACACACTCTCACACACCTACCAGCTCTGTTTAAAAGTAAAAGAGGTTCCCTCACCCAGATTTCTTCCTTATTGTATTTGGTTTTGAGCATACAAATAAAAAACACATCACCTTTGAACTGATCAGCTCATTTGGTCTTCACTGTCCTCTGTCTCCATTGTCAGGGTTTGACCTACTTCCTTCCCTTCCTCTTCTTTTAAAAATAATAAACCCTGCTTCTTGCTCTAGTGCCTAACTTACATACAACTCTGAAAATAATATAGCTGATACAGTGGTATCTTTAATGTGGCCTTGGGCTAGGGAAGGGACCTATCTAGATGAACTCACTAAGTTCTTTAAGAAATCAATGCACCATCAGTCACCCAATACCCAAGCCAGAAACCTTTCTTTTCTCATTTATTGATTTGACAAATATTTATAAGTCAACCTCAATATACTACTAAATTCTACTACTTAACATCAAATTTAATCATTTATAATTCATGTTGATTGTTAGCTTTCCTGAACATCTCTTTAATCTTCTGTCCAGATCTACTCGTAGGCCACCATCAATTCTAACCTATGTTATTATGGATCCATCTGTCTGCCTTCCATATTCAGAGAAATAGAGATAGATAAATGGAGAGGGAGAGAGAGAGAGAGAGAGAGAGAGAGAGAGAGAGAGAGAGAACAAATAGTCCTTAGAGTCTTAGGGGAATAGTGACTCCCATTCTAGCCTGTAACACTCAAAATTTCTTTATACTTAGAACCCCTTCTGCCTTCTGGTATGCTCCTTTTAATGCTATTATGAAAATGTGGTGTTTTGATAACTTTTAGGTTACCTAATTTCTTCTTCCTTTGTGTGAGTGTTACAGGTTGGCCATTCCCCCTTCTTTACTATTTCTTTTCCATCAAAGAAAGAAAAGGAATTGTAATTGAGTCATTAAGTTTGGCTCAATAAGAGTCTCTGGTCAATTTTTCTTTGAGATTAAATACTGAAACCAAATTGCTTCACAGTTATTTTTATTTCTAATCACCTCCCTGGCTGCCACCAGAGGTCCAGCAAGTATTGTATATCACACTTAGTTTTACTATTGTATTGAGTAGTCATGAGTTTACTCTTTGGAGGCCACATAAGGTCACTGCAGGTGCAAAGAGTATGGTTTCTTCGTGGGGAGAAAAGAAGCTTCAAATCATTTTAATGTTTCTGCAGTGTGCATGAATTTAGTAACAAAGATTGTCATTTTCTCTCATTTAAGAAAATCATAATTATCCTTAGTCCTTAGCAATAGCTTTAGCAGATCTTTATATTTTTTGCATATACAATGCTTCTGAATTGTTGCTATCTCATAAGTTTGATTGATACAATCTATTATTTGAAAATCTTTTATACTTTACATCCAGCTATCACCAAAGAAATGAAGAATAACAGTACTAAAATGATGTTTTTTTATTTTTTCATAGCCAAAAAAATTAAATTAAATTACCGAAATGTGAGGTAAAATCCACATTTAATAAAGGCTATTGGTTATCCCATGCAGAGTGTGGTTCTGAAAAACTGTGTTTGTTTCAAGAAGATGACAGATGGGAATAATTTTAGACATCTTGTAGTTTCATATTCCAGCATGTTAAATTATAGATTGGACCGTTACTTGACAAAGTCTAATTTCCATGTTTATAGTAAAAAATAGTTGCTCTCACTTCTTCACACTTTGGTTGGTAGGAAATCTTCTCCCATAACTGAGTCCATGTATCACATTGACCGTTAATGCCATTTCCTGCCACCAGATGAAATGAGATTGCAGGTTTCATTCACTCTAAGGGAATTGAATGAACCTGCTCTAGGGGCCATGGCTTTCCTCTCTCTCTCATTCTCGTCCCAGTCAATCAGTTTTGGCAACAGTCCCATTCTGAAGGAGCAGAGATGACAGAGCACTCCATGCGACTCCCCTTCACACATGACCTTGCTCGCTCCGTCTTTGTTCTCATCTCACCTCACTTGTCAGTGGCCGTCTCTGCCTCTGCTCTGCCTCTGCTCTGCCTCTCTGCCACAGCGTACAGCAAATCTGTCCCCAGGTCCTCTGAGCATATACCATTTTCCCATTCTGCCCCCCAAATAAGGGGTGCTCTCCCGGAATGTGTCACCACGGTTAACACAGAGATAAAAATATGCAGAGGAAAAGTAATCACAAGAGGGAAAGAATAGAAAAATGTTAAAAACTGAAAAATCTTAATTCAAAATCTAGTGGGAGCTAAGGCCTCAAGAGGCTCTAATGAGAAATTAATGAACTGTTATCCAGCAAAATTCAGGATGAATTCAAGACAAAGAACAGACTATGAACAGTAAAGACTCTAGTGTATTCAGCCTCGCATTAAGAAAAGGAAATGACCCACACCAATAAAAGAAGCCAGCGACATAAAGACAGTAACAGAATATAGTCAGAAGTAAAGACCTTATCCTTTTCTAATGTAACAAGGCAGTTGATACTAAAATAGAACAGTAGGTCAGAAGAAACGAAGCAGAATAAACCTTAAAATAGACTATGATTCCAATTCTGAGTGGAAACATGCATTCATTGTTTGAACAAGTATATATTGAGCACCTAGCACATGTAAGGCATCATTGTAGGAGCAGTGTTCAGGCTCAAGAGATCCCTGTTATTGTGGACTATACAGTCCAGTGCAAAGAAATAGTTTTTTAAAAAAATGTTGTAAACATCCCAAATACCAATAAGTGAGATGTCAGTAATGAAAATAGAACGGGTGATGTCATCATGACTGGGTGTTTTAGAAGAGATGGTCAAACTCTGTAAGGAGATAGAATTTAACCTAGATTTGAATGACAAGAGGAAACAACCTCATAAACATTGGTATCTAAGGGAAAGGACCCAAGATCAGAACACATGTACACTGTTTGAAGGATATAAACATGACCAACTTCTGAACTCTAAGGGTGATCTAAAACCATCTGTTATTATTCTATCTTCATGTCTTCACATACCGAACAGTTACTAGGACACCATAGTCATCGCCTTTTGTCAAAGTAGATATGAGCTGAGCAGTAGGATTAAAGGAAAGATAACAGCCTCCACTGATCAGGTACCTTCCACTTGCCATGTGCTTTATACATGTTATTTTATCCTTAAGTATCATTTCCCCCTTTTCACATTTGAAGAACCTGAGGCTGAAAGAGGTGACTTTTCCAAGGCCACACAGCACATCGGTCCCATTGCGAAGTTTGTAATTGTTCCTCTAATTGTCCCATTTTCCACTCAGCTCTATTGGAGAAGGACAAAGAGAGCATATTTAATGGAGAAATGGAAAATAATAGCACTATGGTTAAATTTTACCCACAGATTTGGCTTATTTAATTATTAGTGGGCATACTTCAAAATACCATGTTTAATGTATAAAATCCATTGTGTTTAATTTCTTACCAAAAAAACATGAAGTTCAGAGAGTTATGTTTTTAAGATGGGAGAGAAAGTTAACTCCATAAATCATTTAATGATTTATAAAATATTTTACTTTGAGATAGGAAACTTAATGTTAAGAAATGATGATACTTGGAAAAGTAAAATAAAATAAATGCATTCAATTGGTTAGAGCCGTGGTCGGCAAACCACGGCTCACGAGCCACATGTGGCTCTTTGGCCCCTTGAGTGTGGCTCTTCCACAAAATACCACGTGCGGGCACACAGTACAGTGCGATTGAAACTTCGTGGCCAATGCGCAGAAGTCAGTATTTTGTGGAAGAGCCGGTATTTTGTGGAAGAGCCACACTCAAGGGCCAAAGAGCTGCATGAGGCTCGCGAGCCGCAGTTTGCCAACCACTGGGTTAGAGCATCGGCCCCATACACTAAGATTTCAGATTCAATCCCCAATCAGAGCACATAAAAGAATCAACCAATGAATGCATAAATAAGTGGAACAACAAATTGATGTTTTCCTCTCTCTCTCTCTCTCTCTCTCTCTCTCTCTCCAGTAAATAAAAATTTAGCCTTAGCCGGTTTGGCTCAGTGGATAGAGCATTGGCCTGCAGACCAAAAGGGTCCCAGGTTTGAGGGCACATACCTTGGTTGCAAGCTTCTCCTGGGCCTGGGCCCTGATTGGGGCTCATGCAGGAGGCAACCAATTGATGTTTCTCTCTGTCTTTCCCTCTTTCTTCCACTCTCCCTAAAAATCAATGGAAAAATATCCTCGGGCGAGGATTAACAGAAAATAATAAATAAATAAATAAATAAATAAATAAATAAATAAATAAATAAATAAATAATAAAAATTTAAAATCTACCACTTGTGTGCTCCAAAAGGAGCATGGGACAGACTGTGGAATCTCAGAGGGAAGGCAGGGTGGGTGGGAAAAGAGTAACCAAAGAACTTGTATGCATCTATGCATAACCCATGGACACAGACAATAGGGTGATGAAGGCCTGGAGGGGGCAGGGCAGGTACCGCCTAGAAGGGGTGAATGGGGGACACAGAGAGACATCTGTAGTATTTTAAACAATAAAGTTTGTGTGTGTGTGTGTGTGTTTTTTAAAAAGGACCACGATTTAGCCTTAGATACCCACTGTGGGAGAGCTGAAATTAATTAATTGTACAATAAATCCATCTTGTCCATTGTTCTGCTCTACTTTAAAGGCCAGAAATGAGCAGTAAAAGTCTCAGAGGGGCCTCTTCTAAAGTATCTTCTATTGTCTGCCCCTTTCCTGTGCTTCCAGGGGACCTCACCTCCATGAAGCCACCTCAAGGGCTGCCACTCTAGGAGCAGTGATGGCACTACAGTGCCTAAGGATCACAGAGTAGCACTGAGGGGAAGTGAGGGGAAAGGGGATGGTTCTGTATCTCTTCTGAATTGGCAAATGTTTATTTCTCAGTGTATGGGGAAAAACGGAGCTCTGTGTATGATATAATTGTTGTTCTCCACTATGTGTTTTATGGCACTCTGAATAACTTCTTACCATAGTATAGAAAAGCATTTGAAACCATTTGAAACCATTTGAAGCCAGGTAAACAACTGAATTAATGTAACTTATTTCTATTTAAATTACATGCTTTTTAGAAAGGAGAGAGTCAAAGTGGATTACTTAACAAGCAGCCTATATTTTCCCATGTTTCTTTTCACAGTGCGTGGAATTAAAAGGCACCTACCAGTTCTGAAAACGCATGAGAGTGAGAATAACTATTCGGAGAAGCTTCCGTGCAGCTCATGCCAACCATGTTCACTTTGTTTTCACAGTCAGTATGACAACTGTCCGAAAACCTTCCCTGGGCATAGTCTCATAGCAGATAATGTGTCGGAGCACAAAGGGCATAGGGAGTTTGCCCCTGCCACCAAGGAAATCATAGTACACAGTCACATTATTAGCTCAGAGACGATGGGTTTGTTTTGTTTTGATTCTGGGGGAAATTTACGTAAATGAGTAAAATTGACTTTGCTGAACACTAGAGGCTACACTCAGGACCTCAGAAAAAGGCACTGTTTATGTCAGTGCTTCTCATTGTCACTGGTTGGCTGAAGACAGGCAGGAAAGCAAGAAGGAATGGAAGTAAAAATGAGAAAAGAGGAGAAAGAGGACAGGAGAAATAAGAGATCAGGAGAAGGGACATGGTCTCTAGAGTGGAGTGTAAAAAAAGACCCCCACTCTAAATAAATGACCCCTCCCAATCCCCCGGGCCAATGGCTAGGACCTCTGAGGGTGAGGGTGTTCTGTGCTACTCTGGAGGCTGCCCCACAATCAGATGTAGTTTTGTTCCCCTAAAAGGGCTGACGATTTCTCACGAATATAAGAATAACCAGCCTTCCAAACTGGTATGTGCTTCATGGGTGGTTTCCCTTAACATTTCCTCAAACACGCCTATTATATTATCCATAAACAGGCTAAAAATACATGGAAGTCCCCAAGGAGCTGGAGGCAGAAAGCTTTGCAAGGCCCTGAGAAAAGTGGCCAACTTTTTGATATCCTAGTTCTAAACAGTGATGAAGCCAGCTTAATGATTTCAAGGTGTTCTAAAAGCTCTCCTTCTCCCCTACCTCCATCCCTTATCTGAGCAAATATTTGTTCAGTGAAGCCTGAAATTGATTTTTCAGGGGACAGAGTTTTTTTATTTTATTTCATAATAAGAAGTGAAATGATATTCAATGCATATTCACTTTGTTGGGTGAAGTAACACGTTGACTTGAAGATGCCATTTAGAAGCAGGTTGACTCCTTTCCTGAGAGCCCACCTGATGTTAGAGAAAAGGGCTCCATTCTAAGAACAACTTAGAAGGATAATTCTAATGGTCAAAGGGGGAAGCTGTGGGAGAACTCGAGTTGGCCACTGTCCAGATTTGTGGGGTGTTTCTCTGCTGACTCCTTAACGTGGCTTAGAAGAGCATCTATGAACTCTGATCCTTTATCCTCTCCAGCCTCATTGCTCTCCAGAAAGCCCCTCACCTATGCCCCACCCCATACTCTTCCCTACCACACTCAAGGCATCTTGAACTACTTGGAGGAACCTGAACTTACAAGTTCTTCCCATTTTCTCCCTCTGCCTAAAACCCACACTACCCCACCCCACACCCATCCCTTTCACCTGGTCTACCTCTATACTTCCTACCTCTATACTTTCTTTGGGTCATAACTCAGATGGGACTTCTTATAGGAAGAAGCTTTTCCTAGCCTTTCAAGGCTGGGATGATGCCCACCAAGTGTGTCTCCCAGGCATTTCCATGGCACAGATTGCAGCACGTTACATTGAGGGATAGTTGCATGGTTTCTTGTCTGTTGTCCTCTCTAGATTTGATCACCTTGAGTGTGCTCACCATTGTATCCCCAGCGTTTAGCACAGTGCTTGGAGCAGAGTAAATTTTCAATTAATAATTACTGAACAAGTTAGTGAATTGCTTTCATTCTGTATCTGTTGTCAAAAGAGAGGGAGTATAATTGGAGGAGAAGCTTGTTCAGAGATGTTGAACTAAACTCATGCATGTAGTATTTTCCCTCCTACTGAGAATCTATTGAAATAACAGGAAAAGATATAATGAAAAAAATAAATCCATATTAGTTCTTATATCTGTCAGGGTAGAGTAACTGCTGCATGAAATACCAAATCTCAATGGGTTAGAATAATAAGAGTTCATTATTTATCCAGCTCATAGTCCAATGCCAGAGCTGGGTGGGGTTGGCAGTGTCTCTCTTTCTGTTCTCCACATCCAGTCAGTCACCAGGGAGAGGAAAGAAAGCATAGGAGATCATATTGGAGGATTTCTAGGAGCCAGTCTGGAAAAGGTATAAATCACTCTTGCTCAGAATTCATTGGCCATACCTGTCACATGACCCCTCCTGTTTGTAAGAGGAAAAGAATATAGAGGTTGTCTCTCATGCCCCTGAAAAACAAGAAAGGATGACTTCAACAAACTAGAACTTTTAAGGAATTTCTAAAAACTAGGGGATTTCTCAAAACTAGAAAGTACTTGGGATTAGATTGGTGAATATAACTACATAGAGGAAACCATAGTTGGATAAGAAATTCACGAAGAAACAAAACAAATTCATGCAGTAGAAAATTACTGCAAAAGTGAAATCAGTTCTGGAGATACTTCAAACTTGGAATCAACAACTGAAAATCTCAGACAGTTGGAACTATTGTCAGGGAAATTAATGTTTGAAGTTGTAGTCGAAAAGCTGGGCTGCCCCATGCTGAGCAAAGGGCATCAATGCTTGCTCCAGGAAAGTGCCTGGTCTGAGTGTGAGGACTGCAGCACAGCAGAGCACAGTGTAAAATAACTCTGAGCTTCTAAACGGACAGCTGTTGAAATAAGAAAGTAAGCACAGGACTCCAGTGTTTTTTCCCAGGGAAAGTTGCTCAGTATATTTCATTAGAATAGGAGTGGTAAACAGGAAACTCAGCAAGCCTGGGACCCCCAGAACAGGCTGATGAGAAGCACCCAGAGAAAGACAAATATGATAGGATTTCACTTACATGTGGAATCTAAAGAACAAAATAAACAAAGTTGAAACAGACTTATAGACCCAGAGAACAGACTGATGGTTGCCACAGGGGTGGGAGTTGGATGAAAAGGTGAAGGGATTAAGAAGTACAAATTGGTAGTTACAAAATAGTCACCGGATGTAAAGTACAACATAGGGAATATCAGCAATAATCCCATATAATTAGAGAGCTAATATGCAAATGGTCATCATACTCTCGTGCTCTTGTGCCCTTGCGCCCTCGCACCCTTGCTGGGGGCTGGGGGACCTAAGGCTGGGCCTGGGGAACCTGAGGCCACACCCCCCACCTGGCAGGGCTTGACAGGGGACCTGAGACTGTGCCCCCTGCCCAGTGGGGCTTGATGGGGGACCTGAGGGTGCGCCTCCTGCCCTGTGGTGCTTGACCAGGGTGGGGCCAGCCGGGTCTGGGTCTTGCGTGATTTCAAGGGGCGTGGGTTGGTGGGGACTTGATTCTGGGTCCCGCAGCGCACCCCAGACACTGACAGGAGGGATAATTTCATAGACATTTTACTAATTTTCTTTCATCTCTGACACTTCTATTATAGAGAAAGGGCAAGTAGCAATATTAAAATATTTACTCTAATTCCCTTTATTGTGCACAAATTTCATGCACCGGGCCACTAGTCTATATATATATAAAAGCCTAAGGACCTTTATGACTGTTACGACCGAAGAACTGGAATGACTGGCTGACCAGTTGCTATGGCGCGCACTGACCACCAGGGGCAGACGCTCAATGCAGGAGCCGCCCCCTGGTGGTCAGTGTGCTCCCACAGCCAACCTCTGTGGCCCCTCCCCCCTGCCAGTCCCTCTCTCCAATCCACCCCAATTGGGGCGGTGGCGGCCCCCAATCTCCCACAGCTCCTCTCCCCAGTAAGCCTATCTCCTGCGGTCCCTCCCCTCTGCCAGCCATCCCCCCTGATGGCCCCAATTGGGGGGGAAAGCTGGCCAACCTCCCACGGTCCCTCCCCCATGCCGCCCCCCACGCCCCACCGGCCATAGGCCCCAATCGCTGGCCCAGCCAAGGGAACCCACCCATGCATGATTTCATGCACTGGGCCTCTAGTATTGTAATAACTATGTATGGTGCCAGGTGGGTACTGGAAATACTGGGAACACTCTGTAAAGTATATGATGACCTAACCACTATGCTGTACACCTGAGACTAATGCAAAATAATGCTAAATATAAACCATAATTGAAAAATAAAATTAAAACCTCCTTTCAAAAATAAAAGCACCCTTTATAAGCTTTAGACACACCTTATCCAGCCACACATCCTGCCCCTCCCCTACAATAACCAGAAAGAGGATATTGTAATCAGAATGATAGGCAAACAAACAGATGTCCTCAAAGACTAATCTGAATATGCTATCAAAGAAATGTGTGGGTGGTCTTTCTCCTTTGCTAGTGGAAGTGGGGTCCTTATGATATCTCAAGAAAAATAATTTTCTGAGACTCGCACTGGAGGATGAGTGATATTTATTTGTGTGGGATTGCATCCCTCCATTTCTAAAGTCCCATTTCCCTTAATCCAGTCCTGGAAGATGTGCAGCTGGGGCTTCAGCAGAGCTAAAAGCAAAGCCCATGTCCAGAGTAGAGCTGGGTCCAGTTTGGCATTAGGCTAGCTACAGTCCATCAGTCCATTGTGTGGGGCCCACATGGCTGTGGGAATTGTGGGTGAATGCAGGAGTGTGAGGCAAGAGGCAAGAGGAAGAGAGAGCAAACTCCTTTGTTTAGGAGTTAAAGTATCTCAAATCTTCCCATGCTTGCAGTGGCCATGCTATTCTGGCCACTGACCTGCCCCCAGGTGTGAGCCATAGACAAGTACCTTCCCTGTGTTACCTAGACTCTGCTGGGCATGCGCCTATTCTTCCCCTGTCTAGTCCGTTTCCCCAGTGGGGGACAGGCTGGTGGCTTCATGGGGAGTATTCAACTGCAGTTTCCTGGCAAAACTGCATAAATGACTATACTATTTGGCCTTTCCTTTGCTCCTTTTATCTTATGAATAACCAGGTTATTTACAATGGTATCTAATAGACATCAGGAATGACTAGATTTTTAAGAAAAACCAATACCCTGACAGGAAAATGCCAAATTCAAAAAACAAACAACTGATACTTGAAGAACAAATTTTAAAGTGGAAACAGATGAAGAATTCAAAATATATGTAATCAGTATTCTCAGAAAGTTTTATTAGTCTGTCATACCCCTAAAGCAATAATTGTTTGCAAACAGAAGGAAGCAGCCACATTCATTGGAAACAAAAATGGTATCAACCAATAAAAATGCAATAGCTGGATTAATTACTGTTGGAAGACAATTCTCCTTTAGTCTCTTGCATTTCTGTACACCTTGCAAAGTGAGGCACTGACTGTCCCTTGTTTTACACTATCTTTTCAAGGATGTTTATTTAGTAAATACTTTGGGAAATAGAGACAGTGTCTCCCTCCGGAGCAAAGCATGCTTACTATTCACTATAATGAAAATGTTTCCCTCTGGAGCAAAAGGCAGACATGCTTATAAAAAGACTCAAAATCCCTAAGCTCAGCATTCCTGTTCTGTCACACAGGCTCCTGGATGTATGGGTAAGATCTGGCCTTTTTTGTATCTCCCTGTGGGAATTAGGACTCAAGAAACCAATGCTGATACTCTGGCTACTGCCATTGTGTGAGTAATAAGCTGTCTCCGACCCAGCAGTCTCATGTCTTCTTCCAGTATCTATTAAACTGTAGCAGGCTAACTCACAGATAGAGGAAAATCTCAAACCCTTCACAGTTCTTAATTATTTTAATGGACATACTGAGAGCCTAAAATAATGAAATGAAAAATCAAGTCATGGTATTATCCCAGAATTTACCTCAAAAATAATTATGGGGTATGGGGGGTAGTTAAGAAAAATAGATGAAATTCTGAAAGAACAGAGAGAATAGAAAGAAGTAATCAACAAAAATAGATAAAAATTTCTAAAGCCTAAACAAAGATTTAAATTGAAAGGCCATAACATATCAACAAATTTCTCCATAGATATTTCATTACAAAGAGAAAATGCTACATCTACAATGGTAAAAGCTGGCAGAAACCACCTTAACCAAGCAATCAATAACACTTAACTAACATCATTAATAATGGAACAAACTGATTCATGTGCTTTCTGACACAACGTAAGAAGGTCAAAATATCACTTCCATAATATTCTTGCCAAAAGGTTTACTCGTAATCTAGACATATGAAATCATCAGACAAATCCAATATGAAAGACACTCTATAAAACAACTGGCCTGGACTCTTCCTTCAAAAATATCAATAACATGAAAGACCAAAAAAAGATAAGGGTGCTGTTCTAAATAAAAGGAAAATGAAGAAACAGAACAACTAAATGCAGTCCATAATCCTTAATTGGATCCCTTGATTTAAAAAAACAAACAAACTATAAAGGATATTATTGGAACAATTATGGAAATTTTAATATAGACTATTAAATAATGGCACTGTACCAAATTGCATTGACTCATATTTAACCAAAGATTTTTTGGGATACAATAATTATTTAGAGGTTATATAGGAAAACATCCTTGTTCCTTCTGAAATATATGCTGAAGTAATAAGGATAAAGTGTCATTAATGTCTGCAACTTACTTCTAAATTGTTTATATAGAAAAAATATATGTGATCAATGTAATATATATGAAACCTATGTACAGTACATACACATATAGATGAGAGAGACAGAAGCAGAGAGAATGAAATATAAAAGAAAATATGGCTAATTATTATCGATTGGTGAAACTAGAATATCTGGGTATCCATTGTATCATTCTTGAAAGTTTGCTGTAGGCTTGCTAATTTTCAAAATAAGAAATAGAAGGAAATTGCCCTAGCCGGTTTAGCTCAGTGGATAGAGCAGCAGCCTGCAGATTGATTCCGGTCAAGGGCACGTACCTAGGCTGCAGGCTCATTCTGGCCCAGGTCAGGGTACCAGTGGGAGGCAACCAATCAATGTGTCTCTCTCACATCAATGTTTCTCTATGTCTCTCCCTGTTTCTTCCACTCTAAAAAAAAAAAAAAAACAATGGAAAAATATCCTTGGGTGAGGATTAACAAAAAAAAAAAAAAAGGGAGGAAATTGATTGCAAATGCTAATCAAATGCCAAAAAAAAAATCTATAATAATAAAAGCATAATATGCTACTTAGACCAGACATCCTTCCGGACAATCTTCCCGATGAAGGCAAGGCTGCAAAGGAAGCCTGGGTCCCGGGTGCCAGAAGGAAGCCAGTGCCGGCAGTGAGGGGAAGGAAGGCCTACTCTTGCATGAATTTCGTGCATAGGGCCTCTAGTTAATATAATAAGAATCCATCCCTAGACATATTTCGGAGTCCTTTCATAACTCAAAAATTTAAAGATAACATTCTGAAATTTTTTCAGAGAGTTCGTGAGCTGACACAAGTACTAAACTTCAAGTCCAATGTGCAAGAGCTATTCTTGTTCATCCACATTATAGAGCTAGGTCTGGAAAAGGAGGAAAAGGAGGCTATTGCCTGCCATTACAATCTCATAGGCGTTTCAGGAATACATGAACAGTTATTTTACTTTGAAAAAGCTATAGAATGGTATTTGTCTTATAAAAGTAGAATTATTGCAGGCAGTAAGTGCAAAGTGGTCATGAATTGGATTCTATTGATGCTTGTGTTGTAAAAGGTGTACCTATGAGGAAGGTAGAGGGAGGACTCCAAGAAGGAACATTATACTACCTGTTCTCTAAAGCTAATATGCCTGAAACTAATTAGTATACCTGAAACTAATATAATATAATAAATATAATATAATATAATATAATATAATATAATATAATAATATAATATACCTGATATATTTCATTTTGAAATAAGGAGTAAAACCTTTGGGCACCATAGTCCTGATGGCAGGACAGGGGCCACTGTGGCCCCTAAGCCGGGCAGAGCCCACAGAGCAAGGAATTCCATCTGTGTGTATCTTCTTTGCTGCCCAAACCATACCCCATTCCCCAAGGCATTTCAACCTCACAGACTAGCATCCTACGCTGACCTGCCCAGAGGTGGGGAGCAAATGGACTGCATTTGCTGCACTCTCCCAGGAAGCACACTGCAAAAGCTTTTAAGAGGTCAGTGCCCTCCCACTGTGAAGTGGTAATATGCTAAATTATGTGCTTAATTAATTTCCACCCAACAGCATGCCATAAAATTGGAAAAGCAATTCCATTACCCAGGATCAATGTGCATAAAGTCCACGCAAAATGATCAAAAGTTCTCATCGGTGAATTTGTGTTTGTGCTTTGGCTGCATATTCAGAGGCTCATTTCTACTCTAGGCTGATGAGTGGTACATAGGTCATCACCACTTAATTGCTTATCTCCTTCTCCTGATCTAGCTCCCTAAGAATGGGTTACAGAGCACCAACACTGCATCCAAGACAGGACCTTTACTTTTGATCTTCCAATTGCATCGACCTCAAGCTATCTTTCCCAGAATGTTGTGCAAAACATGCTACACACAGACACACATACACACATTTATTTTTACACATCAATTATTTTAGTATTCAGAAATTAGTGTTAATGGAGCATTTGGTCCAAAGCATAGCCAACCTTTGTAATGACGTCTTGGGCCTACAGCTGCACTTATGATTTCTTGTCTGTCTCCTCTTTACCAACACCCCCTCCCCCCGGCCCCACCTCCCTGCCCCTTAGGAAAGGAGCCTGGCGGGGGAACCAAGAGTTTGGATTGCAAAATTGAAGAGAGCACTGAACCACCTGCTCTAGAGGACTCCGCTTCATCCCCCGTCGACACGCAGCAGCATGCCTGGCAGGTTTCCACAGACATTGAGAACACTGAAAGGTAAGTGGGAAGTTACCCTAAATAGACCGCCAATCCTCCTCCACTCCTCTGGGCTGCAGAGAGTCAAGATTTTGTGTTTCAGAGTCAGAAACAGACAGAGCGCTCAGAAAGCTGGATTGAGAAGTGAAAGGGTCCAGACTGCCATGGAACCAGCAGAGCCGCCTGCGGAGGCAGGCTTGCTCACCCCACTCTACCACAACCGCGTCTCCATGGAAATAAAACAGTGTGCTTCCTTGGCAAGGGAGAAAGATGGATCTACATACCGTCACAGCCTATCTAGTGGGCTGGGTCCCCAGACTGTGCCAAGATGCCTCTGGGAGGTTCTCGGATTTCAGATGCTTGGAATGGCCTGCTTAGCTGCCATGCAGGGGCTGAGCATGCCGTCGAGTTCGCAAACAGCTTTTTGCTGGGCTCCCTTCTCTTATTCTCCCAGAATGTAGCCGATGGCCCCTTAGTGGTCAAAGCGAGTTAATGCATCTGTCTTAGCGAGCAGTTGCTCACTGCTAGACAGGGAGTTTCTTTCTTGGGAAGAGATTCTACAGTGATTCTGTTTCACTTGAGGGAAGGGTGCAGTGATAAGTGCCATGTCTCATCTAGATGCTAAAAATGCTATTCTGTGAGGCAGAAGGACAAGGTGCTTGTTTATTGTCCTTCAAGCTAAGATCTTGTCCTCTGCTACTGATGTCCCCAGCGTCTGCGCGAAGCAGCTGAATGAATGCTGGGCATTTCCACCCAGCGCTCTGTGTGGGGTGTGAGGGTGTGTGTGTGTGTGTGTGGGGGGGATTCATTGACAAGATAAGAAACATTTTCTTTTTTAATTTTTGGAAATGTAACACACAAGGGCATTTATAGCCATTGTGGCTCTACTTTCAGATCATAATATAATTCTAAAGCTAATTGTCAAATTTCTGTGTTTTATAGAAAATTGAAGCATGTGGTAATTATGTACTATTAATAAAACTTGGATTTTGTATAAGCTTGTAAATCCAACAATTCAAACAATAAAGCTGTTTGGCACAGTTTGCTAGAACTATAGACAAATGATGAGGGAGTGATTTATCTTAATTTATAAAAGGGAAAATGTTTTGCTCTATGCCCAGGAAGAAATATCTGCCAGAGGGCTGTGGTCAGGGCATAAGCCATCAGCAAAGCCTTTTTCCTTTTGTGAAGCTTTGCAGAGAAGCCACATCCAAGCCCTTATGCTTGCAGAAGCAAGCTATAGCTAGCCGTAACAATAGGGGCGCCTAGCCCAAGGAGCTGGCCGTGTTTCCGTTCATCCTAAAGCCTGGATTCAGGTTGAAGGAGATGGGAATGACTGAGAGAAGCAGGAAATAGACCTGTCTGGGAAGGTAGCTTCCACAGTTCCTGTTTTTCAGCCCTAGGATCTCACACTGGACTGCACATCACAATCACCAGGAGGACTTTTTAAAAACGTTGATGACTGAACCCCACCATAAACCAACCAAATCAGGCTCTCAGGGAGTAGGGCTCAGCAAAAGGTGATTCTCCCATGAAGCGTCCAAGGCTGAGAAAGGGTGCTCTCCAAGGAGACCTTGCCTCCCATACTGCATTACTAGCCCTTTCCCACCTTGTGCCTGCCTACCACCCACCATCCCATCTACCCTTGGGAATGTCACAGGAAAACATAGGGTGCCTTTGTGTTTCTGGGTGCAGGGCCCTGTCCTCCTTCTCCCTCTCCTCAACTTCTCTTTCTAGAAATACTCTTTGGGGCTTAGCAATATGCAGTACCGCACAGACAATCCTTACACCTGTGGAAAGTGTTCTGCGTGTTTATACAGGTGTATTTCCACAGATCCACAGGCTGCTTTCCGCTCCTTTTCCAACAGCTCCTCCCTAATTCCTTCTCACATACCAGTCAATACTTGAGGAGGAGAGCCCATAGGGATCTCCCTAGGGCAGCGGTTCTCAACCTGTGGGTCGCGACCCCTTTGGGGGTCGAACGACCCTTTCACAGGGGTCGCCTAAGACCATCGGAAAACACATATATAATTACATATTGTTTTTGTGATTAATCTCTATGTTTTAATTATGTTCAATTTGTAACAATGAAATTGGGGGTCACCACAACATGAGGAACTGTATTAAAGGGTCGCGGCATTAGGAAGGTTGAGAACCACTGCCCTAGGACAAGTGGTTCTCAAACTATACTCAACAGAACAGTTGTGTTTCATGACATGGACTGAGGGATTTCAAGCCTAAAATTAAAATATGGCTCTATTTCCTCAAATGGCAGGAAAAAAAATTGATTAATAGATAGTATATCCTTCATTTTAAGATTATCCCCTCCCCCGAAAAAACTTTTTTTTCCTTAAATCCTGGGTGCCAGCTATTGCTTGCCTAACAAAAAAGATGTATCTGATATTTGCTCTTTCAAATGAAATCCACCACTATGTCTTGGGATTTCAAGAGTGCTGACTCCAGTGGATAACCATTGCTGAACATATGGGGAACCACTATCCCAAAGATTTGAAAAGTCCATCTTGCCTCCTCCTACTAGGAGGATGGCTTCTGACTCTCCAGCTCTGCGGTCTCATGGTCATAGGTAGTCTGGGATGAGGAAGGATGTTGGAGGTATGCAGTGTCAGACATATAGGCCAGTGTCTAGAGGAAGGCCCAGCTGTCCCACACCACCACCACCCGCTCCACCAATCCCTGTCACATCTCTCTCTTTCTCTCCCTCTCTCTCTCTGTTTCATCCACTATGAAGAGCTCTTCTCTGACAGTGTTAGAACTTGTCATACTCTCTCCCATCATTCCAAGTCTGTTTAATAACTATTGGCCCTGTGAATGCTTAACACTTGTGTTACACCAGATTCCAATCCCGACAGCAGGGAGTGAACCTACACAACCACAATAGCCATTTGACCAGCACCCAGCCTCAGCTTTACCCAGGGTAACCCCATTATTCTAGTTGTGTGTCCTCTGCCTCCCCCTGGAAATCTGAAGTACTATCGTTGTGACCAGAGGCTCTTCCCTGATCTTGGCCAGGTCCAACCCGTGGCAGAGATGAGGGCTCCTGCAGCAGAATGTCCGAGAGAAATCTTGGCCAGGCTAGTTCTCTTTCCTCCGAGAGTCACTCATCTTGGGTTGTTTTTTTTTCTTATAAAAGCAAAATAGATTCAATATTTGCTTGTTGCAACTAGAGCTAGTACAATTAAGCACAGACTCTTGTCCGTCCATTGAATCTCAGAACAAACTGAGATTGCATTTCCAGAATTTACAGCTGACCATTTTTTCTTTCTATCACTTTTACAGAGACATGCGAGAAATGAAAAACCTTTTAAGCAAACTCAGGGAAACTATGCCTTTACCATTGAAAAATCAAGGTGAGTCATGTCATTTCCTTTTGAGGCAGAGGATGTTTTCTAACATGAGAACCTTGGGACGTGTTTCAAGAGAAATTAAAGCAAGTTCTCTTACACAAACAACAGAAAGCACTTGGTGTACCTTTGTCTTTTCTCAAAAAATGTGATAATAAGAATGGAATCCCTCTGGTGAACACAATTTTGCCTGAAGATAGCCCAGATTTATTCTGACCTCAAAGCAGACGTGTCCTCCGCTGGCTCTGTCAGTCAAGAGCAGTTACCTGTTGCCCGAGCTGTGGAAGCACTATAATACCAGGTGTGGCAAACACAAAAGAACTGAAGTCTTGGCCTTTGCCTTTAAGAAGTTTACAGCCTAGTGGAGAATACTACCAAAGGAATATCTCTTCCATCTACACATTTAATTATCTAAATAAAGTAACAGTAATAGTTAACATATATTGGGAACTTCAAGTGTGCCACTACGATTCAGCACCCAACTAGGACGTGCTATCTATACCACCTAGCAATTCTGATGCTACCTGGATATAATATCAGATCCCACAAGTCAAGGGCTCTGTCCTAAAGATTGCCCCACTTCCCCCCCACCCGCCCCCCGCCACCCCCTCCACACACACACACACTTCAGATATCAATGGCAATTTAAGGGTTGTCACCTGTGCTTCTGACCAACTGGCTATGGATTGAAGGTCCCAACAACCCCCTTCATGGGTTTAATTTGCTAGAGTGGCTCACAGAACTCAGAGAAAACTTTCACTTACTAGATCACCAGTTTATTATAAAAGAACATATCTTAGGAATAGCCAGATAGACTAGATACAGAGGACAGGTATGGGGAAAGTATGCAGATCGACCTAGATCCCCACATGTCCACCAACCTGGAAGCTCTCAGAGCCCCATCCTTTTGGGCTTTTCTGGAGGCTTCAGTACAGGAATGATTAACTAAATCATTGGTCATTGGTTACTGAAATCAATCCCCAGCCTCTCTCTTCTTCTCAGAGGTCAGGGTTGGGACTAAAAGTTACAACCTTGTAATCTCACGGTTGTTTGCCCTGGGAACCCGCCTCCAATTCTTAGGTGGTTTCAAAAGTTTCCTCATTAACACAACAATAGACACCTCTATAACTCTCATCACTTAAGAAATTCCAAGGGTTTTAGGAAGAAGACCAAATATATATTTATTATAAGTCACAATATTACAGCTACTGTCCTAAATACATTACTGTAGATTATTAACTATTTTAACTTATTTAATTCTAACGACATCATTGAGAGGAATGCTATGAATGTTTCCAATTTATAGGAAACTGAGACACAGAGAGGTTAACTGAATGAATCAAAGTCACACAGACTATAAGTAGAAAGGCTGGGAGATGACTCCAGGCAGTACTTCTCCAGAACTATTCTATGGGAGTATGCACCCTAACCCAGAAAGGGAAAAGGGATATTCCATGAGGGAGGGACTACTGTAAGCTTTTGTTAACTATTGTATCTCCAGTACCTAAAGCAACCCTGGAACATAGTAGAATAACATTGGCCATGAACAAGAAATGTTTGTTAAATCTGCACCCAACTTTGCAGCCCCAGGTCTGAAGCTATGTACAAGGGACTAATAATAATGGTAAGCACGTTCCCTAAGCATACATGGCCAGAGCAGCCTTAAGTGAAGCATCAGCTTCAGAGACTGGTACATAGAGGGCGGGAGAGGATTTTTAGAGGTAAGAATCTCCTGTGTTTCTGTTCCCTGTGGGGAGATCTCCGTGTCTCCATGGGTTGCTATGGGAGTGGGCTTCTTGAGATATCCCAAGAAAAGAATTTTCTGAGACTCACAGGGGAGGATGAAATATTGTAAAAAAAACTTTATATCTCTGGAATTACACACCTGCATTTCCAAGGTCCCATTTCCCTTTGTCCCACTAAGGAAGAAGTCCCATTTTGCCTTCAGCAGGGCTAAGATCAAAGCAAGGGACCAGAGTTTCCATTCCATGTCCGCACCGCCCAGTACAGCAGCAGGCTAGCTTAATTGGTGTTCACAGTTGCAGTCTATCAGTCCATCATGTGTGGGTCCCCAGGGCCCTGGGCCATGCAGCTATGGAGGGAACACGGGCAGGAGCAAAGCCAAAGGAACCAGAGCCAAGGGAGAGCTCCAGGAGTCACACAAGAGCACTAGCTCCTTTGTCTAGGGGATTATGCATTCCCACATTTTTGCAGGTTTGCCCTGCCCACTCTGGCCAATGATCTCTGTTCCCAAGTTTGACTGCCAGGCACCTTCCCTACGTCACCCCAACTTTCCTGTATAGGCACCCATTTTCCCCTTAGTCTGGTCCCTTCCCCCAGTAATCTGTGGGGAATGGGCCGGTGGTTCTCTGGGGAGTGTGAAATCGTAGCCTCCTGGTGAAGCTGCCCAAATGACACGCCTATAATGTCTGGCTCCCCCCTTTGCTCATTTCCTATTATTAATAACTAGCTAATTAAACAGTATCATTCCCACTGAGCAAAGCCTGGGCAGGAGGGAGCCCCGGGTGCTGCCTGCCCCTGAGCAAGGAGGGAGAGGACTTGGCAGCAGAGATGGAGCGCCGCTTTGCTGGGAAGCAGCGTGGCAGCAGGTGGAGAGGTGGAAGTGAGAACACCAGACAAGGAGGCCAGGGAGTAATGTGGCCTTAGCCCCATGGGCTGGAGGCAGGTGTCAGAAAATAAGAGGCTGGGGGTGTGGTGTATCAGATAACTGAAGAGCCTGGTGACCACGGCTAACTGGCTTGAGCCATGGGTGCAGTGTTTTGGTGACCTGGTGTCAGTTCTAAGGAGGCAGTGTTTTACCACAACATGTGACCACACCATGCGAGTCTGTTGCTAGAAATAAGCCCGGTGGTTGGGAACAGGGACTTTGGATTTGAATGCTGGCTCTGCCACTTACCAACTTTATGACCTGGAACAAGTTGTTTAACTTCTGCAGAGTTCCATGTCCTCATCCCTGAAAAAGAGATAGCAGTATCACTTGGTTCAGAAATTGTTGTCGGGATTAAATGATGCAATGCATGTCACATACCTATTACCACCCTTACAGAGAGCAAACATTCGCAAATGCTTTACTATATTGTTGTTGCTATTGTTGATGTAACTATTGTTACTGTTATTTACTGGCTGTCCCAGAAACTCAGCTCAGGAAAACTCGAAGTCATCATCAAAGACAGCAGTCCCTGTTACCACTGATGATATGTAGCATCCATGAAAGGTTGAGCCTGCAGTTCAGAACACTGATTCTCAAGACTTTGGATGTGGGGTTCATGTCTGAAGCTATCCTCAGCTTCCTAATGTGTTTAGCAAATCTGCTCTCATCAACAGCACACAGGCCTCTCGCTGTACCTCATGTCCAGCTGCCCAGGAGGATGACAGCCCAGAGTGCCCCGTCTGAATCCCATGTATGCCATGTAGCCTCTTTTCTAAACCAGGCCATCCCAAACATGCCTTCTACATTTGGTGAAAATTCATCCACCAGTTTTTGAACCATGCATTAATGGAAAAACAAAATTTCATTTTACTTACTTAGAATGTTTTTAGAATCATAAAAAGTATAATATAAATATTTTTGTGTAACTTTATATCACTTTTATAAACAGAAAGATAATTTGATTTTAAATATCATAATAGTAGTTAAAGATTGATACTGTAAGTAAAAACGTGAATGAGGCCCGGCCGGTGTGACTCAATGGTTGAACATCAACCGATGAACCAGGAGAGAGATCACAGTTCAGTTCCCAGTCAGGGCACATGCCTGAATTTCTGGCTTGACCCCCAGTAGGGGGCGTGCAGGAGGCAGACAATCAATGAGTCTCTCATCATGGATGTTTCTCTCTCCCTCTCCCTTCCTCTCTCTGAGATCAATAAAATTAAATAAACATGAATAAAGAGAGAATAGTCATTCAAATAAATGATACCCAGGACTTGAACCTTGAATCAATTTGGGGAATTCCAGTAAAAGGAAAAAGCTAGGAGAGGCAAGGACTTCTCATGGAGAGAGTGATGCAATAGGATTTTAAAATATTTTTTTAAATGAGGGAAGTCCTGTGGGTAATTCAGTTTTCTTCATTTGCGGGAGAAATGGGAACCCTTAGCATATGAAGATACATCTCTGTTCTCTACATGTTTAATGGGTGCTTGCAGCATGATGCCACTGTGAGCTGACCAGTAGAGAAAGGGGTGTGAGTCTGGGCCAGGGTCGAGAAGGCCCCAGGGAAGGGGAACAAGTCTCTGGAGCTGGAAACGCTTTTCAGCAGATGCATATGGCGCCATTTTAATGAACAAATCAGCCAGATTCCTTTCTCTGACTTCTTATTGCTGAACTACACCTCAGGGACTTCCCCATCACCTTCCAGGTGATTTGTTTCTTATGCAGGTCTAGGTTAATATATGCAGGAAATGGTCTGGGGTGAAATGTAGACAGTTTTATTCCATTTCTATGGGACCTTATGGTCAAAACAGTACTAACTGGATGGAAACTGTTATAGAAAGACATCTGTTTTCTTTTTGGCTTTTTATTTTCTTTCTCTTTTTATTCCATTTATGTGTGTTTGAAGCAGAGGAAAAAAAGAGAAAAGATTCTACTCCTTGTCCCTCTTTTTCCTTCCTCAAAACCTGACCATGTGAAAATCCTGCCAGGCGAGTGGTGGGGGAACCCACACTGGAAATGCTCAGCTCCCCTGGTCCCCAGGCTCCATCCCCATCCTCAAATCAGAAACTGTTCTGCATTTATCATGGCACTTAAAGATTTAATCAGATCCCCGCCCCCTTCCTGCCACAAGAAAAACTTGACTTAACAACAGTGTACTCTAAATTGACTTTCACTGGCAAATAACGGAAGGTGGCCAAGAGCAGAGATTTTAATGGTTGGTGATTGTGCCTTCATTTTAGACAGGGCCTTTCAGGTTAAGACTGGAGACAAAGAGGTTCGTGAAGAAAGAGTGAGCCACCCTGTTCCTCCAGACAGTGTCCAGATCTCCTGGCTCTCAGCCCGCGTTCTTTCCACTGCTTCAGTGACTCTCCTGTCCTACATTCTGGGTCACTGGCAGTGCTGTAGGGAGCTTCATTAATTATGATTGTCTTGCTGTGTCAAATGGATTACAAATGGAGACACCTGTGGAGAGCCCACAAGGTCACTGACAAAGGCTGCAAGGAGATTGGAAAGTGAAGGACAAGTATCTTCTGAATGCACGCTGTAATCAGACAAAACAAATCGGTGGGAATAAATTTAGCCTGAAAGACAGTTTCACCTTTTCTAAAATTCTGACTGAATAAATGCGGTGGGGGTGTGTTAGTACATTCACTCTTGCCTGGAATTTGGTTGTTAATACCGTGCATGTGAATAAGTCTGACGCAAATTCGTCAGTAATGGTATCTGCTCTAGAATGGGTCTCCTCCTGTGGACAGTCCTACTCCAGACTAAACTGGGTCTAGGAACAATTCCCCAGATTCATACCCCTGATGCACTCTCATGTGGACCCCCATACACAGAACCAGCCATATTGTGTCAGACAGAAGAGTCTGACATCTGGCAGAGGAACACAGGACAGTTATGCCATCTTCGAGCCTGGAAGTGACCTTGTGTCCTTCCCCCAGGGCCTGCCATAAAAATTTTCTGTGCTTCAAGTTGGTGCCTGAATGTTACTCTGGGCCATTTTACTGGTAGCCCCATACCCTTTGTAGTGTCTACAACCTTTTATGCAGAATTCAGTGTGACATGCAATCCCTCTCTTTCCTCCAGTCTGATGCACACATCACTGATCACGCATGAGTTTCTTAATGGGTTACTCTGATTATGTTGAGCCCCTACTCACAACCTTAACTGCCTGCTCATTGTCTACTGAAGGAAGAGCAAGCTTCTTTCCCTGCCATCCTTTTTCAAAACGTTATGGGCACATATGATGTGTCCAATGCTGGGCGAGGTGATGGGGATGTCTCTCCCCTTAGAGGCTCTCCATCTCAACAGAACAGATAAGAATCACCTTAGAAGTTTTTTCAAATGACATAAGCCTCCCATCACAGAAATTGTGATGGAATCTTCAGGGTAGAACATGTAAATTTTGCAAACAACACACACACGCACGCACACACAACTGGAAAGACGAAGGAAGTGGTGCTTAGAATATAATGATGCCATAGACACAGGTTGCTACAAGTGCATATTGTATTCTCACCTAGCCAGATTTGGGAATAGGGGGGATATTGATAATTACTTTTTGAAATGTATCTGAACTGAGATTTCTTAGGATGAATCAGAGTTAGCCAAAGAAAGAGATAGAAAAAAAGATAGTCTAGGCTAGTGATGGCAAACCTATGACACGCGTGTCAGAGGTGACATGCGAACTCATTTTTTTGGATGTGAACTCATTTTTTCTTTGTTAAATGGCATTTAAATATATAAAATAAATATCAAAAATTTAAGTCTTTGTTTTACTATGGTTGCAAATATTAAAAAATTTCTATATGTGACACGGCACCAGAATTAAGTTAGGGTTTTTCAAAATGCTGACATGCTGAGCTCAAAAGGTTCGCCATCACTGGTCTAGGCAGAAGATCCTGGATATGTGAAGGCATTTTGGGAGATGAAAGAGTGGGGCATTTTGATGAACTACAAGAACTTCATTAGTTGGGAAAGTAGTTAGAAAAGAGGCTTTAGAGAGATACTAGAGAGATAGGTGGGCCTATATCTTTCAGATCCTTGTAAGCTATAGTAAGAGGTTTGGACTTTACCCTAAAGCCATTGAAGGGATTTAGTTAGGATAAAGCCAGGGGGCTGGAGAAAATGATATGACCAATTCGATGGGCCGCATAGGGAAGAAGGCAAAATCAACAATGAAACCTAAGTTCAGACTTGGAAAACGGAGTGAATGATGGTGTCATTCACTAAGTTAGAGGGAACAGAGGAGGAGCAGTAGAGGTAGAAGACAATTGAAGTTCTGGACAAAGGCGGAACTCCAAGAGCAATTCCCAGTGGTGAAGAGTGGATATACATACAAGTCTTATGCTGAGGTGAGACATGTAAACTGGAGCACTGAGAATACAGACTTAAGCATCAGCAGCATAATGGTAACTGAAGCTCTAAGAATGCTTGAGACCACCCAAGGATAATGTGCATAGAGAAGAGTCCTGGAAGGCATTTCCCTGAGGGGAGAGGAGCAGTTTACCAGGGGGACTGAGAAGAAAATCTGAAGAGCCTTATGACATCATGTTGGCAGAAGCAGCTTACTTGGAACTTGGGGACTGGAAGCCTAATTAAGGAGGTTTGAGGAGTGTGTGGGAGATGAAGAGCTGGTGTAGCAAGGGTAAATTTATGAAGGCTTCTATGAAGAGTTGCTTATAGGATGCTAGGAAAGACAGTTGGAAGCAGATAATGTGCGAAGGGCTGTGGCATTTGTTTATAGAAGGAATGCAGAAGCATGGAGCAATCAGAGAAGACTTTGCAGGGGGAAAATGCTTAAGCTAATGAAGAAAGGGGTTGGCATTTCCTTGGAAAAAGAAACGGCATATATGAAGGCAGAGTGGCAGGGGGAGGTTGGCCATATTTAGGGAATTCTTAGTAGTTCTGTTTTGTACTATCCCCTCCTTCATATGCCCTTCATTGCAGCCAGGCTGGTCTGTTTATTTGGGCCCAAATTCAGGCTACCTTTGTTCACGTTACTCTCCATCTAGAATGCCTACCCCCTACTTCACCAAATGTCCAAGTTCTCCTCATCCCTGTGGCCCACCATGAATACCAAGGCCTCTGTGGATTCACGAATGTCTTCTTCCTTGTTCCTTCTTCCTCCAATTGGGAATAACTTCCCCACTTGGAATTCTCATAACATTTTATTTGTATCTCTCTTGCAGCATTGCTGTTGAAGCCTCATAGTTACTCAAAGGAAGGTCCCTGAGGCCAAGGGCCATCATTCTATTAGGATCCATCTATACTTGATACAGAGCATGCACTTTGGCTAATTCAATGGCTCTCCAAGTGTGGTCTCAGGACCAACAGCATCGGTAGGCCTGGGAACTTGTAAGACATGCAAATTCTCAGGTCCACCACACACCTACTAATTCAGAAACTCTGGAGGTAGGTCCAGCCATCTGTGCTTTAATAAGCCCCCCAGATGATGCTGAGGAAGCTAATGTTTGAGAACCACTGGGTTAACTGAAGGTCTTTTACTGGCCATTATAAGTACTTTTTTTTTACTTTACCTAAGAACATAGCTTTAAACTCAGATTATTATTTGAAAACTTCTCTATATTTTTAAATCTTTACCAGAGGATATGTTTATTGATTTTAGAGAGAGAGGAAGGGAGAGAGAACATGAAACATCTATCAATTGCCTCCCATCCTCACCCAGGCTAGGTATGTGCCCTGATGGGGAATTGAACCTGCAACCTTTTGGTATGCTTGGCCATGGCTGAAAACTTCTCATTCATTTTTATGTCTTCCTATTTCTTGTCATATCATTTATATAAGAAATCCTTTATTAGCTAAGGAAATTTGAGCAATCGAAACATGGTATCATTGTGCCTTAGAGAACTCCAGTGACTCAAGTAGCATCCAAGAATTAAACATTGAATGATTGAGATCTGAAATAACTGATGGTTGAATTTCCTAGTCTGTTTTTTTCACATTCTCCTATGTATTCCTTCCTTCCCTTTCCTTTCTCTTTTTATTTTCACATTTACAATTCTCTTGGGTTACAGTTCTCTGAGAGTATGTACTTTGGAGGAAAGATGCTACAAAAATTTCAAACATTTGTAATAAAAATCAAAGATGTCTCAACAAGCTCAAGTGGAGTAGCCCAGAAAGTTTAGAATGAGTGGGGAAACGATCCATTTTGCTCACATTCTTTTGGTCACCCATTACTTCAGAGACAGGATTTTAATCAATGTGGAAAGACATCGTTCCTTGGACTTTAATTCACTTCACACTGTTGCAGGCATACTTACTGCTCTGTGAATTTCAGCATTTACTGCAGGGGTCAGCTTCCTATGGTGTAGAAAGCTGCTCTGAACGTCTGCCAACAACTTTTGAGCTTTTGTGTCACCTCAGCTCTGGGTGATAATCAGACAAGCTCTGGGCTAGGCTAAGGTGTCACCAATGCTCAACAAAGATGCCCCAAACCAGCAGTTATCCTTAATAGGCAGCCTGTTCTTTGCTTAACATCCTAACACTTTCTTATCATTCCTAACACTTCCTATTCATGTGTGAGTACTATACATGCTTGTGTGTGTGTGTGTAGTACTCACACAAGTGAAATATAGATATAAAGACTGAGTGAAGAGAATTTCAGTAGCACAAAAGGTTTCTCATTCACTGTAATGAATGCATAGATACAAGGGTCAGTCCTTTTTCTTCAATTACAGTTTACATTCAATATTATTCCGTGTTAGTTTCAGATGAACAGCATAGTGGTTAGACAATCATGTACTTTACAGGGTGGCCCCCCCTCTGCCTCAAACACCCACCTGGCCCCATGCTTATTTTTCACGATATATTCCCTATGCTGTAATCTACATCTCTGTGACTATTCTGTAACTACCAATTTGTAATGCTTAATCCATTCACCTTTTTCACATAGCCCCTCAATCCTCCTCCCCTCTGACAACTGTCAGTCTTGATACACATCCTATATAATAAAAAGCTAATATGCAAATAGACCAAATGGCAGAATGACCGGTTGCTATGACGCACACTGACCACCAGGGGCAGATGCTCAACACAGGAGCACCCCCCTGGTAGTCAGAGAAGCCAGGCTCACAGCTGATGAGCGCAGCTGCAGTGGTGGGAGCCTCTCCCACCTCTGTGGCAGTGCTAAGGATGTCTGACTGATGGTTTAGGCTTGCTCCCTGCAGGGAGCAGCCCTGAACGTCAGTCGGACATTCCCCGAGGGCTCCTGGACTGTGAGAGGGCACAGGCCAGGCTGAGGGACCCCCCCCTGAGTGCACCAATCTCGTGCACTGAACCTCTAGTCTCTTAATATCTGTGTATAACAAAAAGGAGAGAATGGGAGCAAATGTACAGCATCCACATACCAGCATCTACATGCATACTTTCTTTGTAAATACAACATTGTAGTAGACATTTCCTCATGTAGTGAGAACTGTACATATCAGAATTGCATTTTATAATATATAAATACCAATTAGGTCACTCCCCAAATCTCTTAAATGTTTGGAGAAAGGATATATGGAAATTCAGGAAATAGGTCTTCCAAGTCTTAAAGAAATAAAGTACAAAGATTTTCTTTCCTATAAATATCTTCATAGTTCTGGTAATTCTGTTCCAAGGAAGCATTGAATTGCAGATGAACTTGAGTTTCAGGAAATGTAGTCAGTATCCAAACAGATATCGAAAGATAAAATTCTTTACTCTTAAGAATCTGCTGTATCTTTGCCATATCCAATTAGGTTACCAGTAAGCCATTGCTCATTTGGTGGTTAAAGAAGTAAGAGTCCGAAAAATGGTGAGAAAGTGAGCTATCTTTCTGTTCCGAATATATCATGATTCATCTCCGAGATACTATCTTGAGAAATCTGGCTCATATAGACTCTCTGACATTGCTTTCAGTGTCTTAACTATTTAGGGTAAGGTTTGTTTTTGCTTTTGTATGTGTCTGTGTTTTTACTTTTTATTGAATTTATTGGGGTAACATTGGTTAATAAAATTATATAGGTTTTAAACTATTTTTTATTGATTTGAGAGAGGGAGCTAAACATCAATGTGAGAGAGGAACATGGATCAGTTGCCTCCCATACACACCCCAACCAGGGATTGAACCTGCAACCTGGGTGCATGCCCTAACCAGGAATAGAACCCACAACCTTTTAGTGTATAAGACGATGCTCTAGCCAACTGAGCCACACTGGCCAGGGCTAAAATTATGTAGGTTTTAGGTGTATAAGCCTATAACACATCACCTATACATTGTATTGTTTATTTATCACCCCAAGTCAAGTCTCCTTCTACCACCTTTATTCCCCCTTTACTCTCTTCTACCTACACAGAGAAAGTTTAATTATAAAAGAAGGACATCCTGCTTTTAGCTTTCAAAATGTTGGCATCCAGATTATAGTGAATTATTTTTCACCATGGAAAGGACAAAGAGAGTCTTTTTTCCCCTCCATGTTAGCATAATGTGAGTTTTAAGAAAGGATTTTAATCTGTGGAGACTGGGAAAGTGCACTGTGTTTGACTAATTTGCTGTGCCCAGCGGAGGCGCCTGTTTTCTTCCCTGGCTCCAACTTGCTATTCAGTTTCATCTAAATGTATAACATAGTACGTACCATTCCAAGGAACACTGTCAACTTGGTGGGTGATGCTAATTTGCTTACATGAACCTTTGGGAAAGGGGAAGAGAGGTCTGGGCATTGGGATGACACAATTTACATAAGAGGACCCCAAGCCAGGACTCTGTGCTTGACAGTTTCCTGAGCGTCTAGGCTCAGTCATCAACAAAAACCAACCAGCCATGGGGTTGCCCGCAGCTCCAGTCTCACTATGTTCTAGCACCATCCCAGTTGGCAATGAAAAGCATACTTGTTCATGGTCCTTCTCGAGCCTCTGGGACCCACACTGGCCAGTTCTGCCCAGCAGGATATTTCTACTCACCCTCTCTTTGGACTGCACTATTTCCTAAAACCCAGCCCCTTAAACAAGACTTGGTTTTCAGGCTTATTTCTTCCTCTATTTGTCATCATGGGGAAAAATTTCAAATAAAACATTATGAATTCAACAGCTGGCCAGCTTCTCTTGCCCTTGTTATGGATATCTATAGAAAGTTGGAAGGGAAGACTGAACGGGGAATAGTTGACACTTCTTCCTGAGACATGAAGTAGGTGAATGGAGGCAAGGTGACCTTCCTACATAAAGGGGAATAGTTAATAGTAGCTCTATTTACTAAGTGCTTCCTCTCTGCTAGGCACCAAGGTATCCACCCAAGCTAAATGTTTTTCATAGATTATTTCACTTAATCCTCATCTAAGCAATATTAAACCCTATTTGACAGATGGGGAAACTGAAGCGGAGTGAGTTTAAGTTGCATGTTCAAATTACAGAGCTAGTAAATAGCAGAGGCAAGTTTAGAAAAGAAGCCTACTTTCCCCAAAGCGTGGGCTCTTCCCAAGAATCTATACTTTTCCCAACTGAAAGATGGTAGCTAAGCAGTTTACATTTAATTCCAAGCCCTGGTTCTCAACTGTGTGCTCTCTGTCCCTCCCCCAGGAAACGTTTGGCCATATCATTGTCACAACTGGTGGGGGAGTTGCTACTGGCATCTAGTGAGTGGAGGCCATGATGCTATTAAACATGCTACCATGCCCAGGACAGCCCCCAATAACAAAGAATTATCTAGTCCAAAATGTCCATAGTGATAAGGTTAAGAAACCTTGATTCAAAAGATGGTGGATTTTTAAAGCCAATTCACAAGAAGAAGGTTTTGTCTGTACCTCACTCATATGTACTTTGTCCCATCACAGATGACAGCAGTCTTCTAAATCTAACTTCCTACCCTCTGGTTAGAAGACGGAAGAGAAGGTTCTTCGGGCTATGTTGTCTCGTCTCCAGCTAGACAACTCCTCCTGGAAACCCACCCCAAGGGAGACCTGAAAAAAAAACCCACAGACGCCGAGGACTCCAGACAGCTGGACCACAGTTATTGGTTTCTGACTATGTTTTCTATGCTTCCGTATTACTTCTGTCCGCCTCTCTCTACCCTTTTAAATGATTTTACATTTGAAAGTAGCTGCTGTCAAGGGGAAAAAAAACAACAACACAGATTCAAAAAGCAGGCTGTTTTTAAAAGGATTTTTAAAGTCGACATTGTTCATGTCTGCTCCAAACCATACCATGACAGATGCAAGAATTATGATTTTTAAATTATTTAAAGGTCTTTTAAAATGGATTATACAGAGAAAAATCATTTCACGTACACTAGTAACCCTATAGCTCTTGCTGATCTCATGTTAACAATTTATCTTATGTGGAAGAAGTCTTTAAACATAGAAATCCATTTAAAACTGCAAAACTGTGTTAAAATCCAATCTATCAATATCATTAGAAACAATATAAGCAAACACACCACCTCACCTATTGCTTTCTCTGCTTTCATTTACATTTAGTCTTCCATTCCGTCAGAATCTAAGAGCTTCAACAGAAAAATATCTTAATTTATAATGCAGCAAAGACCATATATGAAAAGTGTTTAAATTTTGTAAATACACAATAATCCTAATACCTTCGTACAATGCATATGGGCAACTAATGTCCTTTTGATCCAATGGTGTCTTTTGCAGCTTCTTGGAGAATGAAGTAATCCAGTTAGGAAATGGTGTAGTAACATATACAATTACCCTCAAATGTAAAATTTGAATATTATGACATTTTATTCTAATTGAACTCTGAAGCATGAAGTCTGCGCATCAGCATAGTGTTAACGCTTTAGGGCATGCTGGAATTAGCTCAGATCGTAAAAATATTTAACATTTTACATTGTTAATAAAATCTTTTCAGTTCAGCTAAGCTTGTCTCATTTTAGATGACTATGCAGATATGACTTTTCCAATGTGTACTCGGTGTCTTATCTTATGCAGATTTCTGAAAGCAGGTACATGAAGCAATACTACATTTTAGAAAGGAGGAAGCCACGTGCTGTTTTTCTGCTCACAGCTTTGTTGTGATCTTCCTCCACTAAACTTGTAACATGGTACACATGTTGTTTCATTCCCCACTGTTCTTTCTTTGGCCCATTTCTCAGACAGAATTTCCCATAGGTTGGCAGATCAGGCCTTTGGACTTCTTTTCTTTTTAGCATAGTCTGAAAAATACTGAAGTCAGACAAGAGGCACCAGTGTCTGGTATAATAAAAGGATGAGCAAGATGCCTATAAGCGGTTTATTAAAAGCGCATCTTTAATCCCAACCCTATAATTTCTTCCTCCTTATGAACACAGGCATTTACATGTCCACCAATATTTTGACCTGAAAACTTTCATAAGTATATTAAAGCCTTTAGCTTTAGTGAAGATAAAGACCAGGTACAGACAAATTACTGGAATAATTAGTGTATTAGGCTGAATTATATGAAATAGCTGATATTTGACTGTTTTGACCTGAGAAATGGCAGTTTCATATAGTTCAACATAATATCTAGTGTTGTGGAGATAATCTTTGGAATTGTCTTCTAGGTTTTTCAGGTTGAAAGGATTAAAGGGTTGGAAGAGATCTCAAAGGCTATGCAGGTCGCTGTGTGGATCACACCAGCTGGCTGTTGGTCTTATTTGTGGAGTCAGAGTTGTGTTCCAATGAACTGGTAATGGATGCATGATTATAGGTATGCTTGACTTCATATAAAGAAGTACCCTCAAAAATTACCCAAGAAAATCACAATTTTCTAAATCAAATACTTGTAAAACAAAACAGTTGTGGGAATATGCTATTTAAAAGACACCTCGGGTGAGTGCTCCCCCGCAAAGCAGGTCACCATTCCCAGAATGAACTGGTCTGCAAACCCTGGTTTTCATAAACGAGGTTTGATTAAAGCTTAATGTCCTTTCCTGAATGTGGTTCATTTTTATCCCCTGGTCCATTGTTTTAGAGATTATGAGGTAGCCTAATTTGGCACGTTCTCTCTCCCGTCTCTGTCCTCTCCCATCTTTCTACTATATTAAACCCTTAGCTTCATTCTAGTTCCTACTAATCCATGCGCAGTTATTAACGGATAACTCTAACCTTGGTGTTCAGCACGTTCTTCTAAATGCCTGGCCTAAATCACTTCCGCTTGGTTAATTTGTGCTCACTCTAGCCTTAGTCTCTTAGTCTCAGCGTAAAAGTAACACTTAACTTCTGTGCAATTGTGCTTTGTACAACTGAAGACTGTTAATAAATTCAGGTCTCACCTCCATGATTGGGAGGACCATAGTAGCATTTCATGGAGATGGGAATTTGTCTAATTCCCTAGCTAGGCTTTTCATACCTAAGGTAAATAAATGCAACCACTTTATCTTCTATTCATAGTGCCTGTTTCCCAGCCTTTGATCAGTTTTGTAGTTCCCTTAGACACACTCCAAGATTTATAGATCTTTTTTCAGTGGCAGGTCCTAAAAATTAAATTCAGTCCTCAAAGTCCTGATAACCTACACTGGCTCATAGTTGCAACAGGTAATTCACCGTCTCCCATTAGATATGCCAATGCATCTCTTTAGGAGCCTGACCCCCTGTCCTCTCCCCACCAAAGGACTTTCTCAGGTGTAGTTCCATGAGATAGAGTTCTAATGTCTCAGCTTCCTGCTGGCATCTGCTTCCAGATTAGCAATAACACTGAGCTGATCTCTAGGGATAAGGAGAGAACCTTGAATCCATTTTGTTGCATGTACTCACGTGCTTGAAAAAGAAAAGGATGTGAGTGTCTTCTGGCACACCATCTTCCAATTTACCGCCATATTTTTAATGCCCCATGCTGCCTTCTCTTTTTTATTTTATGATTATGAGGCATGTTCTTTGCAGGAAATCTAAAAAATATACCAATAAGTATAAAGAAAATAAAAATCACCCAGATCCCGCCACGGTCACATTGTTTAAATCCACAATTCTAGGCGTTGCATCAGTCAGTGGAGGGGCCCACAGGCACTTTTGGATAAGGTTTGTAAAGAAATGCCCGGAAGGCCAAGGTGTCACTTTAAAATATGGGTCCACTAATGTTTTGCACACATCGAGGACTTCTGGGTGTGCCATTGTTCTGGAGTACAAAGAAGACTTTAGAAGTAGCACAGCCCTGCTGCCTCCTCTAATGAAAGCTCGTGGGGAGATTCTAAAATCCTGCCAGATCCTTTGGCTCCTTGGTGCTCCATGTGACATTTGATGCTTACTGTTTGGCAATACTGCCACCTTCTGAAAGCTGAGCTTTAGAGTGAGAGGGGGAAACCAAGTATAAAAGCATCTAATTTATCTTAGACAGCAAACAAATGGGCCATATTAACAATGATCCCATATGAATTTCAGACTCTGGAAGTCTCAGAGTTGAAAGGATCAGGGATATCACCCAGATTAATTTCCCACCCCACACACATCCCTAGGCAATGTCTATCATTTCTTTGTATTCTAGAATGTCACCAAATGCAAAATGCTCAAGTTTCAGGTAACTATCGATAGCATGAAAAAGAGTAGTGATGGTATTGGCTCAAAATAAATCATTAGCATTAAATATAAAGTCCAGAAATAAACCCAAGAACATAGAAGAATGGAGTAATTATAAAAATGACATTTCAAATCCCTGAGGAAAGATTAGATTATTAAGTAAATTATATTGGTACTAGAGGCTCAATGCATGGATTCATGTACCAGTGGGGTACCTTGGCCTGGCCTTTTGGGGATCAGGCCGAAACCGGCTCTTTGACATCCCCCAAGGGGTCCTGGATTGAGAGAGGGCAGTTCTCAGGTGACGCACCCCAGAATCGGGTTCCCTCCTCTGTGGTTCCAGGTGCATCACCTGAGAACCACAGCTGCCAAGTCACTGCAGCTCTGCAGCTCCTTCATTGAGCGTCTGCCCCCTGGTGGTCAGTGCATGTCATAGATACCGGTTGGACGGTCGCTTAGGCTTTTATATATAGATAACTGGTTAGCCATTTTGAGGAAATTATTATATCTATGCCTCATAACTTTTATCAAAATCAATTCTGACTGCAGTAGAGATTAAAATGCTAAAGCAAATAAATAAACATATAAAAGGACTAGCAGGCAATACTAATGAACATTTATATAATTTTCATGTGGAAAACAGCCTTTCTAAGCATGACACAAAAGGAAGAAACAACAAAGGAAAAGATGGACCAATTAAAAATCCAAAACTCCTATACAATGAAAAATAAATCAGATAAAGAGAAAACAAAAGTTGAGATATATGCAACAAAAAGTGTAGACCTGTAATATATATCAGGAGTTTAAATCCCACTACTTTGAGAAGTTACCATGGTTTACAATACCGTATCCTTCCAAATGTTGCCATTTCATTCTTTTCTTTTCTACTGCACTTTTTCATTATTGCTTATTTAATTGTCTATATCCACTAAACTGGAAGTTCAAGAAGGCAGCAACCATGTCTCTTTTGCTTACTGCTATATCTTCTACACCTAACACAGTGCTAGACACAAAGCAAATACTAAAAACATTTATTGGATGAGTGAGTAATGAATTCATGAATAAATGACATTTTATGACTCAAAAAAATATCAAACTTTCCAATAGAAAATTGAGCCAAGACACGAACTGACAATGTACCATAAATTTAAATACCAAATGTATGTACCATAAATTTAAATAATGCACTAATGATAAATATGAAACTATTTGAATATACTGGTAATCAAAAATGTAAATTATTGTAATATATTCCTTTTTGTGTATCAGAAAGGTATAAAGAATTAAAGTGCCCAGGGGCAGAAGGAAGTGTGGAAATGAATATTCTCTTACAGAGTCAACGTGAGTGTAAATTGAGTCAATCTTTCTGGAAAATATTTTGGCAATGTATTTTACATGTATGCCAGGTAATTCCACTTTAGGGAAATTCTCCTCGAAAAGGTCAGAAAAAATGAACTAAGTTACATTCATTCATCATTCAAAAAATATATGCAAGAAAGGATGCTTATAGCAGCAATATTTGGAGGACTAGAAAAATGTAAATACGTCTACAGTAAAGGGCTGGTTAAATATGGTATATCCTTTCAATGGGATCCTGTGCACCAATTAAGAATAAGAATCATATGTACATGTAGGGAAATGAAGAAGCTATATTGTTAAATGAAAAAAAGGAAGTTACAGAAGAAATCCATTTAAAAAATATACATATTCATGTGTGCATTAGAGTCTGAAAGGCTATTTGCTAAAATTTTAACAGCAACTATCTCTGAGAGGTGAGATTTGGAGCAATTATATTTTCTTTTTGCATATCTGTAATTTCTGAATTTTCGACAATGAGCATGTAGTATCTGTATAATTTTTCAGGGAATAAACAGCAATGTTCACAAATATATATTAAATATAAAACACATGTTATAAAACAGTATGGATAGTATGATACAATATTTGTAAAAAAGAAAATTATATATAAATCTATCTATGTATGTATATATATGCATAAGAAAGCTAGAAGGACATACATTAAATGTTAATAGTAGCTATTTATGGGTAGTGGGATTATGGGTGATTATTATTTCTTTTCGCTTTTCTGTGTTTTCTAATTTTTCTACAATGAATATGTATTACTTGTGTAATAAAAACTATTAATAAAAGTTAAAAAAAGAATTAAAAAGTGAAATAGACATTGTTACTCACCACTTTCCTTCATCCTCCCCATACCCAGAAAGGCAGAGAGGAGAGGAGAAGAGAGGGAGGGGAGGGTAAGGGTGAGGAGGGGTGGGACTTGGAGGAAAGGAGAGAAGGGAGAGAGGGAAAAGGTATGGAAAGAAATCAAAGTCAAGTCAGTGGAGGAAAGATTAAAATAGGCTTTGGAAACTATTTTACTCACGATAGCACTGTATCTAAATTTAGTTCCATTTTTCAGAAAGCTACAACAACAACAAAATACATTGAGTTAAATAATTGTATTTTCTAATAAAAGAAGAAAATTATACACATGTGTGGGGAGACATCTAGGAATTAAGCTCTGACAGGAATGTCTCCCAAGAAGTTTCTCCAAAGGCAAGCTTTGTGGTCCAGCTAGTTGTCATGAGTTGTGCAGTACAGCCTAGTCACACAGACTTTTGTCTGAATCTTGGCTATTCTGCAAATAAGTATACGACTATGGCTAGCAGTTCCAATATCCATTCTCTCCTTTTTTCCTGTAGTAACAGAGACCCAAAATTTCAGCGAGACACTGGCCACTAAAGTAAAGACTCCATTTCCCAGGCTCCCTGTGGCTGGCTATACTGTATATCTGAATTTGGGACTATATAGGATCTGAGTGGAATTGTGTGATTTCCAGTAACATTCCTAAAATAAGGGGCATGCATTTCTATGTTCTTCCTCTTCTCCTACTAGGCTGCAATGAAAACATAACGATGGAGCTGAAACAACTATTTTGGAGTCAGAAATGGACACTACATGAAGTTAACAGAAGTGCCTTAGCAGACCCGAGTCCCCTTTCTTCTTCTTGTTATCTGAGAAATGATGAATCCATTTATAATTTATATCTCATTTAAGGCATTAATAAGGTGAATCTTTGTACAGAAGAATGTGCTCACTAAACTAATTAACATCTGTGAGCCTCAATTGCCTCAGAGTAAAATGAAGATAATATTAATATCACAAAAGGTTCAACCCAATAACTGTCCACTTGTTAGCTTAGTAACAAAGCTCATTTATGAGAACAATCCAAAAAAAATGAATCATTGCATGAGACTGCACAGAACAGTGGACAAAGGGAAATCTTTTAAATAAAGTGTTTTTAAATCAAATGGTCAATTGGTTTGCATATGAAAAAAATTGAACTTCTATTTTGCCTCATTCCAAGTTGATTTTTGACCTTAAGGTAAATGGTAATAAAACAATAAAGCTTCCAGAAGATGATATAGGAGAATATCTTCATACCCGTAGAGCTGTGAAATTGTTTCTAACAGGACTCAAACCACTTTGGAAAACTGTTTAACACTATTTACTATTGTAGAATACATGTATACCCTGTGATCCAATAGTTTCACTCCTAGATAGAGACCTAACAAAATTGTGTGTGTGTGTGTGTGTGTGTGTGTGTGTGTGTGTGTGTACACTCAAAGACAGGTAAAAGAATGTTCATATTGGCATTATTATTAATAGCCAAAGCCATAAACTTTTCAAAGATCTATCAACAGAAGAATGGCAAAGTAAATTGTGTTATAGTGATATAATTGAATACTATAGGGCGGTAAAAAGAAATGAGCTCCATTACAGCCATATACAACCACATAAAAGAATGAAACCATAATAATGTTGAATGCAAGAAAGCGAGATGTGAAAGAATATACACACTGCCATTAGCAGCCAACGTTCACAGCCACTGAGAGATGGATGCCCTGGCTCAGTGAAACAGACACCATGGCACATAGGACAGCTCACCCCTATGACTGCGCAGATCCACTAGCTTCTCACATTGATTTGCTCCATCCAGATCAAGCTTCAGGATTCTGGGATCACAGTTCATATATACAAGATGAGGGATAATGAGACAAACCACAGCCCCACTTTGTAGTTGGTCCCAAGACTATATGGGTGATATTCATCGTGTTCCTCCTCTAATCGCCCATTCTAGACCCCCTCATTCTACTTGGGCACTCCTGAGTTTGGTGACCCAGCCCCTCACCCCTGAGTGGTCAGACACCCTGGTTACCATGCCTTTAGTAGTTTGTGGTTGCTGCACTTGCCCATTTACAGTTAAACTTGGGCATGAGCATACCAAGAGATGACCTGATGGGTCATCTGAGTGCCAAACACAATCCTCTGGGCCCTCATTATGTTGCAGTTACTCTGCTTCCTCATGATAATCAGGGTCCATAACCTCGGTCAGTTTGGTAACTCTTATTTTCTGGCATGAGGAACCTAAAGTGCCTAGGTAGCAGTGGTAGCTTAAGTTTAATGGGACTCTTATTTCCTACACCCTAGGACTAGGGACTCCAGACACACACACAGTAGATCCTCAGATAAAAAGCACAAATTCCTCAGTAGATCACTGGGGCCACTCCTACTTTCACCCCTTAACTTTTTTACCCATATATTCTGTGTATTAGTTACTCAGAACTATATAGTGGCCATTGACTAATTTAAGGAGTATAGTGAATTCTGAAGGTTAGCACCAAATGTTGCAAGGTGTCCTCACCTTTCTGCCACCACTCTCTTGGGATGGCAGCTTCTGCTTGGTGGAGTATGTGTAGGAAGAGTGGATCCCACAGTTGTGTTTTCACTAATGCACATCCTTTGCTGTAAATGTTATGTAAGTCCTTGGTCTTAGGTAATGTTATATGGGTCCCATGTCAGTAGATCAAACACTCTGTAAGTTTGTGGATACTGGTGCTGGCTGAAGCCCTGCAGGTGGTTGATAATGGCAAACCCATATCAAGGAAGCAGGTTTGCCCTAGCCAGGGTGGAAATGGTCAACTTGTCACCAAGAAGCAGGTTGTTCTCCCCAAGGAATGGTGTTGAATCAAGGGCACAGTGTCAATCTCTGTTGCCAACAAAATGGACATTCAGCAATGGCTGTAAATGAATTAATCTTGGTGATAAAAGCCTTTTTTATTGCTGCTGTAACAAATTACCACAAACGTAATGGCTTAAAACAGTATAAATTAATCACTTACATTTCTAGAGGTCAAAAAATAAGTTCCACTGGCCTAAAATCAAGGGGTCAGCAGGCCGGCATTGCTTCTGGATGCTCTAGGGGTGAATCTATTTCCTTTCCTTCTGCAGCTTCAGAGGCCTCCTGCATTCCTAGACTCATGACACCTTTTTCCACCTTCAAGCCAGCAGCATAGTGTCTTTAGTTCTCTCTCTGATTCCTGCTTCCATCATCACATATCCTTCCTTGACTCTGCGTCCTCTGCCCCCTCATATAGAGACCCTGTCATTGCATGGGGCTCACCCAGATAATCCAGGATAATTTTTCCATCTCAAGATCCTTAATATTTACAGATTCCAGGAATTAGGATGGTAACATCGTTAGGGGACCATTATTCCCAAAGCCAATGCTATTGGACCCTGCATCTCTGCCAAGGGCAGCTTTTCAAATGGGATATTATTCTCTGCTTCAGAGAGCATGCATTAGAATTCTACGGGTCTGTACTGTGACTCTCTTATTGGAGTTTGCCAGAATCTCCATTGCATCCTTTTAGACCCATACACCTCTGGTACCATGGCCTCTGCCAGAAGATATGGCCCAAGTAACAGAGCTGCTTATGCTGCAGAGCCTCTTCTTGCTCTGGGAACCACTTAAAACTAGCACCCTTAGTTACCCATTAAATAAGGCAGAGCAGTACCCCAACTGTGAAATATGCTGCCTCCAAAACCTGAGAGGCTGACCTCTCAAGTGGTAGGAGATGAAGGGATGGCACCTTGCTTTTGCTTTGAAGGGATGACCCAGCATCCTCCAGACCCCCGGACACCTATAAACTTCACTGATGTAGCAGGCCTCTAAATCTTTGTAAGGTTTATCTCCCATCCTCTGTGGTCCTTATGTCTTACCAGGCAATGTGGAGTACTCACCACTTAGCCAACTCCAGGTAACATGATGGCATTAACATAGTGGACAAATGTGATGTCCTCTAGAAAGAATGCTGAGATCAATAGGATCTGACTATTCTGCTATGAGGCATGGTGAGGTCTTCTAGGGACAGAGAAGTCTAGTTCCAAAAGGTCATCTAAGGACATGGAGTTATGCTAAACACCAGCTACCCAACCACGCAATGATTAAAATAAACATTATACAGTGAGAACAGAGTGCTATAGACATGTGAGGTCTACTAGTGGTAGAGAAGGCTGGTTCCAAAAGGTCATCTGAGGACATGGAGTTGGGCTATACCCCAGGCACATAGTTGCTAAGTAATAATATTATACCATGAGCACATAAAGTTCCATTCTCTATATTCTCATCTAATCTAATAAAAGACAAATAGGGTAATTAACCATACCTCCGACATGCTTCCCATTGGCTAATCAGGGTGATATGCAAATTAACTGCCAACCAAGATGGCTGTTAATTTGCATACATAGGCACCAAGCCACGGACTGAGACTTTAGGCCTGGGTCAGGGAGGAGCCAGCCAGCGATCGGCAGCGGCAGGGAGCTGGGGGTGCCCCGGCCCAGGCCTAAAACCTCGGCCTGAGGCTTTAGGCCTGGGCGGAGCAGAGCCATCCAGTGATCATTGAGCCAGCGATCGTTGATGGCGGCGGCAGGGAGCTGGGGGTGCCCCAGCCCAGGCCTAACACCTCGGCCTGAGGCTTTAGGCCTGGGTCAGGGACGAGCCAGCCAGCGATCGTTGATAGTGACGACGGTAGGGAGCTGGGGGTGCTGCAACCCAGGCCTAAAGCCTCGGCCAGAGGCTTTAAGCTTGGGCCAGGGAGGAGCCAGCCAGCGATCCTTGATGGTGGTGGCAGCTGGGAACCAGGGTGGAGCCAGCCAGCGATCCTTGATGGCCACGGCGGCAGGGAGCTGGGGGTGCCCCTGCCCAGGGCTAATGATTCGCCAGAGGCGTCAGGCCTGGGCAGGGGCCAAACCGGCAATTGGTGTGAACTACAGAGGAAACACCTTTTCTGACTGCTGATTGGCTAAGCTCCCTGTGTGTCACTGGTAATATTCTTAGTAACTTGGGTAATAAGAGTCCAAATAGGTGATCTAGGGTTTTTTTCCACACCCCTGGAGAAAAAAAGGAAGATCTGCTGCTGGAGGGTTAAGAAATGTCATATCCTGCCCTAGCCGATTTGGCTCAGTGGGTAATGCCTCGGCCTGCCCAATGCAGATTCTGGGTTCAATTCTGACCAAGGGCATGTACCTAGCTAGGTTGCAGGCTCCTCCCTGGCCTGGGCTCAGGTCAGGGCTCATGCAGGAGGCAACCAATCAAAGTGTTCCTCTCACTTTGATGTTTCTCTCTCTTTCCCTTTCTTTTCCACATTCTCTAAAAATCAATGGAAACATATCCTCAGGTGAGAAGAAAGAAAGAAAGAAAGAAAGAAAGAAAGAAAGAAAGAAAGAAAGAAAGAAAGAAAGAAAGAGAGAGAGAGAGAGAGAGAGAGAGAGAGAGAGAGAGAGAAAGAAAGAAAGAAAGAAAGAAAGAAAGAAAGAAAGAAAGAAAGAAAGAAAGAAAGAAAGAAAGAAAGAAAGAAAGGTAATATCCTATGAAAGACACTTCTTGAAAATGCCTAAAGAAAGCTGTCATTTTTTCATGGTAAAGGGACTGGAGTCCGTGTTGATGAAAACACCTTGGTGGCTGTGGTGACTGGCAGTGGCTGCAACAGTGCGGTGATGGGGCTGGTGCCTTCCCCTGATCAGCCCGGTCGACTCCCACAAAGGGAGGCCAGACTGTGGCTTAGGCCCGCTCCCCAAGGCAAGCAGGGAGCAGGTAGTAGGACATCCCCTAGGGCTCCCAGTATGTGATAGGGGGCAAGCTGGGCTGAGGAAACCCGCCCCCCTCCAGTGCACAAATTTTTGTGCACCGGGCCTCTCGTTGTTAGATAAAAGCCCACCACAATCTGGTATAATTTGTAACAGTGCCCATGCACTTGCTGGTTGATAAAAACTCATCCTGGGCTTTTAGGGATTTCCTCTCCACCTGCCCCCAGTAAAACCTCTGCTGGGAACACTGAAGGATGGAGAATTTGTTGCAGGGAAGCTAAAAGTAGCAACTCATTCAGGACTCACAGATCTCTAAATCTTGATCCTCTTCAAACTTCATGCATCTTTTTTCTGTCTAATACAGCACAATTAGTAGAGACCTTTGAAACTGTGTTGAAGTCTCATGACACGTACCCGAGGCTGCATTAATCTGGTAAATATCCCGCATTCGGCAAGGCAGTTATTATTGGGGTTTCTTGGATAAGCTGTGGCAGTGCATTTCATTTGCCATGACCCATCCAGTTTTTGAAGGAGCCAAACTGGTGAATTAAATGAGAGATACAATAAGACTCACCACTACTGAATATCTTTCATTATCCTTGATTTGTAAAAACGTTTTTCATTAATTGTCTTGGTGAGGATGGAAGAGTTTCAGGAACTTTCACTTAGCCCAGTGGTCAGCAAACTGTGGCCCCTTGAGTGTGGCTCTTCCACAAAATACCACGTGCGTGCGCGCACATACAGTGCAATTGAAACTTCGTGGCTACACTCAAGGGGCCAAAGAGCTGCATGTGGCTCTCGAGCCACAGTTTGCCGACCACTGACTTAGCCATTCCTATTACAATAGCTCCTCCCTTACATGTCAAGAAGTCAATGTGAAAGTACTGCCAACTGCTAAGTGTGTCCATGAAATTATGTTCTGGAACTAGAGAAATGATTACCCAGTGTGTCCATGGACACAGCTGGCGCACTATGAGGCAGATCTGGGTGAGGACTCCATCTATGATCTGAGTGCCATTTGTTCTTCCCCTAATAGATGTTGGGTCCATGAGTATCAGTGTCAGCTCAGATCCTTTATCTGAATCCCTTGACGGGTCTCAATATTCTCCTTTGCCCATTGTTTGGTTACCTGGATAAATGGTAATAGGGCCCTTTGTGAAATCACTACTGTATACAGTTTGTAATCTTGCAGGGACCATCTTAAAGTCCTTGCAGACTCTTCTTTGGCGACAGGTTAAGGTTTAGATCACTGTTTCAGGTCTGGAAACTGGATAAGAGAATGTCACTTTCTTTTGGGGAAGCAGATGCCAGGCTCCTGCTCATCCATTTTTGATCTCTTCAAATTCTATATATAAAGTAATACCCTACCCACATGTCTTACCCTTAGGAATACCATGATCAGCATTATTAGCCATCTCCAAAGATACATGCTGGTCATCCTCTCCTGCTACCATTCTGATCTTCCTGCCTATTACAGGAATTATGCCCACCATGCCACAAAATTCTAATGATAGACCTATGCTGTGTGCACCATATATTTACCCTAGGATGAAACCATTAGTCAACAGCTACTACTCACAATCACCTTTACCTACTAATTCTTAATCATAAACAGACACACAAGGCTCATAGAATAGTGTACAACTTGAAACAGAAAGATGATCATCAAACAAATGATTCCAAAACACTAAAAACCCCCGAGATAGTTCTAAATATACTCACTAGAGAAAACAGAGATGGTTCTAAATATACTCAAATAAATTTAAAAATGTCTTTGAAATACCCAAAAGGAAGTGTTGAGGAGGCAATTGAGTATGAGCCTGGCTCTTATGAAAGAGATGAGACTTCAAGACACAGATGTGTGAGCCAACAACATATGGTCTGGATGAGATTACCTTGAGAAACAGCGTGGCTGAAGATTAGTAACAGAAACTGAGCTGGGAAAAGAGGAGGAGCTGGCAAAGAAGTCTGAGAAAAAGCACCAATAAGGAAGAAGGAAGATGATAGTAATGGGTGCTCAAGGACCCACGTAAGACTGAAAGCTCTCTCACCTAGTCAAGAAAAATCAGTTGTGCTAAATATTGCTGAAAAGTAGAATAAGACAAAGCTGGTAATCATTGGGCTTGCCAACTTGTAGGATGTTGATAATTTCAATGTTGAATGATAGAGACAAAAGGAGGTTCATGAAAAGTTGAAGGTTATAGAATGGAGACAGCCTATTGCGTTTTGCTGTAAGGTGGCAGCTAGAAGGTGGGGTTAAGGAAGGGTTGTTCCTAAGACAGAAGATATTAAAGCATGTTTGTATGCTGATGGGAATGATCTAGCAGAAAGAGAAAAAAAATTATCATGCAGGAAAATGGGGGAGATAAGTAGAGGAACAAGGTTTTGAGGAGATGAAAGGGAGTAAGATCCACTCTATAAGCAGAGGAGTTGTTGCCTTATAGGAGCTTAGGCATTCTAAATTATTGGTTCTAAATTATAGCCATGTATTATAATCCCTTGAGAATTAAAAAAAAAAAAGTCCATACAAGATTAAAAAATATTCCCTAGGAGTGGGGCTTGGGCATCAGGATTAAAAGAATTCTAGGTATAGCCCTAACTGGTTTGGCTCAGTGGGTAGAGCATCGGCCTGGGGACTCAAGGGTCCCAGGTTCAATTCTGGTCAAGGGCATGTACCTTGGTTGCAGGCACATACCCAATAGGGAGTGTGCAGGAGGCAGCTGATCGATGTTTCTCTCTCATCGATGTTTCTAACTCTCTATCCCTCTCCCTTCCTCTCTGTAAGAAATCAATAAAATATATTTTTTTTAAAAAAAAAGAATTCTAGGTATAGCTCTCATTTATAACCACCGATGCACTGTGAGACAGGAACCTAGAGCGTGAGCACAAATGCAGGCAGTCTAATTGACTTGGTGGCTGGAAGATAAGGCAGTTTTCCTCTGATTGCATCTGTTTTCTCAGTGAAATATGAAACAAAGCCTGAGCTGAGAGGGTCTTGTTGGTTTCAAGGAGTGGTTCTCAACCTTGGCTGCACATTAGAATCACCTGGGAATCTTTTTAAAATCCTGATTTCTGAGCCTCATCCTCCAGAAATTCTGTTTCTTTGTTATGGGGTGGGGCTACAATATTAGTAACAAAGAAACAGAATTTCCGGATGATGAGGCCCAGAAATCAGGATTTTAAAAAGATTCCCAGGTGATTCTCATGTGCAGCCAAGGTTGAGAACCACTGGTTTAAAGAGAGATGGGGTTAGGTATGAAATAATTTTAGGAAATAGGAAAGCAAGGACTCACGCAATATAATAGGATGGCAAGGATTTGCGGAGAGCCTACTTGAGATATGTGGTGATAAATGTAACGTGAGACTAAATGAGCACAGCTGTGTTTCTTCTCCCGCTCCATCCACCCGGGGAAGCAAGGAGTAGGTGGGGGATGTTCTTTTGTGACATTTGAAACAGTTGCTACTACTTGACTCCTGAGTAAAGCTTCAGGGTGGAGGCAAGTCATCTTTGGAAATTTTCTACCTCCTTCCTGCTTCCTATAATGAAGATTCCTCAGGATGACCTAACTCCTACCATTACCACACCAGAGTGTTGTAAAAGAGGAGCCAGGAAACCAGAATGGAATTCTAATTGGTGGAAAGGGTGAAGGAGAGGAAAGGAGATTTTAACAGTATCTTACTGAGCCACAATTCACAGGACGTAAAGATGTATGAACCTTATGTGTACTGCTTGACAACTTTACCCACTTCTATGCACCAGAATTGGCTCACCACTACATCAAGATAAAACGAAACAAAAAACACAAAAAAACATTCCCATCATCCCTCCCCCTCAAAGTTCCCCTCCAGCCAGAGCTCACATTGGCAGATCAGAGGCTCTAAGGCTGAGTTTCTGATTTCCACTCTCAACCCAGACAGGGCCCAGGGTCAGAAACAAATAGCTCTGCCACCAGAGTTTCACTTATTCATTCATTCTTTCTTTCATATATACTAGTAGATACATAGACAATACATACGTGTAGAGCCTGATGGCTGTTGTCTCTCCCTTGTGCCAGAGATTGACTTTCTCCTCTTCAGGGCGCCTCCCAGACCTGAAACCTACTACTCTTCCTGTTACTAAATCCCTGAGTTGAGCTCGGGGGCAGCAGACAGGAAGCCATCTGCAAGGATTGGTTTCTAATGTTCCTTCCAGTTTTAACAGCTAATCATTCCAGGAGACCAGCCTCATCCCTTTGCATAGCTCTGTGACAGGTGTTAGTCATTGTTGACTCAATTCCTTATGATTGATCTAAGCTAAAAAGCCTTCAGGCTCTACATTGGTGATCATAATCACTGTTGCTGATACGTTTCAAACATAGCTACATTGCTTTTGGAAAACAACTGCACATGAGTGTAGTTCCAAATGTGTCCCAAAGAGGGCAGTAAAATAATACTTTGTGTTCTGCTGTATCTTCAAATATTTTTAACTGGTGAATTATAAAGCATGCTAAGGGGAAAACATCATGAGAATGCAGAAAAACAGAATTTTTGTTTTCTATTATTCTATTATTGCTGAAGGAATATGACTTCAAATAAATAATATTGTAAATAATGCAAAACACCATCGCATACATGATTTTATTTAATCCTCACAATAAACCTTTATGATGGTTATTTCCATTTATATCATGTAACATGACTAATTCAGGTCAGTCAGCTAGTAAAGCAGCAGAACCAGTTTTCCAAAGACCAGAGAACTCTTTCCTGCACACCTCTGCTTATTTCTACAGATCCATAAATTACTTCAAATATCAAGGGTTATCATTTTTTTAACTTAAAAAAATTTTAATTATAGTTTACATTCATTATTATTTTATATTTAGTATCAGGTGTACAGTATAGTGGTTAGATAATCACATACTTTACAAAGTGTTCCCCTTGATATTTCCAGTATCCACCTGGCACCATACAGAGTTATTGCAATATTATTGACAATACTAGAGGCCCAGTGCATGAATTCATGCGCCAGTAGGGTCCCTCAGCCTGGCCTGCAGAATCGGGCCAAAACTGGCTCTCCAACATCCCCTGAGGGGTTCTGGATTGCAAGACGGCACAGGCCAGGCCAAGGGACTCCATCAGTGCACAATCGAGGCCGGGGAGGGACAGGGGAGGGCTCCAGGGCATGTCCATCCTGTCTCACTCAGCCCTAATCAGCTGGACCCCAGCAGCAAGCTAACCTACCGGTTGGAGTGTCTGCCACCTGGTGGTCAGTGCATGTCATAGCGAGCAGTTGAGCGTCCTTAGCATATCATTAGCATATTATGCTTTGATTGGTTGAATGGACAACCAGACCACCAGACAACCAGACACTTAGCATATTAAGCTTTTATTATATAGGATTCCCTATGCTGTACTTTACATTCCCATAACTATTTTGTAACTATGAATCTGTACTTCTTAATTTGTTCACCTTTTTCACCCAGTGCCCCAACTCCCCTCCCCTCTGCCAACCATTAGTCTGTTCTCTGTATCTATGAATCTGTTTCTGTTTTATTTGTTCCTTTATACTGTTCTTGAAATTCCACATAAAAGTATAATCCTATGGTAATTCTCTTTCTCTGACTGACTTATTTTGTTTAGCATAAAACCCTTTAGGTCCATCCCTGCTGTCACGAAAGGTGAGATTTCATTGTATTTATGAAAAATTTATTCTTCAAATTTTTATCTTTCTTATTCTTCTTAAAGAAGACCCTTTTTTTTTCATTTCTTATAATACTGGTTTGGTGGTGATGAACTCTTTTAACTTTTCTTGTCTGGGAAGCTCTTTATATGTCTTTCCATTATAAATGATAGCTTGGCTGGGTAAAGTAATCTTGGTTGTAGGTACTTGCTTTTCATCACTCTGAATATTTTGTGCCAATCCCTTTCTGGCCTGCAAGGTTTCTGTTGAGAAATCAGTTGACAGTCTTTTTTTTTTCTTCAAATTAAATCTTTATTGTTCAGATTATTACAGTTGTTCCTCTTTTTTTTCCCCATAGCACCCCTCCACCGGGTTCCCACCCCACCCTCTGCCCTTACCCTCCCCCCACTGTCCTCATCCATAGGTGTACAATTTTTGTCCAGTCTCTTCCTGCAACCCCACACCCCTTTCCCCCCCTGAGAATAGTCAGTCCATTCCCTTTCTATGCCCCTGATTTTATTATATTCACCAGTTTATTCTGTTCATCAGATTATTTATTTGCTTGATTCTTAGATTCACTTGTTGATAGATGTATGTTTGTTGTTCATAATTTGTATCTTTACCTTTTTCTTCTTCTTCCTCTTCTTAAAGGATACCTTTCAGCATTTCATATAATCCTGGTTTGGTGGTGATGAACTCCTTTAGCTTTTCCTTATCTGTGAAGCTCTTTATCTGACCTTCAATTCTGAATGATAGCTTTGCTGGGTAGAGTAATCTTGGTTGTAGGTTCTTGGTATTCATCACTTTGAATATTTCTTGCCACTCCCTTCTGGCCTGCATGGTCTCTGTTGAGAAATCAGCTGACAGTCGTATGGGTACGCCCTTGTAGGTAACTGACTGTCTTTCTCTTGCTGCTTTTAAGATTCTCTCTTTGTCTTTTGCTCTTGGCATTTTAATTATGATGTGTCTTGGTGTGGTCCTGTTTGGATTCCTTTTGTTGGGGTTCTCTACACTTCCTGGACTTGTAAGTCTATTTCTTTCACCAGGTAGGGGAAGTTTTCTGTCATTATTTCTTCAAATAGGTTTCAATATCTTTCTCTCTCTCTCTTCTTCTGGCACCCCCATAATGCGGATGTTGGTACGCTGGAAGTTGTCCCAGAGGCTCCTTACACTATCTTCATATCTTTTTATTCGTTTTTCTTTTCGTTTTTCTGGTTGGGTGTATTTCAAATCTTTGACTTGATTCTTGTAATCCTCTAGTCTGCTGTTGGAACTCTGTATAATATTCAGTCAGTGTATGCTTAATTTCTAGTTGGCCCTTTTTCATATTCTTGAGAGTCTCACTAGATTTCTTGAGGGTCTCACTAAGTTTATCGGTGGTTTCTAGAAAATTCTTGAAAAACCTTATAAGTTTGGTTTTGAATTCCATATCCTGTAGTTTGCTTTCCTCCATTTCTGTCATTTGTGACCTGTTTCTTTGTCTCTGCATTTTGGCTGCTCCCTGTGTTGATAGAGTGTCTTTCTGTGCTAGGTGTCCTATAGGGCCCAGTGGCTCAACCTCCCCAATTACCTGAGGTGCACACTCTTGGTGCACCCCTTTATGGGCTTTGTGCATAGTTTTGTTGTAGTTAAGCCTTGATTGCTGTAGGTATCACTGGGAGGAATTGACCTCCAGGCCAATTGGCTGTGAGAATCAGCTGTGTCTGCAGTGCGAGAACTTCTGTGCTGGAGACACCCTTCTGGGGCAAGACTTGCTTCAGTGGGGCTTTGGTGCTCACTGAGTCTGCCCCCTGAGTGTGTCCCTTATGGATATGAGGAGCTGTAATTTGGATGGTCTCACTCTGACCACTGGGTACACTGGCTCTTGGATCTCTAAGGGGGTGCTAATTAAGCCTCTGCCTGAGGCTACCCAGCAGGAGGTATGGAGAGATCTGCATATTCCTCTTCTTTGTTTGGGGTTTGGAGGTTCCCAGATGAGGCCCAGCTGTGAAGCAATGCAAGCTGTTGTGGGGCCCTGGGCTTTCTCTTGGAAGTTCTGGGTCTGTCTGGCCCAGCTGCAGTTTATTAGGTAATTTTCAGATTGCAAAGGGCCAAGCCTTTCATATGCAAAAGCCTCTGTGCACAGCTTGGGTGGTGTGGGGTCTCAGGGGATCAACAGGGTGGAGAAAACAGTTATGGCTGATCCTCAGTCCTACCCTAAGAGGCCCCACGTCTCAGTGTCCCAGTAATCACTGCAAGCACCTCTGAGAGAAAGCCGCCCTAGAGTTCTGACTGATGCCAGACAGTCCAGTTTCTCCCCGTATGAGTCTGGGTCCACAGAGACTCACCCGGAACTGGAGTTCAGAGCAGTCGGGAGCTTGAGACTCCCTCCCGATTGAAAAAGACAACCTTGTCCTCAGTTGCCAGCTCTTTCCACGTGTGCCTCCATACCTCTGCACTTTACTTCTGTACCTCCTTTGAGTCTCAGTGTGCTTTTCTCTTTCCTTCTAGTTGTAGAATTTCCACTCAGCCAGCCTTCCTATGGTTCTGGATAATGTCCATTTTGTCTTTTAGTTGTATTTTTGAAGTGGTTGTGCGAGGCAGCAATTTCTGGTGTTTACCTATGCCGCCATCTTGGTTTCTCTCTCAATTGACAGTCTTATGGGAGATCCCTTGTAGGTAACTAACTGCTTTTCACCTGCTGCTTTTAAGATTCTCCCTTTGTCTTTAATCTTTGGCATTTTAATCATTATGTGTCTTGATGTAGGCCTCTTTGGATTCATCTTGTTTGAGACTGTCTGCACTTCCTGGACTTGTATGTTTATTTCCTTCATCAGGTTAGGGAAGTTTTCCATCATTATTTTTCAAATAGGTTTCAATTTCTTGCTCTTTCTCTTCTCCTTTTAGCACCCCCATGATGTGAATGCTGATACTCTTAAAGTTGTGTCAGAGGCTCCTTACACTATCCTCAATTTTTTTTTTTATTCTTTTTTGCTGTTCTGATAGGGTGTTTTCCAAATAACCAATTCAATCCCCTGCTTTATTTAATCTTTTGTTGATTCCTTTAGTGTATTCCTTATTTCAGTTATTGCATTCTTCATTTCTGACTGGTTCTTTTTTTAAAAATTTTATTGATTTTTACAGAGAGGAAGGGAGAGGGATAGAGAGTGAGAAACATCGATGAGAGAGAAACATTGATCAGCTGCCTCCTGCACACCTCTCACTGGGTATATGCCCGCAACCAAGATACATGCCCTTGACGGGAATCAAACCTGGGACCCTTCAGTACACAGGCCGACGCTCTATCCACTGAGCCAAACCGGTCAGGACCTGACTGGTTCTTTTTGTGGTTACTATGTTGTTGTTTTTTATGCTTCTGAAGTTCTCACTGACTTCCTTGAGCATCCTTATAACCATTGCTTTGAATTCTGTATCTGGCAGTTTGCTTGCCTCCATTTCATTTCTGGAGATTTCTCCTGGTCTTTCATTTGGGACCTGTTTTTTTGTCTCATTTTGGTTGCTTCCTTATATTTGTTTCTGTGTATGAGGTAGAGCTGCTACGTCTCCTGGATATGATAGAGTGGCCTTATGTAGTGTCCTGTAGGTCCCAGTGGCACAATGGGTGCACAGTGTCCTATGCTGAGAGCTCTGGGTGCAACCTTTTGTGGGCTGTGTGCACTGTCCTGTTGTAGTTGAGCCTTGATAGCATTATCACTCAGAGGGATTGAGCCTCAGCTAATTGGCTGCAAGGAGTGGCTGTAACTACAGAGGAGGAGCTCGTGTATAGGGGCTGACCCCACAGAGCAGGATTTGCTTTAGTATGGCTTTGGTGCTCACTGAGTTCTCTCCTTGAATGTGTAGCTTGTGGATATGGTAGGGTGGTAATCTGGCATGGTCTACAGCTGTCCACTAGGTGCATTAACTCTGGGGCCTCCTAGGAAGTGCAAGGTCAGCTATTGCTTGTGCCCTGCCTGGGGCCACCTGGCAAGAACTATAGAGCAGTCTGCAGATGACTGCTGGGCTTGGAGGTGCCCAGGAGAGGCCATGCTGCTAACCAAGGCTAGCTACTGCTAGTGCCAGGCATGGGGCCAATTAACCAGAGGTACAAGGTAAGAAGAAGCCAGATCCTGCTTCTTTTCTGAAGCCTGAACCAAGAGTGGCCATTTGTATAGAAAAGCCACTGGAAATGCCTTGGGTTGGGCCCACAAGTTGGGTGGGGTGGGGTCTCATGGAATCACCAGGGTAGGGCCAACAGTCTTAGTGAGATTGATAGAAATTCAAATATGGCGCCCACCTGGGGTTCTGTGAGGGAGGGCTCAGAAAAGGAACAATGGCCTCTGCCAAAACTTCTGTCTGGGAGAAAACTGTCCCCCTAGCCTTCACCCTGAAGCCAGACAATTCAGTTCCCTACCTATGTCTCTGGTGCCTTTTGAGCTGCTGCCCTAGCATTGAAGCTCGAAGCAAGAAAATCTGAGTAAGTTCCTGTGTGGGCCCTTTGAGAGGAACACCTGGGACTCCGGCAGCCCTCCATCTCACTCAGCCACGATCCATGCTGGCTTTCACAGTTAGAAGTTACGGGGACTTCTCTTTCTGGCACTGGAACTATGGGCTTAGGATACCGGTGTGGGACTGAGACCCCCGAGCTCCTCAGGGGGGTTCTCTGTAGCCAAGATATCCCTCCCAATTTTTATCCACCACACGTGGGTGTGGAACCAGACCATTCCTGTCTCCGTTCCTCCTCCCAGTCTCGATGTGGCTTTTTCTTTATATCCTTAGTTGTAGGACTTGTGTTCAGCAAGATTTCAAGCAGTTATGAATAATGGTGGTTCTGTAATTTTGATGTGGTTGTAGGAGGTCCCCAATATTGCATTTACCTACTCCACCATCTTAACTGGAACATCCAGGGGATATTATAATCCAGCAGAAATTTGGGATTAAATTCATAAAATTTGGAGCTGAGGTTGTCTCAGTAAGATGAACAATTCATCTTGGTTTGCTTGGGGCTTTACCAGTTTTAGCACTGAAAGTCCCACATCCTGGGAACCCCCCTGAGTCCCAAGCAAAACAGGACAGTTGGTAATGAGCATCCTGAATCACCTTGTCCATTGGTTACCTAATGGCTCTGTGGAAGTTCTGTCAAGTGCTGCCCAGCACATTGCCTTACCCTTAATACTATTCAGGAAATATCTATGAAATTATAATTCAGTGTTATGTTTTGTTTGGGGAAAAATATTTTCTTCTACTTCCTAGATAGGACATAATCTTTGGAGTTACTCTTGTTGATTCGAGACTTATTGGCTCAACACATTTGGCATCATTATCTACTCTGGTCTCAGCTTGGTTCAAATTTCCTTGAAGTTTTAATATGCTATTCAGAGGCAGCTTTTTCTGAGAGGGCAGCAAAATGCCATAGCTGAAAGATATTGTGAATATAAGAGGACATTTCTCTACTTGCCTCTAGTCCAACACATCATGAAATAAAACCAAGTTATTTCCCCCCAGTTCAGATATTTTAGCACTTTGTCAGTGTTGAATGTGTGATACACAAAAGGTCAGTCTTTCATTACCCTTTAAATTATGGATATATGAAAATTAACATGCCCCTGAGAACATAAACAAAGTCAGATCTCTCAGAAATTCAAGTTGTCTTTCTTCTCCCTAGTAAATTAAGTTCTCAGGCAGGGAGCCATTCTGTGATAGCCCCAAAGAAGGGAGGAGCAGAGTGACAAAGCCCCCCCTCCCAGAAAGAAAGATATGGTGGAAGGCAAGAGGTGGCAGTTGGGACCGTCTCAGGCTCTAGGAAATTATGGAGAAGAGAAGAGGACAGAAGTAGAGACAAAGCAAGATTTGTGATGTTTGCTGTCTAATTTCTGATTTCTGGGCTGGTATCCCAGTGAAGATAGGCTGAGAGAAAGATGCAAACTTCGAGGAGGTACCTGGGATCCTTGCATCACACAGTGTCAGAAGGCACAACTTTGGGAGCAGCCCTTCAACAACTTGAGGAAGCTGCTTTAGAGTAAAATTGCAAGGGCTATGAGATTGCATGGTCTTGGCGGCTGCCTAATCTTCCTCAGCTTCTGGTGATATGGAAAATTGCTCGTAGCTCCCATGTAGCACTAGTAGAGCACACAGGAGTCACTATTGCTGGTGATAAGCTTTTCAGGGTCATCCTGCAGTGAGAGCCATGTCTCCAGGGCAAGAACCAAATAGGATTCACAGCCAGATCTTAGGGGAAATATACAGCATCACCAACAGCTGAGGGGAGTCTAAGTTAACAAACTAGACTAGTCTGAGAGAAACTAGAGCACAAGCTCTCCAGTAACCTTACCAGACTTCAGCAACGTGAGCTAGCAGGGAGAGCAGAGACAAGATGGACAGGTGACAATCTTTCCACAGAAGCACAAGGATCCACTCACAGATAGGAGGACTCCCCCTCCCCACCATCACTGCCACAAGGACACATAAGACCATGATCCCAGAAGCCATCTTTGTCAGGGACAAGGCGGAAAGTGAAAAACTGGGAAAGAATAAGCATTTAAAAGGCATAGACTAAAAGAAGACATTTGAAAGCAGAATATGATAAACCCTTAATTTAAGTTTCCCTGGCCCACACTAACAAGTAGGGTAGGAGTTTGGGGACTGAAGGGAGTGCTCATAAGGGAGATTGAATTAATTGTTGAAAAATAAAATAGCCACATTTTCTTTGCATTTTTATGGATAGAATGAGTAAATATGCCATTCTGCTATAGTAGCTAATGGAATGAAGTTTTAAGTGTATTGATAATTCAGCAAGCAGGTCTTTTGATGAAGCAATCAATCAGCTAATCACTGGATCATAAATTATGAACTGGTACTCAGCAAATTGGTGTTTTAGAAAACTGTTCTTTTGATAAACTGCTATTCAGTGAATTGATCTGTTTTGCACTCGTGGTAAGAAAATGCAAAGAATCCCTACTTCCATGATATTTACTTTGACTCTGTACTGTTTTAGCCACTCAAATTTTGCACTAGTTGAAAACACTTTAAGATACATTTATATTGCTTCCATATTAGTACCCAAAGCTTCACCGTTTTGGCATAAATGTAAAATCTAATGAACCATGCATGACTAGTCATGAATCTGGTGTAAGTGGCTCTCTTAATACAGGTCCAGCCTTAGCAGAATCCTCCCAGGCATGATCAGAATGCAAAAGAGGAAAGGGGGGAGAGAGAGAGGAGGTGGAATAATACAAATAACCCTGAAGCAACCCGCACTAATGCCCTGAAAATGTATGTCTTGTGCTGCTTGGAGATAATCTTCCCCACTTCAACCCACTTTGTAGTTCATACCACACAGAATTCTTTCTTATGGCAAAACTTTGTTGGTGCATTTTTTTTCTAAGGTCTGCTTTGCGTAAGTTGAGACTCGAGTGTCCCCAGCACATCTGTAATAAGACATCCTTACAATAAAAATTATCCCGATGTCATACTCCACAATGTGGAAGGAAGTCCTTGCTGTCTGAGAGGTCCCATTCTAGCTCTCAGCTTCAGCTCAGTGCAAGCAAGTCAGGGCCTTCCATATCTCCCAGATACCACAGGTCATTTCTGCCACAGCACTGTCTCTTGTCCTCCACTGTCCCCCCTGCCTGTGCCCTGCTCCGTTTTTAACGCTTTCTGATCTCAAGAACCACACAAAACCTTCCATCGACTACCGAGGCCCCCACAGTGATCTCGTCATTTCCTGGAGACCCTATAAGCACTGTTTACCTGCATCGTTCACTTTTGGCTTTCAAACTCCATACCTGTTAAGTTTTACTTCTTCCATGTATGCATCCCTCCAAACACCAAAACTTCCTGAACTCAGGTGTTGTATCTGATATTTCCGCACCTTGTTCTGTGGTGAGGACATCCACAGCCACTCTGATAAAGCTTCCAGAATTGAATGAAACTTTCAGCTGTAGGTTAAACACTTTGCTATGATTTAGAAATAATTCTGCGTGCTCATATGTTCAAAATAGACACCATATCAGATCACTTAGGAAAAAGAATGCTTTTGGAAAGATTTTTATAACGATGGGAAATGATGGTATTCAGAAATAGAACTGAATTGGTTCTTTGAAAAACAACTTTGGAACATAAAAATCTTCTTAAAAATTTGTTGAACAAAGCATACAGATCCAGCATATACAGATATGTCGGGGGACGGGGGGGGACAAATTAATTTAGGATCCAAATGAGATAATAGAGACTGAGTAATTCACTTAATAGAGAAAAACCTTACAAAGTGCAAGACAAGGAATAAAGAAAGAATTTATCTTCATGTCACAATAGGTCATGAATTGAATGTAAGGATATTTTTAGAGTAAATATGACATTAAAGATGATGAATAAGGCATATAATACTAATGAACAGGGATTGGAAAACAAACTAATTTTTGACAAAGGGCTCATACACAGGTCTATCTTTAAATAGCAAGTTTCTTAAAGTTTCCTTAAATGAACTTAAAGTCATTTATTAGTGCAGTTCATGCATATCTCAAGAATAAATGTATTAAATACTTGTGGGCATTAAGATATATTCTTTATGTTCCATTGCAATTGTGTAATCTTTAAGGTATAAAATTTTCAGTTGGGAATCTCATCTAGAGATGTGGAGAAATTGGAATAAAAAGCAAATGAAATAGAGACCCCCAAAAAGCAGAGGTTAAAGATTTTGTAAGCATGATGTCACCTATAAAACTACTGTGAACATTTTTGATGTGTATAAAAGTCAAAATATTACCATTATATTTTTAGAAATATAGAGAAAAATACCAGAAGAAACAACTAAAAGATTTGAAAATAGTTCCTCTGTGGAAAGAAAAATGGAGACAGAATAGGATAGGAATAGGGCCTAGGTTTTTTTCATTATAAGTTTTGTAATACTAATGGATTTTTTAAAAAATGATTCATGTATTACTTTGAAAAAAACTAAAGTTAAAATTAAAAAAAAAAAAGTGTGAGATGCCCAGGAGCCAACTGGAGACTCTGCAGACCTGGGTGGAGCTGGGCAGCTGTTGACCTTCACTCTGGGTGATGGGTAGACCATGGGGACCAGTCATCTGTGATTGTAATTAAATGAAGGTCTTTTCTCTGTGGCTATTTTCCTGAAGTCAGTTAATAGTGTCCACAGTTGACCAATCAAAATTTCAGTATAAGTGTATTTTTAGAGATTGTCACTAGAATTAAACAGATTTTTTCTCTAAGGAGTGATGGTGAGGAGTTGAGACGAGCAAATTGTCACTTTGCATTCAAGCCCACTGGGAACACTTAAACATTCAAAGCTTGGTGTGTGCCACAAGGGGAGAGAGGAAGGGAGTGGGATGGTGGTGGCCCTCCTAGCCTTTGGTCCCAGCACCCACTCGGCTCCTCTGGTGTGAATGCTTCCCACCTGCACTGCGCTCTTTAGGTTTTAAACAGGTAAAAGCTTTTTTGGTGCAATCCATTATGAATCGCTTTCAAACTGTAAATAGCAATTGTGCCATTTTTTATATTTGTTTCTTTCACGTTACTGAGTCCCATGCTTTGCACATACTAAGTAATCAACAGGTATTGAATGAATAAATGAACCTTGCCCTATACCTATCTAACTGTACCCACGCTGTCTGTTGGCTTACAGTTGACTGGGCCATTGGGAGGCTCGTCCAGGGGATCTGATTATGGGAAGAGATAGAGGTCCAGGTATTTGCTCCATCAGCTCTTCCTCTTTCCCCCTCTCTCTGTCTCTGCTAGGTCACAGTTTAGCAGTGTCTGTGTTCCCCCACCCAAGTTGACAGCTCTTGCTAGACAGCCTTTCTCCTACAGCTTCAGTTCTTGCCAGATTCCAGCAGCCACACCCTCTACTTGTCCCTTCAGACCCCGAGAAGGAGAAAGCTCTCTGCTCTTTAGCCCCTATATGTGTTATAGTAATCATTATAGTACTTAATGTTAGGACCTTAGAATGTAAGACTTAAAGCATGTAACCCTGTGTGGACTGTTATAGTAATTATAATAGTGCCTAATGTTAGATATAGGAATACTGTGTGAGACCCAAGAATGCACCCTTGTAACCCAACCAGTACTGGTAAACAACCTATCTGATGGGAACACCCAAAGCCTGTACACACCCATAGGTTAACAGACCCCGGGTGGATCCACACATGGCAGCCGCTGATAACACACACACCAACGAAGACCACGCCTACAGAGGGGTATATAACCAGACAGTCTGGTCAACTCAGCAGCGCATAGCTCTCCTGTCGCCAGAGCGTGAGGACCTGTGTGTGCTCACATTTCAGTTCCCAGCATGAAACTCTGCCCAATTAACTGTCGATTGAAGAAAGAGCCAGCAGCCAACGGCATCGTCTACCCCTTTGTGTGTATCAGTGAGCATCGCCGGGTGGATCCTTCCCAGTGCCTGAGACCCACCAGGAACTGGTAAATAAACTCCCTGTGTGCTTGCATCTAACCTGTTTGTCTGTGTGTAATTATTCCGGCTCGGCTCAGATCTCGGTAAAAGTGTCTCTGTGACAGTGTCTGACCAGAAGGTATTGGCACAAGCCTCAAGCAGATGGTCCAGACCACCTGTGCATGTCCCACTTAGGAGCAGCACCTATATGGGAACCCCCCGCACCTCGACATAGGTGACGGGCCTTAAATATATAAGAAATAGAAGCTATTTGGGACAATATGCTTCTCCACCTTCCCTCAACCCACATCTTTGTAAAGAGTTCCTTCTTTAGACTTCTTCCTATTTCTCTTCTGGTTCTTTGTCTTCTTGATTTCTCTCCTTTTCCTGCCCAAACCTTGTCAGATTCAACACATACATAATATACTTAGTCCAATTCATGAGTTTTTAGGGTGCAAGGCATTGTACAAGGTAATACAGAGGACACAAAGATTCTGTCTTGCCTTTTAGTTCTTCAATACAGTGAGGAAAAATGAGAAGACATACAAATAATTACATAGTAGCCCAGCTGACATGGCTCAGTGGTTGAGCATTGACCTATGAACCAGGAGGTCATGGTTTGATTCCCAGTCAGTGCACATGCCCAGGTTGTGGACCTGATTCTAAGTGGGGCGTGTGCAGGAGGCAGCCAATCAATGATGTCTCTCTCTCTCTCTCTCTCTCTCTCTCTCTCTCTCTCTCTCTCTCTCTCTCTCTCTCTTCCTCTATGAGGTCAATAAAATATATATTTTGGAAAAAACAAATAATTACATAATCAACATACAGATCAAGTCTATTCATTATAAATACTAAAATAGAATAATTGAGAAGGCAGACAATGTTCAAATTTGCTCCGTTCCCTATTGTTTAAAAAGAATCTCTTTAACAGCTAGTGACTGAGTGGGCACATATCTGCCTTATGTTGTGTAAGAACAAGGCAGAATAGTTACCTGAATATACATGTTTCTGGACCTGGACTCACTCCAGCACCTATCTGATGTATGTTTATGACCTTTGAAGGCTGACATGGGGCAACAAGATATATAGCAAAGGCCCAGATCCACTAATGTTTATGATGCATAATCTTTTTGGTAAAAAGTGAAGAATACCAAGAGCTCAGGATTTACTGTTGGTGATTTCCCAGAACAGAGGGGGAAAATAATCTGTTTTCCTGATCCTGTTCACTTCCGTCTGCCCTCCTGAGCTTTGTCATGGGAGCTGTTACAGTGTTTTGTTGGGAGAAGAATACAATTTGTGAACCAGGATTTTAAAATTTATACAACAGGCACTATGGCTTACCAGTTTAGGGTAGACTGCTTGGGTTCAATCTTAGCTTTGCTATTTCCTTAGAGAAGCCAGTTAGCATTTCTGTTTTCCATTTATCTTACCTATTAAATGAGAATAAGAGCTGTACTTATCCCATAGGATCACAATGAGAATTAGATGAGTCAGTATGAGCAAAGTATTTATACACAGCACATGCTATATACCCATTAACTGTTGTTCTTGTATTTTTGGAGTTTATAAAGATACTAGAGGCCCAGTGCACAAAAATTTGTGCACTGGGGTGGGGCAGGGGTGGTCCCTCAGCCCAGCCTGCCCCCTCTCACAGTCTGGGAGCCCTCAGGGGATGCACTACTGATGGCTTAGGTCGCTTCTCTGCGGGAGGTGACCGGGTGATCAGGGGAAGGCACCACCCGCATCACCTTGCTGCTGCTACCACTGCTGGCCACTGGCCCTCCTCAGCCCTCACAGCTGCTGCGGGTGCCTGCCCTCCTCGGCCCTTGCAGCCACTGTGGCCTGTCCATAAAGAAGTCCAGAAGGACATCCAGAAGGACGTCCAGTCTACTTGGTCTAATTAGCATATTACCCTTTTATTAGTAACTAGAGGCCCGGTGCACAAAAATTTGTGCACTCGGGGGGAAGGGGGGTCCCTCAGCCTGGCCTGTGCCCTCTCGCAGTCTGGGACCCCTCGGGAGATAACGACCTGCTGGCTTAGGCCTGCTCCTGGGTGGCAGAGGGCAGGCCCAATCCCTAGGTGCAGCCCCTGGTTGGGCTCAGAGCAGGGCCGATTAGGGAGTTGGGGCACCGCCCCCTGTCATGCACAGAGCAGGGCGGATTGGGAGGTTGTGATGCCACCCTCAGTCACGCTCAGGGTAGGGCTGATTGGGGGGTTGGGGCACTGTCCCCTGTCACACTCAAGGCAGGGTCGATGGGGAGGTTGCGGCGCCACCCCCTGTCACGCACAGAGCAGGGCCCATCAGGGGGATTGGGGCTCCTTACCCTGTCACGCACAGAGCAGGGTCAATCAGGGGGTTGGGGAGCTCCCCCCTGTCACACACAGAGCAGGGCCCATCAGGGGGTTGGGGAGCTCCCCCCTGTCACGCACAGAGCAGGGCCCATCAGGGGGGTTGGGGAGCTCCCCCCGTCACCCACAGAGCAGGGCCGATCAGGGGGTTGGGGCGCCGCCACTGTCACACTCAGGGCAGGGCCGATGGGGAGGTTATGGCTCTACCCTGTCACACACAGAGCAGGGCCCGTGGTGGGGGGCGGGGGTTGGGGCGCCGCACCCTGTCACACACAGAGCCGCAGGGTGATCAGGGGGTTGGGGAGCTCCCCCGTATCAGGCACAGAGCAGGGCTGATCAGGAGGTTGGGGCGCCTTCCCCTGTCACAAACAGAGCAGGGAGGATAGGGAGGTTGTGGCCCCACCCCCTGTCACACACAGAGCTGCAGGGCGATCAGGGGGTTTGGGCGCTGCCCCCTGTCATGCTGATCCCGGTGCCGGGAGGCCTCTCGGCTCCGCTGATCCCGGTGCTGGGAGGCATATTACCCTTTTACTATATAGGATAGAGGCCTGGTGCATGGGTCGGGGCTGGCTGGTTTGCCCTGAAGGGTGTCCTGGATCAGGGTGGGGGTCCCCACTGGGGTGCCTGGCCAGCCTGGGTGAGGGGATAATGGCTGTTTGCAGCTGGTCACACACTCTTCGGGGTGGGGGTCCCCACTGGGGTGCCTGGCCAGTCTGGGTTGAGGGGCTGAGGGCTGAAGCTCCCAACTGCTCCTTTTTTTCTTTATTCTGGGCCAGCTTTAGCTCTGGCTCCAGCTCTGAGGCCTCTGCTGCTGAAAGCAGGTATCTGGTTTGTTTGGGTTCTATAATCGAAACAATGTATAACTCCAGCTCTGAGATCCCGGCTCGCTGAAAGCAAGTTTCTGGGGTTTTGTTTAGCTTCTATATTTGTTACAATGTTTCACACTGCAGGCTCAGAGGCCGGCCAGGCAGGCGGGGAGCGTTGGTTTCCTCCATCACTGAAGCAAGCAAGCCTCATGTTAGTTTCAAGCTGCCTGGCTGCTGGCCGCCATCTTGGCTGGCAGTTAATTTGCATATCGCCCTGATTAGCCAACGGGAAGGGTAGCGATCGTACGCTAATTACCACGTTTCTCTTTTATTAGATAGGATTATTTTATAGATTCTAAAACCCTGTTTCTGAATTAGACATGGCCTGTCACATGAATTGACTTTCTTGGTGTGAAGAATTCCATGTGGCCAGTAAAACTCTTGATGTTCTGTCAGGTAAATGTTTTGTAAGAACTCTTCAAACTCTAAGCTTCAGAGGGCTCAAAGCAGGAAGAGGTCATTGCTGATTGAGAATAGGTCAGGAGGCCCTTTACAAAGGAGGATGTTTGAGACAGGACATAAAATAGTCAGTAGGACTTAGAGAGGAGGAAAGAAAGGTACTCTTTCCTCTCAGGAAATTATTTTTAGTTCCCAAATTGTGCTTATCTTTTTTTTATTCCAGGGTACACTTTCCAAAAGCACTTCATCCTCCCAAGGACAACACTAATAGTCTCTGATGTTGTCTATTGTGTGGGGTTGGGGAGAAAGACAAGTAAAGGTTACATAACACATTTAAAGTCTTTGTGTTCCTCTGTGGCAGAATTTCAGTAAAGTCTGTGAGTTTACAATAATTAGGAGGTACTGACTCTGTGTGTGTGTGTGTGTGTGTGTGTGTGTGTGTGTGTGTGTGTGTGTGATCCAGATTCCAGCCTTCTCTCCCTGTTCTGTCTTTTCTTCAGGGGAAGGAGGATTTGTTTCATACCTTCCTAAGTCAGTTTCATGTCACAGCTGCACCTCTGTCTCTGTTAGGATCCCCAGGGCCATCATTCACTTTACTGCTAGTTGCTGCCAGGACACTTGGCCCATTGTCCCAGTGAAGGTATGCTGTTACTACTCGTTGTAGGTGTCAGCAAAGGCCTGGCATTTTTACTGCCCTGACTTTTTCTTTACCCCATCACAAGGTTGTTAAATTTACACTGAAGATTTAGTTATAGGAAGTTTGCTTCACAACAACACAACTTACAATGAGCTATTAGATGTCCTTAGTTTTAAATGTCTTCCAGCTACTCTACTATTGGGAATTTTCTTCCTCTGTCCTATTGCCAAATCTCTCTCTCCTCTCTGAATCCTCTGTCCTTTTAGATTCACCCCAGTATAAACTCTGTTTATTCTTATGCAAATAACTTACCTACCTTTTAGTTTTATCATTCTCTTTAAATACATGCCCTCGGGGTCTTTCCCTTCATCCTCATACAGCTCATCAAGGCATTTTCCAAATAAAGACATGAAGACAACTCTGAAGAGAGTTCTGGCACCAGGTGCTAAATGGTAAACATATGTGATGAGATGAAGAATTCTCACAGAGGAAAACTGTACAATCATACCTCCGAGATACTGCGGGTTCCAGACTGTGGCAGTAAAGCCAGTGTCGCAATAAAGCAAATCATAATCATTTTGCTGGTGGAAGGTCTTGCGTTCAATTCATAAAAAAAAAACTCAATATCTGTGAAGTGCAATAAAGAATGTGCAATCATACAAAATGTGCCTGTAACTGAATATGAAAGGATCAGCCTGGATAGTTATCCCTCCTCTGATGTGCTAACAAATCCACAGACAACAGCAAAGTGGAAGACCATCTTTGCTTAGTCAGGTCAAATGTGAGATGACTGTCTTAAGCTGGATTCCCTAGAAATGGAACTGAGATGCAAATTACTGTGCAAATTGTTTCATTGAGAAAATGCCTGCAGGGAAAGCCTGTAGGGATGGGGAAAGCAGGATGAGGTCAGGGGGAAAGCCAGGTAAAGATGTGGGCTCAATCAGTATGATCCCAGCTTGATCCCACAGGAAACTCTGGAGCAAGAATGATACCAGGGGGCCAGGCCTGGAGCCAATTAGGCAGCTCTGGAACTGGCCAGATGCTGGAGATCAAATATACACCAAACTGCATTCTGCCAGTCACTTTTGTTGCATTTTTATCTTCTCCAATTTAAAATTTCTACCCCTTTTATATCTTTATATCTTTATATTTTTATTTTCTTGACTCACTAACCATAAACATTTATGTTCTGATGAATATTGATTGGCTCCACAATGGGCACCACTACAGTTGAGCTACCAATTCTGTTAGATAGCATAGCTGGACACACGTATGAGGCCTATAAAGGATTGAGGTATTACTTCCTTCTCATTGGTTGGATTACTGTTGACCCTTGAACAATGTTGGAGTTAAGGGTGCCAACTCTTGTGCAGCCAAAAACCCATGTATAACTTTTAAACTTAACTACTAATAGCCTACTATTGACTGGAAGCCTTACCAATAACATAAAGTTAATTAATACATATTTTGCATATGTTTCATATACTATAGTCTTACAATAAAGTAAACTAGAGAAAATAAAATGTTATTAAGAAAATTGAAAAGAAGAGAAAATACATTTACAGTACTATACTATATTTATCAATGCTGTAAGTTTACACAGTTTATTTACAAGATGGAAAAAATCCACAGATAAGTGGACCCATGCAGTTCAAATCCATGTTATTCAGGGTCAACTGTAGATTGATTGATCCAAATCTTAGCTAGAGTGGCAAAGATTCACAAATATTTGATTGCTCTTGCAAAACAAGATGTCATATTTAGTTAATATTTTATAGAGCAGTTTTTTCTAAGCAAATATTTGACAATGTCTTTTTATCTGATAACTACAGATAAAAATAACCCAAAACACAAAGGTATCTTATATCAAAAAATAATTGAAATAAAGTATGCACCATTATCTATAATAATAAAAGCATTATATGCTAATTAAACCAGACAGATGAACTACCCTCTGGACATCCGAATCCAGACAAAGCCGGCGGGGGGTGGGGGTGCGGGGCTGAAGCAAAGGTGGTTAGGGGCAATCAGACAGGCAGCAAGCAGTTAGGGGCATCAGGCAGTCAGGCAGAGTGGTTAGGGGCATCAGGCAGGCAGGCAGAGGCGGTTAGGGGTGGTCAGGCAGGCAGGTGAGCCCTTAGAAGCCAGTGGTCCCAGATTGGAAGAAGGATGTTGGACTGCCGGTTTAGTCCCAATTCCACGTGGGATCGGGCCTAAACCAGCAGTCGGACATCCCTCGAGCGGTCCCAGATTGCGAGAGGGTGCAGGCTGAGCTGAAAGACCCCCCCAATGCATGAATTGTGTGCAGCAGGCCTCTATCTAGTATAGTATAATATTAAGCCAAGATTTGTCAGTTTCAAAAAGCAATCAAACTAATCCTACCAAAGAAAGAAGTTAATTTCAAGGCTACATAAACTTCACAGATTCCAAGACAATGAGACAGAGGGTGGGACTATTGGAAGCTCTCTGTCTTAGTGATGGTGTGGTCTCCTTTTCTCTGATTCTTTCTACAGTCTACTCCATCTGTCATCACCTCAGTCATTTTTCTTTACCCCCTCATCTGATATTGGGCCATTGGCCCAACTTCACGTTAGACCACCAATGACTGGACCCTCCCTCTAGGTCTCTTGATTCAAATCCTTGAGAAAAGGAATCTGATAGAGTGAGGTGACTATCCCTGGACAGGATCACCTATGTCCACTCAGCATGGCTGGAGCAAGAGAGTTTAAAACTAGAAAATTAAATTGGGTATGAATGATACATTGGTATTTTTGCTAAAAATAAATTTTTAAATTATATTTTTATTGATTTCAGAGAGGAAGGGAGAGGGGAAAAGGGATAGAAACTGCCGGGAGCCGGTCCATCCTTGCTGTTTCAAGGGACCTGGCATATATGGCATACGGTTCTTAATATGTTTGCTCACCTTCTTGGCACTGTGTTTTAACCAAGGTCACCTCTCTGAGAAAGGTTGAATCCCCAGGTAGGGATTTTCCCCTGAAGTTAGGGAGGGAATAAAACCCCTCAACTAAGTGCCAGGCGGGTAATTAATCACTTTAACTATGAACAATCATGCTTAAGCTACATAATCTTTACTCCCTGGAATGGAGATAAGAAACGCCCTAACCTTTGGAATAGAGATTGATAGGATTGGAATCAACTGGTATAAATACAGATGCAACAAGACAACAACAGACAGAATTCAGAAGACAGAAAGACACAGAACTTAGAACACAGGGCTTGGAAGACAGGACCAAGAGAGACAGAGCCTAGGCACAGAACCTACACAGAACGTTCTCTAGAGACAGAAGAACTTCGCTGTAGAGAACATGGCAAAAGATCCTGGACTGAACCTGACTACAGAAATTGGCAAGAGAACCTGACTAGAACCTGGTGACTGAACCTGGCTGGAGAACCTGGACAGAACCTGGCTGGAGAACCTAGCGAGGGAACATGGCCACAGAACCTGGCTGGAGATCCGAAGCAGAACCTTTCTGGAGATCCAGACCAGAACTTGGCTGGAGATCCTGGCTGGAGATCCTGGCTAGGCTGCTGATCAACAGAACACTGCCTCCGTGTCATTCCTTCTTCACCGACTCCATCCACACCTTTGGGGACCCCTGGACCTGCTGGGGTTGGACCCCGGCAAGAAACACCAATGAAGAGAGAATCATTGATCAGCTGCCTCCTGCATGCCCCCTACTGGGGATCGAGCCTGCAACCTGGGCATGTTCCCATGACTGGGAATCGAACAGTGACCTCCTGGTTCATAGATTGATGCTCAACCACTGAGCCACACCAACCGGGGTATGCTACAAAGAATTTACACAGACCACACATGTTCACATTCAGTAACTGGGTATTCTACATTCTCCTGTTAAGGCCAGAAGAAAGTTTATTCTGGTACAGGCCTAAGGCCTAGAGACAAATAAAGCCTTAGAATAGACTATAGTCACCTTAGAATAGACTGAATTCTGTGGGTGGAATAAATGAGGGCATAAAGAATACATCTGGAAGAAGTTTTAGCTTTGGATTATGTCTGTCTATTCAATGACCCAAACGAAATAGAAATGTCAGTGGGGAAAAAAAACATAATTTTTTCCTAAAGTTATTTTTGTTCTATGACACTGAGGTTGAAACTAAGATGTAGATTCTGCTCTAATCGCCCCTTCTCAGTCTTATTCAGCTTTCTGAAGCTCCAGGAGTGTGTCTGACTCACAGGCCAGCCTTGTGCGTTCGAGTGACAAATGTTATACATAGTATTATACACAGTGTGCTTGGAGAAGCTTCCAGAAGGGCATGACTACTCCAACAGGACCCTGGCAAAAATAAAAAAAAAAAAAAATAATGATAGCAATGCCGGAAATCTCATCATTAAAGATTCATCTAAGCCTGTGGTTCTCAACCTTCTGGCCCTTTAAATACAGGTCCTCATGTTGTGACCCAACCATAAAATTATTTTCGTTGCTACTTCATAACTGTAATGTTGCTACTGTTATGAATCGTAATGTAAATATCTGATATGCAGGATGGTCTTAGGCGACCCCTGTGAAAGGGTCGTTCAACTGCCAAAGGGGTCGCCACCCACAGGTTGAGAACCGCTGACCCAGATGCGTTTCTAAATACCATTCCCCACTAAAAGGAATAGCACATCTTGGAAAATGGCTGATTCCAGGTCAAGGGCAGAAAAAGTTCAATGTGAGCCCCGAACATCTTGTCTCACAAACCAAAGAAATGCTCAACTGGGTTGGGGGATGCGGGGGAGGGGGCTATAAGGGGTCAATGGGAGGAAAAAGGGGACATAGGTAATACTTTCAACAATAAAGATTTTCCAAAAAAAGAGAAGTGCTCAAAAACTAATTGGGTCATATCAAAGGGACATAGAGACTTCCACTGGTTAAATGTGGAATAATGATGACAATGAATTATAACCTCCAAAAGC